>NC_053501.1:63034600-63367815 GCF_905171775.1 Rana temporaria
TTACAAATAAATATCTAAAAAGTTTGGTGAATATTTGTATTCAGCCCCCCTGAGTCAATACTTTGTAGAACCACCTTTTGCTGCAATTACAGCTGTAAGTCTTTTTGAGTAGATCTCTACCACCTTTGCACATCTAAAGAGAGTGACATTTTTGCCCATTCTTCTTTGCAAAATAGCTCAAGGTCTGTCAGATTGGATGGAGGGCATCTGTGAACAGCAATTCTCAAGTCTCACTACAGATTCTCAATTGGATTTAGGTCTGGACTTTGACTGGGCCATTCTAACACATGAATATTATTTGATCTAAACCATTCCATTGTAGCTCTGGCTGTATATTTAGGGTCGTTGTCGTGCTGTAAGGTGAACCTCCACCCCAGTCTCCAGTCTTTTGCAAACTCTAAGATTGCCCTGTATTTAGCTCCATCCATCTTTCAATCAACTCTGACTAGCTTCCCTGTCCATGCTGAAGAAAATCATCCCCACAACATGATGCTGTCACCACCATGTTTCACAGTGGAGATGGTGTGTTCAAGGTGATGTGCAGTGTTATGCCGCCTACACACGGTCGTTTTATGTGATGAAAAAAAATGACGTTTTTAAAAACGTCACTTTAATTGACCGTGTGTGGGGGAAAACGTCGTTTTATGTCTTCTAAAAAACGACCAAAAAAAATTGAAGCATGCTTCAATTTTATGTGTCGTTTTTCAAAACGTCAACTTTTACTTCACAGAAATTGACCGTGTGTAGCAAAAACGTCGTTTAAAACAACGTTTTTTCATCCGCGCATGCCCAGAAGCTACTTATGAAGCGAGCTTCAATGGAAAAACGTGGTGGAACGTAACCTCGCTTTGCTAGAACATTGTGAGAAAAACGATGGTGTGTAGGCAACTTCGTCTTTGAAAATTGAAGTTTCAAAAACGTCGTTTTTTACTTCACAGAAAATGTCGTTTTTTTTCATCACATAAAGTGATGGTGTGTATGCAGCATTAGTTTTCCGCCACACAAAGCGTTTTGCTTTTAGGCCTTTTTGGCCTCATCTGACCAGAGCACCTTCTTCCACATGTTTGCTGTGTCCCCCACATGGCTTCTCGCAAACTGGTGTTCTTATGGGTTTCTTTCAATAATGGCTTTCTTATTGCCACACTGGCATAAAGGCCAGAGTTGTGGAGTGCATAAATAATAGTTGTCCTGTGGACAGATTCTCCCACCTGAGCAGTAGATCTCTGCAGCTCCTCCAGCGTTACCATGGGCCTCTTGGCTACTTTTCTGATTAAGTCTCTCCTTGCCTGGCCTGTCATTTTAGGAGGATGGCCATGTCTTGGTAGGTTTGCAGCTGTGCCATACTCTTTGAAATTTTCCTATGATGGCTAGAACAGTTCTTCGTGAGATGTTCAAAGCTTGGGATATTGTTTTATAACCTAACCCTGCTTTAAACTTCTTCACAACTTTATACCAGACCTGTCTGGTGTGTTCCTTGGCCCTCATGATGCTGTTTGTTCACTAAGGTTCTCTAACAAACCTCTGAGGGCTTCACAGAACAGCTGTATTTATACTGAGATTAAATTACACACAGGTTGACTCTATTTACTAATTAGGTGACTTCTGAAGGTAATTGGTTACACTAAATTTTAGTTAGGGGTATCAGAGTAAAGGGTGCTGAATACAAATGCATGCCACAGTTTTCACATAATTATTTGTAAAAAAAAAATTGAAAACCATTTATAATTTTCCTTCCACTTCACAATTATGTGCCACTTTGTGTTGGTCTATCACATAAAATCCCAATAAAATACATTTATAATTTTTGGTTGTAACACACCAAAATATGGAGAATTTCAAGGGGTATGAATACTTTTTCAAGATACTGTACTTTTACACTTTATTTCTCAGAGATCAGATAACAGTAAACTGAAATCTTGATGGTTGCCACTGATTACCACACTGCATGCCACCATTGTCCTTTGCAGCTTCTTATACAAGAATAAAAAAATCTGTGCATCTACATAACAGTTTGCTCTAGACAAATGAAACAATGTGTTAACCGTTCTACTTGAAAAAAAAAAAGAACTGTGGCTTGCTCAGAAAAAAGTAATGGATATTTTATTTTTATGATTGCAGTTTTTTTTTTATCTCTTTTATTACCATTTGCTCACTGTCACCTATTTAATTAATTTAGGGAAGTTGATATTTGCTCATATTGATTCTTGTGCATTCATTTGTATTTCATTTGTTATGGTTCTGGCATTTTAAGCATCTTTTTGTTGCTCTGTGGCATTGTAAACACAATATTAAATATGAAATATATGCACATGTAATTTGTATGCTGTGTCTGCATAATGTGCAGAGTTGCAAATAGAAGACAGCTTGTCTGAGAATAGAAAAGCTCAGGGACGGGGGGCATGAAGACAGGAAAGACAGTACATTACTGGGAGATGATAGCACAGTTGAAACAGGCTAGTGCTGGGTGAAAAGAGGGTGTCGCGCTGCATGGGAAGCAGGTGATTATGAGCGATCAAATGGAAATAAGTCACGAGTTAGTGATTATCAGCACTGAGGCTCTTTATTTTACATTCTACTGTATGTGCCTGTTCGATGAACAGAAAGTAATTTGAAAAGGCGGCAGCAAGTGTTGCTGTAAGTAGTAGAAATTCGGATTAAAAATTTGTCAACTTTGAATTTCCAAAAAAGATTGTTATATCCTTCTGTCTTTTCCAATCTCATTTCAACATGTACTGCCGTTTTCCATGGTTTGATAAGCAGTACAATAAAAGCTGCTGTAGGACATCCTGCTTGTCACTGCCGGTCTTGTCCAGTGCAGTTTACAGCTACCTCAGGAGAGAAGCAACGCAGACTCAAGCCAAATCACCTCTGTAATGCATGGCAGCAGAGCACAACCCAAGAGGGGCTTATATGCTAAAGGCAATTAGGCTATTCACTTAAAAGTACTAAAAAGCACTTTGTAAGGGAATTTTCCCTAAAGATAAGTAAACGTAGTGAAATTTCATTTTGCAAAAAATACCAAATCACATCCAAGGAAAAATAAGTCTACTACCCACAGTAACAAAGGGGAGCCTGGCGATTCAGCATAAAAGTCTTGTATATGTTCTCCTAAGGTGCCATAGATCAGTCTCTTTGGGGGCAAAATGGCTTGCTTGGTTCATGGTTCAATATCTTTTGTTCTATATTAATATGCACCAACAGTTAATATCATGTTTTTCATTTTTAAAAGCCTAAGGCCTCGTACACACGATAGGGTAACCAAAGGACAACGGTCTGATGGACCGTTTTCAACGGTCAAAACCGATCGTGTGTGGGCCCCATAGGTTATTTAACCATCGGTTAAAAAAAAGCCAACTTGCTTTAAATTTAACCGATGGATTCCTAACCGATAGGTCAAAACCGATCGTTAGTAGGCACAACCATCGGTTAAAAATCCAAGCATGCTCAGAATCAAGTCGACGCATGCTTTGAAGCATTGAACTTCGTTTTTTTCAGCACGTCGGTGTGTTTTACGTCACCGCGTTCTGACACGATAATTTTTTAAACCAATGGTGTGTAGGCGCGATGGACCATCAGTCAGCTTCATCGGTTAACCGATGACAACGGTCCTTCAGACCGTTCTCATCGGATGGACTGATCGTGTGTACGAGGCTTAAGACATTTTGAATCCCTTCCATCATACCCCTGAAGAAGGTGAGGCATGGAATGTAAAGGAAAAGAAGAAAGTGGCGCAGGGTCGGGCATGACAGTGTGAAAATGGAGACAACAAAGTGTTAACAAAATGGTGAAACAGGAAAGTGGTAACAGGAAGGGGTTGGAACGGTTTGAGAAAGACTGAGGGTGTGGAGTATTATTTAAGGGGAAGGAGGGGACTTCCAGGCAGCAGAGGAAGGGACAGAGAGGAGGAAGCAGTTTCCCACCCTCCCTCCCTGTGTTGTTGTCTTTGTTCGTTTTGTCTGTCTGTTTTTATTTAATTTCAGGTTCAGTGGAAATCGGTTTGTCGTAGCAGCATAGTAACGGCAGTGTTTTTGGTCTTTTCTTTTTTTTTATCAAAAAGGTGTTTATTGAACATAGAAAAAAGAAGAATAAACAGCAATACTTTCCAATGCACAGACAGATAATGGACCTATTGAAATGTACAGCATACACGTATAAACAGTTGCCCCTCACTCCACCCATAACCATCCTCCTCCCCACTTCGCAAGGTACTATACCATCCCGCCACAGTACAGGTCTATTCAACTCACATTCCATCACGGCAACAGTACTATACCCACCTTTAAACATTGTAAAAGTCTAGTCATGACAAATTCCCTGTGGCTCAAACCCGGCATATCCAACCACATTGACCATATCCGCTCAAACCTGCCCGGACACCCCCTATGTTGGTATATATATTTTTCCATAACTAGAGTATTCCCCACATGAGTAATCCAGGAGGAATGGGTGGGCGGAGAGGCGGACTTCTATCCCATTAAAAGTAGTTTCCTAGCAGCGCTCTAGAGATTGCAGCACCCCCAATAGACAGCACATAGGGTCGACAGGGATCTCGGTCTGGAATACAGAGTTAATTGTCCCCACCACTCCATTCCAATACCTGTGTAGCTTCGGTCATCGCCACAGAAGATGTATATGGTCCCCATCGTGCTCCTGACAATGGCAGCACAACGGGTCCGCCAGTCTACCCATCCAGTCTACCCATCCTATGCAATCTCACCAGAGTGTAGTGCACTCTCAATAGTATATACAATTGTGAAACTTGTTGTGCCACATTCAGAGAGCAAGTAGTTAGGGACTGAAGAGCCTCCTCCCACTGGTCACCTGTAATCTGGCCGAGGTCCCGTTCCCAAGCAGAGTGACAAAGTATTGACTTAGGGGGCTGAATACAAATGCACACCACACTTTTTAGATATTTATTTGTAAAGAATGTTGAAAACAATTTATCATTTTCCTTCCACTTCATAACTTCTAGAATGCTCCGGCGTATCTTTTTTCTGTATTCAGAAAACAAGATACGCCGGAATTTAGCTAAGATCCAACTGGCGTAAGTCTCTTACGCCGTCGTATCTTAGTTGCATATTTACGCTGGCCGCTAGGTGGCGCTTCCGTAGATTTATGCAAGGAATATGCTAATTAGGTAGATATGCCGATTCAGAAACGTACGTCCGCCCGGCGCATTTTTTTACGTTGTTTACGTTCGGCTTTTTCCGGCGTAAAGTTACCCCTGCTATATGAGGGGTATCCTATGTTAAGTATGGCCGTCGTTCCCGCATCGCATTTTGAAAAGTTTACGTCGTTTGCGTAAGTCGTTCGCGAATAGGGCTGTACGTAAGTTACGTTCACGTCTAAAGCATTGACGATTTGCGGCGTAATTTCGAGCATGCGCACTAGGATTCTTTCACCAACGGTGCATGTGTCAAATACGCGGGGTCACATGAAATTTAAATAAAACACGCCCACATCATCCAAATTTGAATTAGGCGGGCTTACGCTGGACCACATACGTAACGCCGTAACACTGGGCGCAAGTTCTTTCTGAATACGGAACTTGCGCCCTAATTTACGGCGGCGTAACGTATCTGAGATACATTACGCCCACCGATAGATACTCCAATGTATCTGAATCCGGGCCACAGAGTACAAGTTGGGCCACTAGTCAGAAATCACAGAGGAGGCTTGATTTAGTACATTTGAATTGTGTTATAAATATATCAAACTGTCTGTTTTATGATTTGTATTCTCAGACTTACTGTATAGAACAATATACAACAGGAAAAAGGGCGCTAGGTCAGTGTGAGTAAAAGCAATAATTTTCTTAGTATTCACTTACATAACGGAATCTTACATGCTGCATGCAGAGGTGGTGTGCTGTTCACAAATGCCGTAGACAGGGTGGGCTGGAGGAGAGCTGTGTAACCAAGCACGGATCCACTGAAAGAGACATCAAAGACCGGTGGGACCAGCAGGCTGCAAAATGCCACTAGTCAGAGTGCCAGAGAATCGGCACACCAGGTAGAGATACTGGCCCAGATTCTCAACCGAGATACGACGGCGTATCTCCAGATGCGCCGTCGTATCTCTGCATTGACATGTCGTATCTATGCGACTGATTCTTAGAATCAGTTACGCATAGATATCCATTAGATCAGACAGGCGTAAGTCTCTTACGCCATCGGATCTTAAGTGCATTTTTTTTGGACCGCTAGGTGGCGCTTCCGTCGAAATCCACGTTGAGTATGCAAATTAGCTAGATACGCCAATTCCCGAATGTGCGCGTGGCCGACGCAGTAAAGTTATGACGTTTACGTTAGGCTTTTCCCAGCGTAAAGTTGCCCTTGCTATATGAGGTGCAGCCAATGTTAAGTATGGCCGTCGTTCCCGCGTCGAAATTTTAAAAAGTTACGTCGTTTGCATAAGTCGTCCGTGAATGGGGCTGGACGTCATTTACGTTCACCTTGAAACCAATGATGTCCTTGCGGCGTACTTTGGAGCAATGCACACTGGGAAATTCCACAGACGGCGCATGCGCCGTTCCGCAAAAACGTCAATCACGGTGGGTCACAGTAGTTTTACATAAAACACGCCCCCTCATCCAAATTTGAATTAGGCGGGCTTACGCCGGCCGATTTACGCTACGCCGCCGCAACTTACGGAGCAAGTGCTTTGAGAATACAGCACCTGCCCGTGTAAGTTGCCGAGGCGTAACGTAAATCAGATACGTTACGCCCGCACAATTTTATGCGGCTGTACAAGAATCTGGCCCACAGTGGCTGCTTGCATGAGCCGGGAACCTCCTCATAGGATTGCAGGAAGCTGACAGCATTAACAGGCTCTCACACGCAACTTCAAGCTTCCAAGAAACAAGACAGAAGCTGGGGAGGGGGTGGGCTGCAACATGGTTCCAAGGCTCTGCCTGCTTCTTCAGGATGACCCAATCCCCCTGAACAGGGAGGATTTCTACTGCTAGGCTGATACAGGTGGGACTAATCAGAGAGTAGTGAATCTTGATTACTACATGTCAGGCAACAATCTAATTGGAACATGTGGGGCATCACAAAAAAACAAGAGCAATATTTTGAGGAAACAAGGATAATTTTGAAAACAATCCAATTTATAAAAAGCAAACAGAGATCTCTATAGTCCTCCAATCCTCCCATATCTAGTGTATCATCATTAAAGAGGAAGTTAAGTCTTCCTCTTTAATTGTACCTACAGCTCAACCTATAATAAGGCCTGTAGGTATTGCAAATAGCTTCTAAACTTGCACCATTTAGGAGATATTTACGATATACGCTGCAACATAATTGGTGCAAGCGCACTGAAGAAGCGGCCCGTTTGTGTTGTTTCTTTAGGGCCCGTGCTGAGACGTTGTAACAGGCGTTCTCAGCGCCCGGCGCCGCGTGCGTTCCACCGTGGAACGCGAAAGTGCGCCGCGCATCACCGCTGCGCTGCACTCAGTGCTTATGCACTGCACCTGTCTCCTGCCTATAAAGGCATTCACCTTACATAGAAATGGCGTTCTATTATTGTCGGCCGTAGTCGGCTTGGCTACCAAACTACAGCTACCATCCATCCCTGAGCTGGAGACCATCCCACTCCTGGAGCTGTGCTGCTAACCTTGCTAGAGTTGCTTCAGACAACCCAAGCTATCCCCCACCAGGAGACCCTCCATAGAAGAATCCCATTGCTGCTGCAATACTCTGGAAAAACACTCATCCCTGCAAAACGGATAAGTACTATTTCTGCTTAGAGTTACCTGCTTCATATATCGCCCTTATGAAGTACTGTATTTAAATCTGGATTATTGAATATTATTTTGCTGCCTGGGATTACTTAGTGTGTCTTCAGCTGTCCGCTGTAGAGTATCTTAAAGGGATATACATACTCAACTTAGCTGAGCTATATTTGCCTCTCTTACGCAACTATTAGTTGCCTTCATAATTCCTATTTACTACGTGCTTGACATAAGTTGTTACGTATTTATGGGCCCATGCCCTAAGTTACTGAACATGTTCGCCTTAACTTTTCTATGCTAAGGGTTGAGGGTATTTCATACCAACACCCTTAGTGGCCTAGTGCTTTTCTGTATGTTAAAGGTGATATGATGTAGAGAACCCCTAGCTCCTGTTCTCCGATTGGAGTGACGCCTGGGGTCCCGTACTGATAATCACTTGCATACAGAAGTGCATTGGAATCTATACGTGCATCGTAACGTTTAAAAGCGCTAGGCGTTGGACGCATGTTGTAGTTTTTTCCACCCCTGGAAGCTGAACGCATTCCTTTATGTGAGAGAGAGAGATGATGTAGAGAACCCCCAAACTCCTGTTCTGATTGGAGTGACGCCTGGGGTCCAATACTGAATTCTCACATAACATAGAGAAGTGCATTGAAATCCTTGCTATCCTGCAGTTGTGGTTCAGTCGCGTTCACTGTCATTTGGGACAGACGTCATCGCAGCTCTGGCCAATCATAGCTCTGGAGCCCACGAACCCGTAAGTAACTCCCAAAAAGATGTCGGCTGTGTCTGCAGTGCACAGGTGTAATGCTTCCCGTCTATCTATTAAGTTATTGTGGTAAAACCAAGGAAGCTTTGACTTATGAAGTGTATCAATGCTTTACTAAACAGGGAAAAATCTGCACATACACACTGTAGGATGCACAATACAACACAACTTATTGCTTACAAAATATGCCTACAAATATAAGTATGTAAACAGTTACTCAACTTAGGGGTCAAGATGTCCTTCATAGTTCCTTGCTCAGAGTCCAACTCACAAAAGCGTCTCCAAAGTTATCCTGCTTCTGGTAGCCATTTCTTCCTCTTTGTCCTTCCAAACACATCTGTTGTCCAAACACATGTTTCTTTCCAACGCTCCCCAAGCCCCTCTCACCCAGCCAAAAGGATGTGGAGCCTCGGAATTGCGTTGCTGCCCACCCCCTCCCCAGCTTGTGTCTTGTCTCTTGGCAGACAAACAAACAAAAACATACTTGGGGGACACACCCTAAAATGCTTTACATCTAAGATGGTGCTGCTATAAGACCAGACAATATAAAACAGATTACAGCACACACATGCAAAAATTACATTTATCCTGCAGGGCTAGTTAAAAACACCTGAACATATTCAAAAATACGGGGGTTTGGTCACACTATATGGTCATATAGTGCTAAGTCCACTTACTGCGACAAAGTACCCCAAATTAGTGGGTCCTAACCTAGTAATAGAATAAAAGAACCTGTGTCTCAACCATGGGAGATAAACTCCTCTATATGGGAGAAACCCCCGTATTTTGGTGTTTTTAACTAGCCCTGCAGGATAAATGTCATTTTTGCATGTGTGCGCTGTCATCTGTTTTGTATTGTCTCTTGGCAGCTCGCAGTGAGAGAGCCTTCTGATGCCGCCGGCTTCCTGCAATCCTACACAGCGGGTTCCTGGCTCATGCAAGCGGCCACTGTTTCTCTACCTGGTGTACCGATCCTCTGCTCTACTTTGACTGGTGGTGTTTTGGGAGCATGCTGCCAACGCCAGTCTCTGTAACTACAGTAAACAAGTCTGTAACCTGGTCAAACAGTAGCTTGACTTTTTTACATATGTGACCAATGGCATGCATGATACAACAGTGCCATCTAGAGGTTAAATTGGCGAATGCTTTTTCCATTGAAACACAGCATTGTGAGAGGGGCCTCACTCATGTGGGAATGGTAAAAACATTTCAAATAAAAAGCCAACAACAGAGACAGTAAGGGGGACTCTATAATGACTTAAAACCAAAGAAGTTCTGTACAGCCAGAAGAAGCTATACCGGAACACGCTTTCACCTGATCTCCAGCAACTGCTTATAGATAAAGCCTGGGATCCTCATTGCCTACAAAATCATGAACCCACTCTTATTTAAGTTAAGTAACTTTTCAGTGTATTTCCACTGTTTACATACCATAGTTTCTGCTTATTTGCTAGGAAATAGGTAGCATTTTGTTTGTTGTATGTATATCTACTGTGATAGATTAGGCTAAAATTCCTATTTTTACTTAAACTAATTATTTTATTAGAACCACTAAAATGTTTTCTCTTCTTATATTCTTTTGATTTGTTTTTATATTCATTATATATGTGCATGTGTGAAAAATATGTATCACAATAGTGTTTATTTTCCTTGAAAATATTTGTCAGATATGTTTTAAAGTTACAAGTATATTTCAACTTGGATGGAGATACAGAAGGACTAATAATAGGAAACAGATGGCTCTAAAACTTCCCCCTTCTCCCCCTTCTTCCTTGTTTTACTGGTAGAACCAAACATGGCGATTGTGGAAGGAACTTTACATGTGGACTGTTTGTTCTATGAAGAAGCCCTATACCAAATATGGCTCTGCCCCTGAAAACTTGGGTTTGAGGCCCCTGTACAATGAACATTGCACAAAGAATATTACATGTGCTATGGGATGTGTGTCATGATGTTAAGTACAGACGTCACATGGGGGCGTGTAAATGGGCGTGAATTATATGGGCTGACCAATGAGAATGCTTATGTTTTGTGATGTCATATTGTTAATAAAAAGAAGCAGTGCGGGCTATAGTCCCCTCTTTCACATTGGGAACGAAACAAGCAGGCTGTGTGTCCATTCTTGCTATACAATTTGAGCCAGTGACCAGTACAGGGAACCCCATGAAGAAATCATTTCGATGAAACATGTCGGGGAGTGATTACTGAAGTCACAACCGCACACCTAACTTTCTAAGCTTGAACGTGGAATGGTCTAATCTGCCACCAGCTCAATTACCTAAGCAGCAGCTCCAGTACACCTGCACAAGGGCTGTGAGTAACACTTGGGCTATTCGTTGGTCCGCTGTGACCACTAGTTCACCTGGAGGATATCTTTATTTTTTGTTTTACACCGTGTCAGTTTTTGGATTTATACACTGCTTGTAACAAGAGTTACCTTTGTGAGTGCATCCTTTGGGAGATTTGTAGTGTGTTATTAAAAGTTGTGTTACAGTATCACACTATTGTGCTCTCTTTTTCTTATTTGCATATGGCTGTTATCTTGGAGTTTTCTTTTTGCTTCGGATCTCCATCTGTTTAACTGAATGCTCCACTCTATATGAAAAGAAGGAGTTCTATCAACTAAACTGAGGGGGTCAGTTAACAAGCCTGTGTGCCTAAACACGAAAGTGTCAGGCCATTTGTTGCGGTGAGTTTGCATTTCTGATGGGTGGTGGAAGCACGCAGTCACTGTGGTGTGGTGAAAGCACTTATTGAAGATCGGGAAGGATTTTTTCTTTTCCTTTGCTCTTCATTTATGAACTATTTATATATATTTTTTTGTTCACTTAGACAGTTCATGGACTTTATTTGCCAACCTGGTATTTTTTGATGCGATTTTTGCACGGATTTTTGGACACTTATATATTGACTCACTTAGAGGGTGGATTATGTATTTATTTTTCACTATGTCACTGTACCAATATTATATTTGTTGATTTACATTTTCACCTATTTTTTTGAGCGCTGTTTAATATCACATTTGGCACCTTATTTATAATAGGTATCACTGTATTTGCATATTAACTATTTTGGATTCTATAATTTTTAAAGCAGCAGCTCTTGCATATTTATTAATTTATTCATTTATTTTATAAATATCACTAGTGTTCACATTTATTCTCCAGCTATGCGCAGTGAGGGTGGCTCACATTAGACGGCCCTTATCTCCACCCCTTTTTTCCATAAGAGTAAGATTGCAGAAGTTTCTGGTGTCCAGGAGGAGAAGGTGTGAATCCTGCCTACTTCAGCCAGACAGTCAGTGGAGGTGTGTTGCAAACGAGCTTGCTAGGTATGCTTCTCCTTTGAACAAAGCTTAGGGTGATGGAGTCTCTGACTTTTCCTCAGATGTGTTAGGGCTGGGCTCAGCTCTTCCTTCTCAGAGTAGGTCGATCAGCTGTCGGTTAATTGCCAGCTCCAATCTTTTCCACAGTGACTCACCTGAGGTTGATATCCTATTTGTCAGTCCTGCTGGTTACTTAAGCTGTTCGGTTCCGTCCCTCTCTAACTTCGCCTTGGTCAACACATCCAGAGACTCTCTCTTGTGTACATGTTGAAGACTTGCTTGCCTGACTTCCCTTCTGGTTCCTGATCCTGCTTGCTGTTCCACTACGCTGATTCTCCGGTTTCCTGATTTCCTGACCTGTCCTGAAGTAAGCTGATCTCTGGCTCCCTGATGTCCTGGCTTGTCTGACTATCCGTTCCGGTTACCAAACTCTGGCTATAATTTGATTACGTTGCTCTGTTTACCTTTACTATTATGATGATTATTATTATTATTAAACAAGTATGATTTTTAACTGCACTTCTGTCTTGGTCTGATTCATGGTTTCTGAAAAGAGGTTAGTCTTAAAAGTTTTTGGTTCAGTAAGGGAGAGATCCGGGCAGTTGCTGTGTTTGGTTTAGACTTCCTGCATGCTCTACATAGTGCATCTAAAAAGAGGAAAAAGGCAGAATTAGACATAGATTTACTGAAGAAGCAGCTTGCAGTGCCAGCCAAGTGTTTGGATGACACCGCAAGAAAGGCAAAGGTTTTAGAAAGTAGGGCACTCAAAGTCAAACCTGCAGTAGCTTCAAAGTGTGTTCAAACTCCTGTAGGCAGAGATGAAGATTTGCATGAGTGGTGTGCAGCCATCATAAACAAGTCTAGTGACGTCCTAGACCAGTAAGCAAAAGCAGGACATGTGCCACTTTCACTTCCCAAAAGCTGGAAGCTAAGAACCTAATCAGCTCAAATAGAGATGACTGAGTTGAGTCAGATAAAAGGAAGGCAAGGCCTATGGTCCCCAGGAGACACATGGACTGATTTACTTACCTAAATCAGGGTTTGTAATGCCTTCAAGCATATTTAAAAAAAATGAGTAAGATTGCATTGAAATGCCGGTCTTCATCACTTATATAAAATAGTTCCTACATGGTTGGAAGTATGAGAAAATAAGGTTTCTGGTGTGTCATGAGTAGGAATGGCGGTGCTGCACACAATGGGTAGTCTTTTATATTCTTATCCCTTGTTCCTCAGTTGTCATTTATCCAACCTCACCTTCTGCCTGGCACTCCATTTAGAGGAAAAGCATTCTCTCTGCCCTGTCATTATTCTAGCAGAGCCATCTGTCCCTGCAGCGATGAAAACTCTGATTGCTCTGTGCTGGCCTTAACCCACTGTCCGTTCTGCATACTAGAAAGAAACACGCTGCCTGTCAATACTTTATCATCTCTTTAAAGGTCAGCCGTTCTGTCTGACCTTTTAACACATCTCCAGTTTACACAGAGACAGATGTATCAATTGTTCGATATGTCTCTACCAAACACCCTGCAGAGTGACAGTACCACACCTGGTCTGCTCTGTCATTCCCAGGACACATTGACTAATGCATCCTTAAACCCATAGATCACGTCTCTCACTGATCAGAAAGGCAAAATTGGCATTTTAGTAGATTCTGACGATTTTGAGGAACTACACTAAGTTTATAGAGTCCAGGCTCCTCCTAAACCAAGGTGACATTTCGATGTTGAAGTACTGCACAAAGGATGGTGACACGGAGTGACATGAATGACAGCTGCACATTTTATGATAAAGAGTAGGTGGAGATACAGACAGGTGCACAATGAAAGATTGCTGTGCCATACACCATGAGCTGGAAAGCACAAAGAATGTAGAGAACGGTGCATGTGTGATCCCCTATTATGAGTGATTGGGTTCCTTGTGGCTATAATAGATGCTAAATTATTAACAGATAATTACATCGCTTAGCTGCTACTAAAATATTAAGACACACTTGTCCCCAAAGAGGCAAGGTGCCAGCGAAATATCCAGTAATGAATAGCTCAGGGGAAACTGGGAAGGAGGGTGCTATGTGTCACGTTGTCAGGGTAACTCGTTCAGTGCTGTGGCAAGACAGATAAGAAGTAGTGCGTAATAGTGATCTTGCTAAGGTTACTAGCACAAATTACACTTTAATGTTCAGCAGCATGTTATTTATGAAGGAAGCTTCCAATCCATTTACAGATTACAATGCTATTTAAATCTCTGTCCAGGCCACAATGCCCACACAGCATTTCACAACAATGTGCTAAGGGTATAACTAATAAAGAAGCAGCACATCCAGCATTTCATTAAAAGTAGTAGAGACCTGCACAGGTCTGGTTCCTCAGACCCTCACCTGACCTCCAAAACCCACTACCTAAAGCACCATTTGAAATCCATTCATACCTGCATCCTGGCTCGTGAACCCTACGCTCTCAACCTTACCTTCTTTTTTTTACCTGAGACCCAAAATGACTGCCATAAAAAAAAAATATGTCAATGTCAGTTGATAAGACACCAGGGTTACAGAAACACTGCCAAATAATCATTATCATTAATTTAAAAACTACCACAAGTACTTACAATAATGAAGGCCTCTTGAGCCCCTTAGGGAAAGAGAGCCTTGACTGATGGGGGCATGGCCAGGTGCAGGATAAGGCGGCTCCAAGGATTGGTTGCTAGGGGGAATGGGCTGGGCCTGAGCTCTGTAAAACTATTGCCCCAGGGAATTTTGGGTCTTTCAAGAAACATGGTTGGAAGAGCTGGGAGCTGGAACCTCTGACCTTGTCCCGCAGCTATGGACACCGAGCTCCTGTTGGCCAGGGTCCACATACTGGCTCTGCAAGGTCAGGAAAACTGGATCTTTGCTTTCCTCTCCCCTGAGATGGCTTCATCTCCTCCCCCTCCATCTGTGGACTCTGCTGTGGGGCCCCTGGCTTCTAGGGCCCAGAGGTGGGCCAACCCTCTGTTCTGTTTGAGTCCCAATCCTTCCAGGGCCACATACATACATGCCTGCCCTAACCGCTCCCCCGAAGCCTCTGTGGATCCATGTGTCGGTTCTTCCCCTCCTAGCAGGTCCAGAGCATCTGCCCATCGCCTCCGGGGTTCTGCCCGGCGGGCTTCCTCCCCGCCAGTGACTGCCGCGGCTCGGGTCTCCTCCTGCCATCCCTGCTCCCGGAGCCCTAGAGTCATGCATCGGTCCGCCCAGGCTCCTCGTGCTGCTCTTCCCCTGGCTGCCTCCCTGTGCCCGGCCGGGCAGGAGCTGCTGCTCTCCCTGTCCTGCGCTCGCGGGGTGTCTGCCACTGCCGTAACTGGGCCTACCCACGCTTCCCCGGGCTGTAGGGGGATGGGAGCTGGGGGGGTTCCACGCCGTTCTGCCTGTGTGTCTGCTTCCCGGTCTGGCCGTCCCACTAGTCACCGTCCAGGAGCCTCTGCTGCGTCCCTTTCGGCTGTCCGCCCACATCTCCCTGCAGTTGGTTCCGTGGCTCTCCCTGCGTCAGCGATGCTTCCCTCAGTGGCTCCTTCTCTCCCTGTGCCCAGCAGGGCGGGAGATTTGATTATGCCAGTGCACTCAACCCAGCCTGTGCTGCCTGTCCTTAATCTCCCTGCAACCAGCTGGGTGGAAGATCATTACACTTCCCATGTCCCCCCCAGCTCTTCTGCCTCCTGATTGCCCAGGTCTCCCTGCGCCCGGCTGGGCGGGAGATGGCCGCTTCGCCCCTGCCTTCCGCTTCTTCCAGCTGACTTATGCACGCCTGCATCTCCCTGCGCCCAGCAGGGTGGGAGATGGTCAATCTGCTCCGGTTTCCCTCCCCTCTCCACAGCCTCCTGCATATCCACACCTCCCTGTGCCTGGCTGGGTGGGAGGTTCCTGCCTCGTCTCCCTGCGCCCGGCAGGGCAGAATAATCCTACTCCAGTCCCGGGATGTCGCTGCTTCCTGCCACGGGTCCTAGTGTCCACGGTTGCTCATGTTGATGCTCTGCTGCTGTCCTTGGCCACTCGGGCTCCTAAGGGTCAGTGGTCAGACCCCCGCCCCTGGACTTCTCCTTCCGTCATCACCCTCCTGCATCCCCAGGCGCCACCGTTCCTCCAGGGGATGGACATCTCGGGCCCCTGCCATATCCTACCATGGTCGATCCTGCTCCGGATGTTCCGCCTGGACCTGCTACTGGTCGCCCTTTGTCAGCTCTGTCTCCGCGCATCAGTGAGTATGACTGTAATTTAATTTGGGGTAAATCCAATGACGCTCCCGTACCGGGCCCGCCAGACGAACGCATAGCTACGGTCCTTAAATTGGTCCTGTCCCGTATGCGGGTATTTGGTCCAGCGGCTAGTTTGGGTTCCATCTCCGGCGACACTTTGTGGGCAGTTTCGCCTACTGGCACGCACCTGATAGCAAATTTGTTGATTTTCTCACGCTCGTACCTCCTGAAAGGGAGACGATCGACAAATCTTGTTGTGTTGACATTGCAGCACAGGGCGACAAATCAAAGCTTCCTCGGACGTTCGGGAATTGGCTACAAGGGTTCTGCGCTTACACCAGTGTGCTTTGTGAGCGATTCCCGGAGTTGGCCACATTTCTCTTTTGCTACTTAGACCTTATTTGGGGTGCCTATAAGGTTTATGAGGGCCAGTGTTGGTTTCACTACAACACCCAGTTTTGCCACAACATGGCGTCACGTAGGGAGTTTTGTTTTGATTGCCAAGACTGCAGCCTGTGGTTGTTGCTTATGTGCCCCCACAGGCCATCGCCTTTTTAGTCCCCTGCCAGCGCTCCCTCAGGAGCGTCGGCTGCCCCCAAAATGGTATTTGCTGGCTGTTCAATGAGAGCCACTGCAAATGGTACACAGCTTGCCATTTTAAGCATGAGTGCTCCAGTTGTGGGGGTGCTCACCCCGCCAGCCGGTGCTTCCGGAAGGAAAAGCAACCTCTTTCCAAGCCTGACCTTTCTAAACCGGAAGACACCAGTGAATGTCTTAGAGATGCTTCCCTGTCTATACTGGTACCCACTTCATAGGGAGGCCTTGATCTTGAGAGACGGCCTGGACCGTGGTTTTTGGACACCCTTCACTCCTTCAGATGTGTCTACCATGGCGTCTAATTTGAAATCCGCAGTTGAATTTGAGTCCATCGTGGCCGAGAAGCTTCAGAAGGAGCTGGAGTTGGGGCATACGTCAGGCCCATTTGATCTTCCCCCTTTCCACAACCTGAGGGTGTACCCCCTCGGTGTGGTCTCGAAAAAGGCAGGGGGAAAATTTTGACTTATCCACCACCTGTCCTACCCTTCTGGCTCATCAGTCAACGATGGCATAAGGAGGAATCCAGGGTCCACTATGACAAGGCGATTCACTTGATTAGGGCTGCCGGTCAGTCAGGATTGTTGGCTAAGGCGGACATTGTGTCCACCTTCCACCTTCTCCCGGTTCACCTGTAGTGCTTACACCTCCTGGGCTGCTACTTTCAGGGAAGCTACTTTTTTGACATGTGCCTTCCCATGGGCTTAGCCATTTTGTGTTATTTCTTTAAACTCTTCAGTAGCTTCCTTGAATGGGTAGTCGCCCAGGAGGCTGGTTGTCAGTCCATACCACATTGCTTAGATGACTTCCCAGTCGGTGTCAGCATCTTCTCTCTGTTTTTCAGGACACCTGTGGACGGTTTGCCGTTCCACTGTCTGCTGACAAGACCAAGAGCCCCAGGACGGTTTTAGCCTTTTTGGGCATAGACATAGACATAGTGGCAATGTTTTTTTTTCGGCTGCCCAGCAAAAAGCTGGCCAGGCTCCTCTCCCTGGTCTGCTTGGCAAGAGGGGCCAAAAAACTGCAATTGAAACTTCAGTCTTTGCTGGGTCACTTGGTCTTTGCATGGGGAGGGCTTTCTGAAGATGCCTGGCATGGGCCATGAAAGGGGTGGCTGCCCCCCACCACTATGTCTGTATCACCAAGTCCATGCGAGACGACTTGGGGATATGGCTATCCTTTCTCCAGTCTTACAATGGCCAGTGTTGTTGGCTGCTGGAGGAGGTACTGAACTCACAGCTGGAGCTATTCACTGACACGGCAGGCTCCTGTGGTTTTGGCGCCTTCTTCCAAGGGGAGTGGTCTGCCGAGTGTTGGCCAGCCTCATGGGCCCGTGTGGATTTGTTGCGCAATATTACCCGGCTGGAGCTCTTCCCGATCATTGTCATCATTGAGCTGTGGGGCGAACGGTTACGCAACCACCAAGTAGTTTTTTGGTCCGACAACATGAGCGTGGTGCAGGTGGTTAACCAACAGTCAGCTAGATTCCCTTTTGTTTTAAAGTGCTTGCAGTTTCACATTTGTTATAGGGCCAGGCATGTTTCTGGGACTGCTAACGATATCGCTGATGCTCTCTCTCATTTACAGCTCGACCGGTTTTGCTCCCTGGCCCCGTCAACTTTCCTGGAGGGCCTCCCCTGTCTGGCCTACTTGTGGAACCTCGTTTCCGATGTTTGCTAGACCTCCTTCGAGTGTTGCTTTCTCCGCGGATGTGGGCGACGTAGTGTCGTGTGTGGAACGAATGATTCCAAGTGTCGGGCAGTGAGTTTTCAATCTCTTCTTCCCATGACAGACACATGGCTTTGTTTTCTTATCTAGTTTATTTGCTGCAGAAAGGTGCTTCAGGTTTCAGGTGTTTTGGTTTCAGCTCCTTGGGTGGGAAGACATCACAAAAGCATTTCCTGTCCGACGGATACTGCAGGGTTGGAGACATGCTTTCCATTCTCCCGATTCCTGGCGCCTGGTTTTTCTCAAGATCTTCTCCGGCATTGATTCCCTGATGCCGTCCGTGTGCAAATCTACATTTGAGACCCTTCTGTAATGGGAGTCACTTTTGGGCACAGATTGAGCCAGGAAATAAAGGGACATATGTTGGATTGTTTTAGCATGGACAGTAATCTACCATATATTCCTTAAATGTCTGCAAAGAATATTCTGATCCTACCGGTCAATAATGACTCATTCAATGATTAGACCAGGCTAGTGAGTTGTTAAACAAGGCTGGCTCTTGAAAGGCCTTTCATTGTGTGATAACACTGTTTAAAGCCTGTTGCTGCTCAGAGGTGTGAATACCTTTCTGTCGGAGACGGACCATCTGTCTAAAGATGTGGATTGAGGGGACATCATTGTGTGATGGTGTTTTGTTTGAATTCTGTTAATGAAGGAATGTGACTTCTCAGGTGCAGTGATTAGGTCATGTTAATTATAGACCGGCGCCGAGAAGTCTGGAATGTTTAGCAATTAGCCATCTGAAGGTGTATTGAAGCCCCCCAGGGTGTGATGGGTGAGTGGAGAATTTTATTGTTCCTTTCATGCTTGAACTGTATATAAACTTGAGAGCTAACCATTAAAGTTGTCAAGCATTTGAAACCAGAACACAGAGCAAGTCTCGTTATTCTGGGAAATGGGATGTCTGATGTCTGTTGGATGGTTGGAGTGTCAGATGAGCTGTCGTGGGTTGATGGAAGGTCGTAAACGGTGGTGACCATTACAGTGGTGGCACAGCAGTGGGATAATTCCATTGTTTAAAGGACAGCTACAAGGACTACTGGAGAACCGTGGCAGACCGGCCAGCAACCATAAGAAGATGGACGTGATCACAGAACTTGTCCAAATGGATGGAGCTGAAAGACCCAACTTAACGGAAAGGCCCAGTGTAACAGACAGGATCCCGGAGGAGGCAAGTTTTGATCGGGCTGTCAAACTAAGACTGCCACACTATGGTCCTAACCCTCCACCGGAGATCATAGACCGAGTTATAGCTGCAGTGGACACAAATTGGCTACGGCAAAGAGGTTCTGCAGCAGCAGAAGTCACAGCAGCACCAACTGAAAGGAGAAAGATACATTTTGTTGCTTTTAAGAACTTCATTGAAACTGAAGGGGAGATTGATGGGTATCTTGCTGATTTTGAACGGCAATGTGCCCTACACCGGGTGCCCACAGAGGAATGGGTTACCATTTTGTCGGGGAAATTGTCCGGCCGGGCCAGTGAAGCGTTCAGGGCCATCCCAGACAAGGATATTATGAACTATGGACTGGTAAAAGAAGCACTTTTGGCCAGGTATGCCGTCACACCAGAGGCATACCGGAGGCGGTTCCGAGAGACGAGCAAGCAGACTGGAGACTCATATACCGAGTGGGCATGCCGCCTACACCACACAGCATCCCACTGGGTCGATGGATGCCAAGCAGAATCCGGGGAAGAGGTGCTGCAGGTGTTCCTGCTGGAGCACTTCTTTGACAAACTGTCCCGGGAAGTCAGAGAGTGGGTCCGGGACAGAAACCCTTTCTCCTTGTCTGAAGCAGCTCGCCTGGTGGACGAATACACAGATGCCCGCAAACTGGACAACTCTGTGGTCAAGACAACAGCTCGGGTGGATTATCGATCAGTGGCACCCCCACCGGCTATTGCCTACAAACCCCAGTCAGACCGTCCTACAACACCACCTCCAGCGGCCACTTATCCTCAGCAGCCCAGGTTCAACTCCCAGGACTACTCACAGCCCATCAGGTGTTTTGGGTATAAACAGCTAGGACACAGAAAGCTAGACTGTCCATTGAATCCACCCAGGCAGTCACAGTCATGGAGACAGCCAGAAAGGGGGAACCCCCGCACACCCATGCCTGCGGCCCACTGCGTTGAGGAGGAAGAACATTGGGACGTTCTGCACGAGGCAGATCCAATACAAGCAGCTAACCAGGACAACAGGCAGCAACACAGGCAGACTGTCTGGGTCAATGGAAAGGTAGCCAATGGGCTACGTGATACTGGGGCCACAATGACACTGCTACAGAAGAAACTCATCCCAGAGAGCCAGCACACCGGAGACACTGTAGCCGTAAGAGTAGCGGGAGGCACCGTCTTCCGGCTACCCGTTGCCCGGGTTCACCTGGATTGGGAGGTTGGTTCGGGACATGTGAATGTGGGGGTGATGAAGGATTTGCCAGCGGATGTACTACTGGGGAATGATTTGGCCCCCCTTGTTTCTGCGTACGCCCCGATGTGCCCCGCTGAAGCCCACACAGTGACTACCTGTGCCCAGACCCGCGTTGCTGGAACCAACTCGCTTGCTGCTGAGACCCGGGTAAGACTATCTTTCCCGACATGTACCGTAGATCTGGCACAATATCACAGTCTAAAATGGGAATGTGACATGTTGGCCAGTGAGAAATCGGAGATGCAACGACACTACATCATGTATTATGAGATGTCCCGTGGCTTGAACATTGAAATGCACAAACAGGCTGAAATTGTCAAAAGGTTAAATGGGATTTGCGCTCAGGTTGTGCCTTATGTCTCCCAAGAGCATCAGCAACAGGTTTTGGGAGCCATTGAGAGAGCAAAGCAAGTGACTGTTCCAGAACTGAATTCCATTATTCACCTTCACCATCAGCTACCGACCTGGTAAGCCAGATGGCAATGCTGATGGGTTATCCTGGCAAACAGACATCATCCCGGCCTCCTAGTTCCGAACATCCCCAAGTTGACCCGAAAAGGATCAAGCCGGGTCTGCCGGAGTGTTCCACAAGGAGGGAGCCATGTAACGGGAGTCACTTTTGGCCACAGATTGAGCCAGGAAATAAAGGGACATATGTTGGATTGTTTTAGCATGCACAGTAATCTACCATATATTCCTTAAAGAGCAGTTCCACCCAAAAATGGAACTTCTTCTTAACCCACTCCTCTCCCCCTTACATGCCACATTTGGCATGTAATTTTTTGTTTTTGGGGGGGGGGGGGGAGTGGGGGCTTCAGGAGAAGGGGACTTCCTGTCCCACTTCCTCCTTCCGCCGAGGGGCTGCAAAGGCGATACGTCATATCGCCTTTTGGCAGCCCCTCCCTGTAGGCGATCGCCTGGGACACGTGACAGGTCCCAGGCGATCGCCTGTCCAAACAGTGCAGCGCCGGGCCGCGCCGCGCGCATGCGCAGTGCCGCTCGCGTATGCGCAGTGGGTGCCCGGCCGTAAAGCCGAAAGCTGTCACGGCCGGGTGCCCACAATCACAATGAAGACACCGGCTGGGGAGGGGGGGAGAGGAGCAGACCCCCGGCCGGCGCGTCGCTGGAATGCTGGAGCAGGTAAGTGTCAGTTTATTAAAAGCCAGCAGCTACACTTTTTGTAGCTGCTGACTTTTAATAAACTTAAAAAATGGGTGGAAAACCCCTTTAAATGTCTGCAAAGAATATTCTGATCCTACCGGTCAATAATGACTCATTCAATGATTAGACCAGGCTAGTGAGTTGTTAAACGAGGCCGACCCAACGCTGACGTGTGAGCTGTGTTAGATCCGGAAGCCCTGGAGCTCCGTGCTGTGCTGCCACGCTCTACACTCGGCTCTGAGTGTTGTTTAATGTGAGTTTATTTTGATTTTTTCATTCATTAAATCCAGTTTTAAGACAGAGAGCACTAGTTTGTCCCCTTTTTGTTTTATATAATTTCTCCGTGGTCTTTGGGAGTGCTGAGCCGTTTGCTGCCTGCTGCCTGCTGTACACCTTTTAACTTGGAAGTGTCCTGTACTTACCTTGGAGGTTTTTCAAAAGCTTTGTGACCTAGCCATGGTCGAATGGCTGAGGTGAGGGGCCATCTGTAGTTAGTGGTGGAGGAACCTTCCTGTTGATCACCGTTTCTGATGTTTATCACGAATAGTCACTTCATTATTTGGAGCACCTTTGGACTTTTTTTCACTGATGCACTTTATGGATTTCTCTTTGTGTCATTATCAGAGTCTTAATTTTATATATTCATCTGATCACTATTTTTGTTGTTGTTTAAATTTTATGTCTTTGCGCTGCACTTTATTACCATTGATCACTATTGGGATTTCTATTTGAATTTATCCTTCAGTGCTGGCTTGCAATTTTTAGGTTTATTTAGTTTAATTTTTCCAGCGCGGAATGTCTTCATTATTTTTGGCCCTTGAAAGGCCTTTCATTGTGTGATACTGCTTAAAGCCTATTGCTGCTCAGAGGTGTGAATACCTTTCTGTCGGAGACGGACCGTCTGTCTAAAGATGTGGATTGAGAGGACATCATTGTGTGATGGTGTTTTGTTTGAATTCTGTTAATGAAGGAATGTGACTTCTCAGGTGCAGTGATTAGGTCATGTTAATTATAGACCGGCGCCAAGAAGTCTGGAATGTTTAGCAATTAGCCATCTGAAGGTGTATTGAAACCCCCCCAGGGTGTGATGGGTGGGTGAAGAGTTTGATTGTTCCTTTCATGCTTGAACTGTATATAAACTTGAGAGCTAACCATTAAAGTTGTCTTGCATTTGAAACCAGAACACAGAGCAAGTCTCGTTATTCTGGGAAATGGGATGTCTGATGTCTGTTGGATGGTTGGAGTGTCAGATGAGCTGTCGTAAGTTGATGGAAGGTCGTAAACAGTGGTGACCGTTACATCTTTTTCAAGTGACCTTCTCCTGGGCGTTTTTTGGTGCCTTTCGTATTGGCGAACTGGTGTCCAAATCCACGTCCTCAGCGGGTGACATTCTGAAGAAGGATGTATCCTTCTCTGGGTGCTGCGTGCCGGTGTTGTTGCATACCTCGAAGACTGACGGCTTTGGCAAGAGCAGAAGGGTTGTTCTGTACCCTTGTGGTGGCCCTTTTTGCCCTGTGTTGCTAGCCTCCCCTTTCATGTCTGCGCGCCCCCTGTCCCCCTCCTTCTTCATCCATGCTGATTCCTCCTCCCTGAGCAGGTTCCAATTTTTAGGGGTTTTCCGTTGTTGCCTTGAGATAATGGCCTCCCTTTGCGTGATTTCACGACCCACTCGTTTCGCATTGGTGCTGCCACCGCTGCTTCTGGTATGGGTTTCTCCTATACGAAACTCCAGGGTCTGGGTAGGTGGGAATCATCGTTGTACGTGTGCCCACATCTGCTGTTCCCCAGCTCTAATATGGATAGTTGGAGATTCCTTCATCTACTGGGCTGCTCGTCGGTTCGGAAGTTCGGAGCTACTGGAAGAATTTGGGTTTCGCCTATGATCTCGCCAGGATCTGCCGGCTTGGGCTCTGTGGGTTACACTGGCCCCAGATCCTTCCGAAATGCTTGCGCCTTCATGCTCATGTTTCTGGCCCCATCATCTTGGTTCTTCATGCTGGTGGGAATGACATTGGTTATACGCCAATGTGAGACATCGCTATCAAGCGAGACATAGCCCAGTGTTATGCAGCCTACCAACTTGATTCTCATCTGGTCAGAAATCATGCCTTGCTTGCTATGGGCTCGGGAGATACTTGGCCAATGCCTGGAACGCTTCTGTCGCAAAGTAAATGCCCAGGTCGTCAAGTTTGTTCGGCAGATCGGGGTGTTTGTGATCCGGCACAAGGATTTGGAGGGTGCTAATGATGATCTGCTGAGATCAGATGGCATTCACCTTAATGACATCGGATTGGATATCTTTAACCTTGGCCTTCAGCGTGGTGTGGAACAGGCGCTGGTGGCAGTGGGGCCCCCGTCAGTTATCCACTGACAGGCGGGTGGCAGCTTCTTGACCTTGCCAGCATAAAATGGCTGTAATGGGCTATGCCCTTGATGGAAATCGGAAGTAGGCGGCCTGTCCAGCACTTATGGTATGGACAGGCCCCCCTTTGGAATTGTGTGCTCACAGTACAACTGTGACTGGCACTGGTTGAAAAGTGTTCACATGTTATGTTTGGATTTATTAAAGCTGTGGCCTTTCCCTTTCCAACCTAATGGTTGTAAGTATGTTTATTTAATAGGGTGAGGGGGCAAGGGGGAAGGGTTTTTTCTATACATCTATGTTACAGTTAATTATACCTGGGCTCATTGCGCCTCAGCAGTCAAGCCTTCCAGAAAGACCAAAAATGTTTTGCCTACAAAAAAACAAACAAAGATGAAATAGAATTCCATATATATTTCACCATGGTCAAAAATGATGTTTTTGGTATCTTTATCTGTCTTATCAGTAGCCATTTATGTATTTTAGTAGGTAAATGGAAAATAAAACTCATATTTGTTTTTTCTTTCTTTGTTTTTTGAGGGTCGTCATCACAGGCAGAGGTCAGTGTAAACATTGCTTTATTTTCACTCAGCTTGTCAATGTCTGCACTCTAACTACAGAAAAGGGCTGAGAAACGAGAAGGCATCTGTTCCACATGAAATTTTCCACATTTTGTCATTTTACAACCAAAAACGTAAATGTAGTTTGTTGGGATTTTATGTGATAGACCAACACAATAATTGTGAAGTGGAAGGAAAATGATAAATGGTTTTTATTTATTTTTTACAAATAAATATCTGAAAAGTGTTGTTTGCATTTGTATTCAGCTCCCCTGAGTCAATACTTTGCAGAACCACCTTTTGCTGCAATTACAGCTGCACCTCTTTTTGGGGATGTAGGTAAATAAAAATGCAGCGCCTATAACAGGAACTCCTATAACAAGAGTTCTATATGATTAAGTGTAATAAACAAATTCAAACGTATCAAAGTGAATATGTGATTTACGACTTAATATACATGACATATATGTAAGTGTCCATAAGAGTGAAAAATCCAAATGGAGCAATCTTTATAGAATCAATGTGGAAAGTTTCCCTTCAAGGAAACGTGATTCCTCCAGAAACAAATGGTCAGATAAAATACCCTTACAGAATACGGTGGACCCAAACTACACCATGCGGTGGTGGGTCATACATGCATGGAGGGCCGACTGCCCGATCTGGTCACTGCTGTTACAGTGCTCCTCGCTTCCACTGGACTGGTGATGATCTCGATAGAAAGCTGTATGAATCAACCTCCAGGCGACTCACTCCGCTCCAATTCAAGGTGAGAACAGTGGGTAAAGCAAAACCAGCTAGTACTAGACCCGATGGGCTCCAAGCATGAGGGGAAAATAGGAAAAACAAGGAGAACAACTCCTCATAGCGTAAAAAAACTTAAAATGTAATTCTTATGTAGCGCCCCCTAACTTTCAGTATGGGCACTACGCTAAAGTTAGTGGGGAATGAGAGAGTTATTTTTGCTCCCATTCACAATTTGTCAAATTTGGGCTGCTGTCATTCAGAAATGTCCTGTAGGTCAGCCTGCGCTCCAGGGGTGTTGTCCCCCCCCCTCCCGGGCGACAGGTGGCACTAGAGGGGTTCTGTCAGAGCAACTTTCCCCAGCAGCCAATTAGAGGAGTTTTCCCTCGTGAGGCATGCTGGGGAAGGGTATATCTGTGGCAGATGCCATCTTTATTGGTTCTTCCCGCGGGTTCCAGGTTCCAGGTGCGGCATCCACCACGGACCCCGGTGATGGCCTTCCAGGCCGGGGTCAAATGCTACGCAGAGCTCTATGTTGCTGAGAGGGGCCCCAGTGACTTACTGGGTCCCCAGTTCTATTGAGAGGATCCCAGGCTGGATGCCGTTCAAATGGGGGGTTGGCTTGAGGAGAACCCGGAGGCAGGTTGTCCAACAGGGCTTGAACGAACCAATCAGGGATCTGGTGACCGGAATGCTGACAGGTACGCTTTGCTGTCATCCAGTGACCTATGCTAAAACCTACTGGGAGGATTCGCTCAATTCGTCCATTTAGCTCATTCAAGTGATAGGCCTGTGGCAGAGGCCCTAGAGCCAGGTCTGTGAGAGAGATCTGTTCCTCCCAGCAATCTAAAGTGACACTTCGGCTGCCAGACTTGTGGCAGGAGTCTGTCCGGGGGCACTTCACCCACTCTGGCTAGAGTGGCGACGAACTGCAAATTTGATACTACTGAGAGCAAGATTGCTCAGTTCTTATCCAGGCCTGATACTGCACAGTTCTCCCTTTTTCTTCATCAACCTTTTCCTTCCCATTTGATGTTTATGTTGGCCGTGTTGGCCTGGAAATAAAGCATTGGAAAACCTTTATTCACTGTCTGGACATTCGCTCAATACTCTGTTCTCCAACTGCACCCCTAGACAACACTAAGGTAACTCAATACGCCGATCTCAACAACAAATCAACGAGCCCCCACGTGTAGCGCTACCCCCTCAGGAGCCACTGATTTGTTGTTGGAACCCTCTCACCTAGTTCCACAGTGCAGCAGGGCGAAGCGATTACCTTCCATGTGGAGGGAGGCCCCCTTTGTCCTCCTCTGAGATGGCTGTGAAGGTGGCGATGACCCAGTCCATCTGCTACCTGACTCCTCAAGATGATCAGCTTCTCTGGTGGCTTTTGTGACTTCCTGACTCGGCTTGGGCCCGCTTTGATCCACTCTGCTCTCTCACATCCAGCCTCCAACACAGTCTTTCCCATCTACCCCCATGTTGCAGGGTTTTCCCATTTTGAAATGCTTGTGCCCCTTTGCCAGTCCTCATAGGAGTAGTTCAGCTCCAGCTGATCTGAATAAAATAATCCTGTTTACAGAGCCAAAGTCCCAAATTACCCAGCAGTTCTGTATGAATTGTGTGATAACTGAGTTGTGGGACACTGCCATCTTGTGGCAAAAAAAAAAAACTGGTCTGCATCACAGAAACATTGTTAAAAAACGGAAAAAACACTGCGCTAAACAAAAAATTGAAAATGCTGCTAGTACCAAAAATATAGATACAAATATTTAAACAAAATAAAGAAAAGAAGAGGTACAGCGCAAATTCTAGTGTATAGAAATTCTGATGTGATACCAGAAAATTCCTGACGTGACACAAATAAGTAAAGGTGACACAAAATCGTAAGGTCAATTGCTATGCATCACTGAAACTAAACAATTGACTATAAATAAAAATGCACGTGAAAAGCAAAAATAACTTGTAAATGAAAACAATATATGAATGTGTATAAAATCTGTGAATGAATGAGATTGTGCAAGCAAAAAAGACTACAGGTGAGGTATTAGTCCAAATGCTCCCAGATATCTTGAAGAAAACTTCTTTAGAAGAATGAACTTCACAGCGAATGTCTTCAGAAAAAAGGATAGTACAGGGCTGACACAACCTTCCACCAAGGCACACCTGAGTGAGAAAACAATGCCCTTACCAGATGTGGAGACCACAACGGTGGTCAGACTGGACCCGGGTATATTTAGAGTCACCCAAATGACTGTATGTAGCACACTGGATCTGCTTCAAGCTATTTCCCATCAGTCAGAACGGATGCAAAAAGAAAAGAAAAAGGGCCCATAGTGCAACTTTGCAAAACAATTTAATGATCAAAGTAAAATATTGCACTTACAGATAGGTGGAGAATCATAAGCCCAATAAGGTGCACAAAGTGCGGTTTCCAAAGCTTGATCTCCGCGTCCTCTATGGCTTCCCCTTCCTGGGTCAGTTCAGGTTAGCGTGAAAAACGTCAGAGTGCAGGCCACGCCTGTTTCTTTTTAAGCATATTCTCCTCAATGAATAGAGACATGTTATTTGCACTAATAGGACATGGCCAAACTCATCACGACTCCCCAGAGATTCCACACAGTGCCACTTTTCCTGACAGTTGCAACAGACAGCTGCCCTTGGTCACTTCAAGACTGACCAGAATTGTTCACCATAAGCCCATGTGACTACTCAGCAGCAGTGTGGGCAGCATGATTTTAGCATCCTTTAGGTAAATCCTCTACTCTCTCAATGAAGCCTGTGTAGCTGGGTGCAGCTGTCCATTTTTGGAGAGGCCCCCCTTACTGCTATTGGCCCAAAGGCTTAGTCCTCAGGCAACGAGAGGCGATCCCCTTACCCACCTTTCCTTTGTGGACTGCATGTGGTGTGATGGTATTAGGATGGTGGTGGTAGCTCCTGACGCTCCACACACAATTCGGCTGGTGGTAACTGAGCTTAAAAGGGCGGATGTAGGTCTGTACTTTGTACAGAAGACCGTGTTTGAGGAACTGTTTGAGATGACATGGGAACGTTTTTTTTGCGTGCAATGTTTTCCAGTGGTTTTTATGATGTAACCTTTTGGGCGAAGACAGATGTGTTGGCTGAGACAAGCGGAGAAGGTTGGGGATCCGGTTCTGGAGGGCATGACCTTTTTATGCAGTGAGACCAAGCAGCGTGTACCTCTTACGGTACACATGTATAATCCATTTGTCAAGGACGATGAGATTAGAGTTTTTCTTCTTCGATATTGTGACAGTGTGTCTGCAGGGTCAAACCAAACCAATATTTTTGGCACTTTTAATGGGCACACTATTGCTATGGTAGATCATGAATTGCTGAAGGCTACCATATGTATGAGCCATCCATAAGAATACAAGAGGCCACAGTTTTGACAACAGTTATGCACAAAGTTGGCTTCAAAAAGACATCAGTACTTGACCTAAAAAAAATCACAATCCAAAGTCTTGTGAAAATCCTTACCAGAAGAGTGGAGGCTGTTTGTTAAAGCTGCAAAGGAGTTGATCCATGGTAATTAATTTCCATCGTTTTTTAATGGGATGCCCAACAAGGTGTGATGGTCAGGTGTCCACAAGCCTCTGGCCATATGGGACTAGGCCTGGAGTTGTAAGTAAAGCATAAGTAAAAGGGTGACAATGGGTCAAAGCAGGGTTAAAACCCTTTGTTATTCTTCTTGGTACGATACCAATAAAAGATTTGAACAGAAAACAATGATTAAAACAACAATACCAATCAGTGATAAAGCCAATTGTGTATTACGACCCCAAAGTATTAATGTTTTTAGTTCATGGATGAATTTAGACTTCTTTTGACTCAATGCATTTACTTTATTGGATCTCCTGCAGTGTTTTTTTATATTTTTACACTCCTCAGAATAAAGTGCCTTTAACATCAAAAATAAATAAATAAAATAAAAAAGCAGGGTTAAAGTGTTCATATTAGACAAAGGAAATGCTTTTACCTCACCCACTTCTGATTGCACGGATTGAGTATCAGTGTTACAACAGCAAATATTCATGCGCTGTTGTAACACACCTGGGTGGAATTGGAGCGTACTCTCTGCGACCCGAGCCTAACATATTTTGAAGCCTATAAGAGCCTCTGGCTCTAATCAGGTGCTTCGAAAAAAAACTGGCCGCTGTAATTAATTTGCCTGGTGCCAGGAAAGAGGCCAGCTGCATGAATAGGGGGTGGCCGCGACGTCCATGAATAGAATCTATACATTATGCATATAGGATGTGGCGAGGAGAGAGGGGGCGGCGCCCAGGTGCCCCTAATGGATGGGCCACCACTGTAAGAGGGAGGTTCTTTAGGATCAGTCGGAGCATTACCAGCATTGGACGAGTTTCTCCCACCCCACTAAGCCCTTCCTTTTTTCTTCCCACCTCTCTGATCTTTATTTGCTTGTCTCTTTAGTTGTTCATATGGTTTTTACGTTTTGGTACAGAGATTATTACATGATTTCTTGGGTTCTAATTAAGATAGCTATGGCAGTTGGCAGGGTTCTAATTATGTTTGAAGGTGCTGATTGGAAAAAATTGTTGAGAATGATGGGTTGGATCCATCTCGGGTATAGGTATACCTTTCCTAAATAAGTTATGTTAAACATTGGTAATGGTTAATAGGCCAAAATTGGGGTACATTGATAGTTAATTGTCCCCAAAGCACTGTAGTAGTGGCTAGGGACCTTGACATGGAAGTTTGTTGCAAATACAGATTAGATGTGCCTTCAAAGATCTTAGACCTACTTGTATTTTGTTGTTCTGTTCAATCATGTATAATGTGTTATTGTATAAAATATTTGTACTTTTGTCATGTACTGTATAATAAATGGATAACATGCCCTTTTTTGACTCCAAAAGAAACTGTAGTCAATTGTTCATTTGTTTGAGTTTATATTCATGGTTTTGGGTTTTGAAGGTAAAGTTAGCATCAGTATCTGCAAACCCATAGTCAAGTGTATTAGTTTCTTTAGGGCCTCACAATCCAAAATCAATGTTGTGTCCATATCTTGAAGGTTCCCTCTTTTCGTCACTTTTTTTGTAACATTATTATGGCCCTGGTTAGGGGACTGTGAAAGTGGGCTTAACCTTTTAATAATGACTAATACAACAAGAAACGTTCTTGATTTTCTTGTAATATAAAATCAAATCTAATGCCATTTGTATTTTCTTTGTGGATTGTCATGTAATATAAATCTTTTCTATACTGACAATCGACAAAGATTTCTATACAGTGCCAAATGCTGTCTGGTTCCAGTTTTCAGTGTTCTCTACCTAGACTGAAGCCGTGTACAGATATTTTCCATCTTGTAGCTGTTTTATTTAACTTGTTTGCAAGCGATTTAGAAGAAGGAATTGAATGCAATGTCTTTGTGCTTGCACAGGACTCAACATATAAACAGCTTTATGAGTCTTCAAATTATGCAAAATCCTTGCAATGGGACCACAACAAATTGGAGGCTTAAGAATCTAATTTGGGTTCAGTGTACAGACTGAAAAGCAAAGTTACAGGCATGGATATAAAACATAAAATTAAATGAAAGTTTGCAAAATGAAAACTTGACATAAATGGATATTGCAGATAAGCCTTTTGCTGAGGGCGAAAGCATTTACCCAGAAGTCTGTTCTTTCTCCTTTTGGAAAGCCTTATTTGCATACTTGTCCCAATGAGCAATGCTTGAAGTCACCCTAAATGTACCTTTTTTTGCACTATATTGAGCTTTCAATTTAAAGGATATCCTCAGCAAAATAAAAAGCAATATATAGGCTTAGTACAGTAAAATGTGATTAAAATATAAGCCATTAATTAAGGACCTATTGATCCCTCACTTGAAGTGATTTTGATTTGATGCTCTGGGGAAAGGTGAGTCCTTGGGTCCTGCTTTAAATATTGTGTACATTCCGGGAGTCCCTATACCCCAGAAGGACTCTAGCATGGTAGAAAAATATCGCCCGATTTCTTTGATAAACAATCAACTTAAACTACTGACTAAAATTATGGCTAAAAATTCTCGTACTTTGTCAACCTTTACATTCATAAGGATCGGGTTGGGCTCATACCAGGAAAGGCAGGGCCCAGACCAGGTTAGAAGGGCAGTGGATGTTTTTTCTCTCTTACAATCCCAATATTTGTTTGCTATGTTACAGGCTTGGGGGTTAGATCAGTATTTTTAGGTGTTTTTGGTTCATTGGGGGTTATTTACCAAAGGCAAATCCACTTTGCACTACAAGTGCAAAGTGCACTTGTAAGTGCAGTCACTGTAAATCCGAGGGGGACATGTAAGGAAAATAAAAAACAGCATTTTAGCTTGCACATGATTGTATAATAAAATCAGCAGAGCTTCCCCTCATTTCATATCTACTTCTCAGATTTACGACTGCACTTTCAGTTCACATGCAAGTGCTCTTTGCACTTGTAGTTTGCACTTGTAGTGCAAAGTGGATTTGCCTTTTCGTAAATAATCCCCATTGTGTTCTAACCCCACAGCACAAACTGAATAACAGGGACATTTGTTCAAACCTATCTCCATTGCTAGGGGACCCAACAGGGCTGCCCACTGTCCCCGCTTATATTCGCTATTGTGATAGAAACTATAGCCATATCAATTCAGAATAACCATTATGTCAAGGGAATACAATGTGGAGATAGACAGCACAAATGTGCACTGTTTGCAGATGATGTATTTATGTTTGCTACTTCCCTTGATGACCCTACCCACTATTCTAAATGTTCTGGGAGATATCTGGCCTTAGGGTGAATGAAAGCAAATAATTGGCTATAAATGTTAATCTACCCGCAGAACTACTCAATAGGTTGCAATACTTTTACCCATTCCAATGGCAGGACTGTTTTGTCCCCTACTTGGGGGTGTACCTATCCCCTTCCATATCTCAGTTATACCATCCTAACTATCCACCCCTGTTCCAACATCTCGAGGCAGAGCTCACTAAATGGTCTTTATATGATCTTTTGTGGCTGGGACGCTTACATGCGGTGAAAATGATAATCTTACCAAAGATCCCTTCCTATTGATTTCAATTGGTCACACCTGCTTCGTTTTCAAGTGCATTTAATTAAAGGGTCACTAAAGGAAAAACATTTTTTAGCTGAAATTACTGTTTACAGGGTATAGAGACATAATAGTTAACTGATTCCCTTTAAAAATGATTAAAAATAGATAAAAAACAATCATATAATGTACCTGCAGTTTAGTTTCGTTTTTGCGGTTGTTTCCTGGTTCTCTGATGTACAGAGACAAAGAGCCAATAGAGGGCAGTGATGCTTTGTAAAACGAAACTGGATTGGTGCTGACACATAGTAATCACACCTCCTTGATTAGTCACCACAGTGAGAAATCTCCCAGTACTGTGGTGATCAGGAAACAGACAACCAGGAAGTGTACATAACAGAGAGGAATTACAGCAACATCAAAGCAAAAACCAACAATGAGGACATGAAACCAGGACTGCAGTAAGGTAAAGGAAGCTATTTAGCTAAAATAAAAATTCCTTTAGTGACCCTTTAATGTCAATCTTGGGTCAGTGGGGCCATAGATTTGCAAAACAAATTTTATATGCACCCAGATCTCTGGGTGGGTTGGGTGCCCCAAACCTATAGCTGTACTATCAAGCAGCACAACTGACACAACTGTCCATAGTCTATTCTAACCATGAAAAAACAGATTGAGTATGGATGGAAAGACATGCCATCCAACCATTCACCATAGATTTTGTGATGTGGCAGACCCCTATAGGGCCTGCTCAGCGATCATGGTCCCAATATTGTCTCTATCCTTAGCTCTGTGGGATAGATTACATAAACAGAAGAATTTAACTAACCGCCCTGAGTACACGGCGAGGTGGAAAGGGATGGCGGTTGGCAGATGCTAAACCTGCTGGCGTGGAGGTGGAAGCCTTCTGATTTGGACGGATAAACACGAGGTCGAAGCTGAGGGGCCGGGCCCCTGGCCTTTGGCCTGGATTTGGTGGTGCCTGCCCCAGTCGGTTGTTCGGGAGAGAACCCTTGCTCCTCTTTTCGTCGGGAGGAGCGGTTAGTATTTCCTGAATGTGATTAGGAGGGAGGGATGGGAGTTGTGGGAGTAGCCTGCTTAGGTGGGCTCTCCCCGATCTCTCAGAACTCCTACCTTCCTGGCTGGGAAGGGTGCTGCTGGTCCGGGCCGGGGGTCAGGGTCCGTTGAAAAGCCTGTGGAGATAGTGCCCCTGAAGTGGCAGTCCAGGGGTGCCATACATTGCACGAGTGTTTGAGGGGCACTTATCGTATGGTATCTTGGCAACAATCTCCACAAACACACTTTTCACACCTGCCTCTAGGGCGGGCCTTTTGGCTGGGACCAGAGGAATTTTTGTTTCCTGGCCGGAGGGCCGGCCATCGTATTGCACGATGGTCACTTTCCACTCACTTCTCCCACCTTCCTTCTCCCCCACTTTCTTTTTTATTTTGTCACTATACGTCTTTTTTTGTTGGTGCACGCTTGTACACCTTGTGTGTGATTAGTAGGGTGCCGGTCCTCGGGCCAGCCCTGAACGTCTTGGGAGTAGGTGGACATGGCCTTCTGGCTTAGTTCGCCTGCTCTCATGGGGTCTCCCTTTGGGGGAGCCTCACCGAGGAGGGTTCTGTTTCGGCAGACCCTCCAAGGAAGTTGGGTCTGTGTCTGCTTCGGCTGCATGGACCACATATTACCCCTGTCCCCGTCTGGAGCCTAATGCCCCGGGGGATTAGGGTTGGGTCCTTTTCGGAGGAACATTTGACGATGCACCCGTCACATTTTTTTGTGTATCACTCTTTATGTGTGTGCGCATTTTTTCCTGCACCGGGTGAAGTTTTTGGGTTGTGTTATGCACGCCACAGGCTTTTCAATAGAAAACAAAAAAAACAGAAGAATTTAATTTCTCAAAGTCACCCTCTTGCCCATGTTTTTAATAATCCTAGGTTCCCTAGGGCATTTAAGTGGTGGTTGGATAAAGGTGTCTATAGAATTAGACATCATTTCACCCCAACTGAACCCTTCACCTTGGCCCACTGTATATCTAAGATCTACCTTTAGATTTTATTAAATCTCAAAAAAAAAAAAAAATGCTTATGCCAGCTAGCAAGCTGCCCCCTCTCTTAACCCCTATAAAAAATGGTGTAATAAGGACAGAGAGGAGAAATAAAAAAGAAGAAAAAACTGTGCCAGCAATCAGTGGCGGCTGGTGCTCAAAATTTTTGAGGGGGCGCAAAGGAAAAAAAAAATTGCAGTCTCACTGTGCCCAAACGCAGCCACTGTTCCATGCCATCAAACGCAGCCACTGTGCCATCAATTTGCACCACTGTGCCATGCCATCAAATGCAGCCACTGTGCCATCAATTCATACCACTGTGCCATGCCATTAAACGCAGTCACTGTGCCATGCCATCAAATGCAGTCACTGTGCAGTCCATTCGCACCACTGTGCCATGCAATTAAACGCAGTCACTGTGCCATGCCATCAAATGCAGTCACTGTGCCATCAATTCGCACCACTGTGCCATGCCATTAAACGCAGTCACTGTGCCATGCCATCAAATGCAGTCACTGTGCCATCCATTCGCACCACTGTGCCATGCCATTAAACGCAGTCACTGTACCATCCATTGTCACCACTGTGCCATGCCATTAAACGCAGCCACTGTGCCATCCATTGTCACCACTGTGCCAAGCCATTAAACGCAGCCACTGTGCCATCCATTGTCACCACTGCACCATGCCATTAAACGCAGCCACTGTGCCATCCATTGTCACCACTGTGCCATGCCATTAAATGCAGCCACTGTGCCATCTATTGTCACCACTGTGCCATTTAATGGTCGCCGCTGTGCCAATGGTCGCTGCTGTGCCAATTGTCCCCACTGTGCCCTGTAAATTGCTTCCTCCCCCCCCCCCCCCGCCCGGCACTTACCTTTACTGGAGTCAGGCATCCACGTCCCACAATGTCTTCTCCCGCCCCCGATGACTGACAGGCGTCTCAGCCAATCAGGTTACCGGTAGCCAGAACCGGCCAACCTGATTTGCTGAGACGCCTGTCATCTTATCCAAGGGGCGTACAGTCTGTGCGCTCCGAGAATAAGCTTCCGGGACCCGAGGGCTGTATTGGGAAAGCCTATCAAAGCTGTTGGCTTTGATAGACATTTCCGTACAGCCAACCAGCTGGCGTTATTCAGATGGCCGGACATGAGCGCTGACCATCTGAATAACAGTCGCAGCGGCAATAATAACATTTGTGCAATGCATGAATCTATGTTATTTCAGTGGTGGTGAGAGCCAGAGGGGGCGGCGCTCCAGCGCCCTCTATGGATGAACCGCCACTGCCAGCAATAATTAACCAGCAAACAAGGCTAGATATATAGTGAACGTGAAGCAATCCAGATACCAGACATAAAAGCATATCATATGAATAAGGAGGAATGTTGCAGATTTATGGTCTGTTGCTGGCCTCCCCGGATAATTTATCCTATATGGCAGACTGGGACAGCGATTTGTCCTCTGATACCACTTTGGAAACATGGCATATTTGCTTCCATACTGCTTTCCGTGGTATTGTGAATGTTTCCTTCTTGAGGCAAATCTTAATATAGCTAGGATGTACTGTGGCTCCTCTCTGTGGTGCTTTTGTGGATGCTCCATTAAGAGAACCATGTACTTATCATCTATGGTGGGAGTGTCCTTGTATTAGGGGGTATTTGAATAGGATCTTCTCATTACTTTGTCATGTGCTAGGTATCACACAGCAGCCAGAGTATGCTATGTTGAATAAGGGTTATTTCAGATTTTTCTCACAGTGCACAACGGTTTGCCTCCTTACACTTGTAGTGGGTAAATGTACGATTGTGGAGGCCTAGAAGAGGCCATATGTGTCCTTTACCCATACTAAACATAAAGTTTTGTGGATTATGATGCATGAAAAGTTAGCAAGTGTGCTGAATAGCAGGGTCAAACAGTTTAAAAAGACATGGGGGGCTATTTACGGAAGGCAAATCCACTTTGCACTACAAATGCAAGCTACAAGTGGCTATGGGCAGCACAGTGGTGCAGTGAGTAGCACTTTCGCCTAGCAGCAAAAGGGTCGCTGGTTCGAATCCCGACCACGACACCATCTGCCTGGAGTTTGCATGTTCTCCCTGTGTCTGCGTGGGTTTCCTCCGGGTACTCCGGTTTCCTCCCACACTCCAAAGACATGCTGGTAGGTAAATTGGATCTCATCCAAATTGGCCCAGTATATATGTATATATGTGTGTATGACTGTGTGTCCCAGCGTTTCATGATCCTACGGGGTAAAAATGACCGCACCAGCCAAGCAGATACTGGCTGGAAAAAGCGCCCAGAGGCGATTCAGTTCGCATGCGTTGCGCTATACAAGTGATTCATTCATTCATTCATTCATACAAGTGCAAAGTGCAATTGCACTGAAAGTGCACTTGGAAGTACAGTCACTGTAAATCTGAGGAGTAGATCTGAAATGAGGAAAAGCTCTGCTGATTTTATCATCCAATCATGTGCAAGCTAAAATGCTGTTTTTTATTTTCCTTGCATGTCTGCCTCAGATCTACAGCGACTGCACTTTCAGTGCAATTTCAAGTGCACTTTTCACAAATTGGATTTGCCTTTCGTAAATAACCCCCAGTAGGTGCAAGTTTATTACACCAATTATATTATTATTAGTATTGTTATATTACACCTATTATACCTTACTATATGTTATGTAGATACCATTAGTAAAATATACTTCAGACTTTATAAAGGAAAGCAGCTTCCTTTTGATTTTGATGTTATAAGAAGCTAAACTTGGCCATACATAGATCTACAGCAGAAGAATGATAATGGGCACTTATGAGCATCAAGACTACTTCATAATCACATAATGAGATTTTCTAACATGGCAGAAAATCTTGATATTGTCTTTACTTGCTGGGCATTTTGTTTTCAGTAGAGAAAGGGGACTAAACCAACTTGTTGACCAGGTTGTTGAGAAGGTTACAGCTGGTTCTTGTGGTTCAGTGATTCCTGTTCTCATGACCTGTAATCTCATCAATAGATCTATTAATCTATAACCTGAAAGTGTTGTGTTACACTTTGTGATTTATTATTGCTCTGTGTATTTAAAGTGGATGTAAACCCACTATATATATATATATATATATATATATATATATATATATATATATATATATATATATATATTAGTTTATGGTTATGAAATCTAAAGATTTCAGACGGGGAGTGTTGTGTTACACTATGTGATTTATTATTGCTCTGTGTCTTTAAGCTCTGTTCCCTTCTGTCTAGCTGAACTCTCTCTCCTTATATACCCCTCCACTTCCTGTCTCTCTGTCTCATTAGCCCTGTATACCTATCATGCTGAAACATATTTCCATGTGGCTTACAACTGCAAAGTTTTTCTATCTATGAATATCCATAATTAAACGGAACATTCAAAAGGATTAATCGTCTGTCTCTCTAACAGTGAGTTTATTAAGCTGTCTAAATTGATGCAAGGGATGTATAGAACACCAGGTCATGTAAGCCCTATATGAAGCTGGAGATAAAGTTTATGGCCTTGTAGTTGAGTCAGAACAGAAAGTGCACATACTTTTCTTTTTTATTCAGTAGAATATGTAATTTTACACCTAGTCTGTCAATAGTCAGGCTGTGCATGGTCTGTTCAAGACTGCAATGTTGACAGATGTTTTTTTTGGCTATCAAACAGCAAAGATTGTTAGTTTGTTGGTAGGTGTAGTTCTTCTCCACTTATCAGTTAGTATCTTGCTGCTCAGGGATGAAGTGGAGACTCAGGGCCTCTATAAGCCCACGTTCACAATCGCATGGCAAATCTGTGGCTATTGATGGCAATAGCTCCGTCCAAATTGGTTCGACCCTGACTTTGCAGCGCCACACCGATTCACAAAGAAGTTCCTGTACTACTTTTGGTGACTTCAGGGGGCGATTTGAATAGACATCTGTGCATGAACCCGCACAGATGTCTGTCAAAATCGCTCCCAAAGTCTGACTGCATAGCTGAACTCGGGCGATTTCAAACCTGCCCTCAATTTGAACCTGGGCTAAGTGTCACAGGAGAGGCAGCTGTCTGGCTGGATGCTGCAACTCAGCGGCTATCTTGATTGGGGCAGCACTGTCCTGCTGAGTTTGGCACACATTTGCAAACGGACAGTGTGATGAAAGGATCCAGAGGGTTAAAATTAGGAAAATTTTGCTGTGTGAGTAGGGAAGGGTTTCAGGACATCGTTGTATGCCTTGCTACTTACCAGTCTCCAGAACTACTACATAGGACCTGTACAACTTAGACATGTGCATTTTTTTCCGTTCCGAATCAAAATTCTGCCAAATTTTTCATTATTCGGAAATGCGTACGCATCAGAATTTCCGAATTACAAAAGTAACGAATTTAAGCAAATCCGAAAAAATGATTCAATTTGAAAAAAATACTAAAAAAAAAATTTCGAATTGGATTTTGAAAATTAATTTAATTTGAATTAGAAAACAAATTTAAATCGAATTAGAAAAAATAGGAATGGATTTTCTAAAAAACACAATAAAATATACGTGGACGCTTTCGGTTGATTTCCCCCCACGCCCCTCTACTTTCCTTTCTAGGTCACCCGCTCTTTTATCCAGCCTTCATGGAGCCTGACTCCTTTCGGCCCTGGCTCCAGGCCGGGTTGCACCGGATAGGCGATTTGGTTACTTCAACATCCCTCAAGTCTTTTCCAGATCTGCAGGCCCAGGCTAAACTCCCCCCCAGAGAATGTTTCCGTTACCTGCAGATAGCCCATTTAGTTCGTTCCGTAATAGGCAACTGTCCCTCCCTAGATGGCATGTCTTTTTATGAGAATATCTGCAATTCGGATCCTCATGCCCCTGGTATTATCTCGCGGATTTATGGCCACTTCACAACCCCCCAACTGATCTTCCTCCCTGTGCTGCGCAGTGGTCTAAGGATCTTCAGATAACGCTGGATAATTCGGACTGGGCTGACATTTGGTCCCGTACAAAATCCTCCTCCCAGAATATTGTGGCTCTGGAAGCCAATTATAAGGTCCTTATGAGGTGGTACCTAGTCCCCGCTATGATTTCCAAATTCTCACCCGCTTATTCTCCCGTCTGTTTCCGGGGTTGTGGTATGACTGGTACTCATGAGCATATATGGTGGTCCTGTCCGGTTGTGCAGCAGTTCTGGGTAATTATATTTCAAATGGCTTCCACCCTACTCAACGATGAACTTCTCCCTGACCCTTCCCTGGCCCTTTTAAATCATTTGCAAAAGGATTACACGAGGGCCCAGGTTAGACTCTTGTTGCAACTAACTACGGCTGCTAAACAGTCTATAGCAAGGGCCTGGAAAACCCCAAATATACACGTAGCTGAAGTTAAGAACAGGGTGACCCAGTCGATGGTTCATAGCAAAATAGAAGCTACCATCTTAAACCGAATGGCCCAACACGACAAAACTTGGTCGCCTTGGGTGGACCATTTTCTTCCCCCGGGATTTGACAAGTCTTTGCTGGTTTCGTAAATGTCACATTGACCCTTTAATGTACTATGCCCTTCTGGGGTCCGTGCGACCCTGCCGACACCTTCTTTACTCTTCCTTCTACCCTCCAGCCCCCTTGTTCTTTCTCTCTCTTTCTTTCCCCTCTTCTTTCCCCTTTTTTTTCTCTTCTTTTCTTTACCCTCTCTGCTCTCTGCTTCTCTTGAAATGCCTTATATGATTCCTCTCAGGCAAATCTACAGGTTTTTGCCTGGAATTAGCCTACGGATTATCTCCTTTTGACCTACAGAGTGCTTATCCTAAAAGGTACATTGATATTAGATTAGGTTTCCCCCCTTCCCTGGTATTTACTTTATATGTTTATAGCTGATGAACCCTTGGTCCTTTTGCTTCTTTATAATGTATTTGATCACTCTTTCAGTAGACATTTGCTGTTTAGACCTTGATTGCTGTGTTATTATTTATACGGTCTTACTGTTCCCACCGGGATTACCCCGCAATGTACCCTTAACTTTGACAATTCGAAAAATGCTTGTTATTGTCTTATTGCTTAATAAAAAATTTGAACAGAAAACACAATAAAATTGAATATAAAACAATAAAGCAATAGAATAAAAAGAATAGAAAAGAATAGAATTTAATAGAATGTAATAAAATAGAACATGACCGTCTTCCGAAATTCGAATAGTATAAATTCGAATTCGAGAATAGATTGGAAAATAATTCAAAACAATGGAAACTAATATGGAAAAAAATAGAAAACATTGTTTTTCTATTCTATTCTATTCTTTTCTATTCGAATTTGAATTTATTCTATACGAAATTCGAATTTCTTATAGAATGAAATCGTATTTGAATAGAAAAGATTATAATAGATTAGTTTCATATTAGAATTTGAAAACATTTTGACCGAAATCAAAAAAAGTCGATCAAATTTGATTTTTTTTATCAAATTCGAAAAAACTACTACATTTGAAAAAATCTACCGAATTAGAAAAAAACTATCACATTCGAAAAAATTCTACCGCATTCAATTTTTTTTTACAGAATTCGAAAAAGTAAACAATATATAACGATTTTCCAAAATTCTAATTTTGTATTTGGATAGAAAAGATTAGAATAGAATAGAAAATAATAGAAAAGAAAAAAATTGAAAAAAAATAGAACAAAGTACAATGTAATATTCTATTTTGTTCTATTGTTTTTCTAGTCTATTCTTTTCTATTCTTTTCTATTCAAATATTTTCTATACAAATTCGAACTTCTGAAGCCATCTTCCAAAATTTGAATTTCGTATAGAATGAAATTGAATAGAAAAGATTACAATAGAATAGAAAAGAATAGCATATATATATATATATATGTAAATATATATATACGGTATATATATACAGTACAGACCAAAAGTTTGGACACACTTTCTCATTCAAAGAGTTTTCTTTATTTTCATGACTATGAAAATTGTAGATTCACACTGAAGGCATCAAAACTATGAATTAACACATGTGGAATTATACATAACCAAAAAGTGTGAAACAACTGAAAATATATTTCATATTCTAGGTTCTTCAAAGTAGCCACCCTTTTGCAGCAGACACATCTCTAGAACTGTTAAGAGGAGACTGTCTGTATCAGGTCTTCATGGTAGAATATCTGCTAGGAAACCACTGCTAAAGAAAGGCAACAAGCAGAAGAGACTTGTTTGGGCTAAAGAACACAAGGAATGGACATTAGACCAGTGGAAATCTGTGCTTTGGTCTGATGAGTCCAAACTTGAGATCTTTGGGCCAGATTCACAAACATTTGCCCTGGCGCAGCGTATCAGTGATACGCTACACCGCCGTATCTTACCTGGCGGAATTTCGAATCCACAGCGAAATCGCGCCGTAAATTATGGCAGCGTAGTGTATTTCTCGGCGTGTATTTCAAATTGGGCGGGTAGGGGGCGTGATTCATTTAAATTAATCTTTTATCAGATCTAGGATTTTCTCCCAAAAATTTTTAATTTTGGGGCAAATACACCACAGGTGGGCCATTGTACCCGTAGTTTTGCAGCCCTGCTAACAGTCTGCCGACTAGTCCCTCTTTAAATTTGCTCAATTTATCTGGTGTTGCATACCAACCTGCTATACACTTATAATTCATTTCTGCGGTCCTATTGTCCATGGCCGAGGAGTGGGTCAATTTTCTATTCTATTCTAATCTTTTCTATTCAAATTTTAGAAATTCCTGAAAGTCTGAAATTTGAATTTCGTATAGCATGAATTCAAATTAGAGTGGAAAAGAATAGAAAATACGGTAATAAAATAGAAAAACAATAGAACAGAATATAATAAAGTATATTATATATTATATTATATTATATTATATTTTGTTCTATTGTTTTTCTAGTCTATTCTTTTCTATTATTTTCTATTTTATTCTAATTCACTCTATATGAAATTCGAATTTCAGGAAATGATGATATATATATATATATATAGATAGATAGATAGATAGATAGATAGATAGATAGATAGATAGATAGATAGATAGATAGATAGATAGATAGATATATAGATCTATATAGATATGTAGAATATTAACAAATTTAACTAAACAAATTTAGTTAAATAACGAATTGAAACGAAACAAAACACATTTTTTCATCCTGCACATGTCTAGTACAACTTCCTCATGTGCCACCTGTATTGCCACCCTGACAGTCAGCCACCCTTTCTGCAAATATTGCCCTGGTAATTTAGGCCGTGCCAATGTGATACTTTGTGGTGCTGAAGATATACTGCTGCACATTGTTACTGTGTCTGTTACTACCAGCCAGGGCCGATCCACCCTATAGGCTCACTATGCAAGCCGCTTAGGGTCCTGCAAAGTTGCGGAGGGCCCCCCAAATTACTAGAGGCCCCCGCCTGGTGAGAAGTCATTTTCGGACCGCTTCTCAACTTGCTGGCTGCATGAGGTCAGAAGCCAGCACCCCCCGCTTCTTACTTTAATGTAAGATGTAATTTCCAACAGCAGAACATCCCCCCCCCCCCGCTTCTCAACTTTAATGTGACATGTCATTCTGCTTAGGGCCCCAGGAAGGTCAGGATCGGCACTGCTACCAGCATTACTGTGCCTGTGGGTGGGGCCACTCGCTCTGCGTGTGAGGGTACACACCTGCAGCGTTGATGACTTCCCTCCTTTCCTCTCCTTGTCGGCTGCGGAGGAGGATGTCTCAGGATGGAGAGCGGGGAAATGGCTGGTAAATATGTCACCTACCAGCCCCTTCCTTTTCTGAATAAACATAGAGAGCGATTGGTACTAATTATTTGTGTGGCCATTTATAACTGAAGCAACAAACCATGTTCTGTATGCTTCAGTTTAGCTGAACCCATGCCATCTCCCCCCATCCAGAGTATCTCTGCTTCCTCACTCCCAGTGACGAAATGGCAAAATGCACAGACCTCATACATGCACTTTTTTTTTATTCTTTCCACTCTCCTGTACCATGCAGCCAAGCTGTGGGTCTCCGTATTGCTGGTTTAAATAACTTCCAACCAGGTTTTAAACAGTTGATGCAACTTTACTGAACATTTGTGGAGAAGTACAAGTGCATTCCAGTGTAGCATAACCCTGCCTAGCTGTACTAAGCTTACCCAGGCATACGTCAACAAGGTGGTAGTTCATCAATGGCATCCTCAAGGCTTGACGGTTCTCCGGTCTCCCGGCATCTTCCAACTGACTTCTTGGCACAGCAATCCTTTTCAGTGCTTCATGTTAGTCATGGCATCTCGAGTGAATTTCAAATAGCACAATCAAAACAATTTAAATGGCTCTAATGCGACCTATGTGCTCAGGCATAAGGGGAACAGATCTGGCTTGATAACGATCAGTCTGTTTCCCTCGAATACTGAAATCACAGGCCCAGGCAATAAACACGTGAAGAAATAGGCAACAATGTAAATAATCAACTTTAGGCTTCACATTAGAGATCCTCTTTAATGAAAACTACTAGGACCACCAAATCACTGCTACTTAAGGGTAAACAGGAAGGTCCTCACAATGGAGATATCTGGTATCTTCAGCTAGCCTGGCATTGGTGCACTTGGTGTCCTGTTGGGCAGGATGAGCAAAGTGTATTTGTAATTATCACTTACGCAAACTACGTAATTTTTTAAAATTGCGATGCGGGAACGACGGGTATACTTAGCATTGGCTGCCCCTGCTAATAGCAGGAGCAGCCTTACGCGGAACCCGACGAACGCAAACGACGTAAAATGCGTACGCAGGGCGCGCGTAGGGTTGTGAATCGGAGTTAGTATGCAATTTGCATACTCTACGCTGACCACTACGGGAACGCCACCTAGCGGCCATCGTAAGAATGCAGCCTACGATACGACGGTATGCTAGTCATATCTTAGGCTGCAGTCGGCGTATCGAGCTTCCTGAATCGACGGCGCAACTAAGCAATTGCTTGCTTGCGCTGCATAACTATGGTTACTGAATACACCCCAATATTTTTTACTTTTTGCTATAATAAATATCCTTTTTTTTTTTTTAAAACCAATTTTTTTCCTCAGTTTAGGCCGATATGTATTCTTCTACATATTTTTGGTAAAAAAAATCACAATAAGCGTATATTGATTGGTTTGCGCAAAAGTTATAGCGTCTACAAAATAGGGGATGTAATTATGGCATTTTTAATATTTATACATTTTTTACTAGTAATGGCGGCGATCTGTGACTTTTATCGTGGCTGCGACCTTATGGCAGACACATCGGACACTTTTGACCCATTTTTGGGACCATTCACAGTTATACAGCGATCCGTGCTATAAAAATGCATTGATTGCTGTATAAATATGACTGGCAGGGAAAGGGTTAACATTAGGGGGCGATCAAGGGGTTAATTTGTTCCCTGGGGAGTTATTTTTACTGTGGCGGAGGGGACTGACTGGGGGAGGTGACCGATCGGTGTCCCTATGTATAAGGGACACACCATCGGTCTCCTCTCCCTGACAGACACAGATCCACGGTCCTGCTCAGTTACTGGGCAATCGCGGGTGCCCGGCGGACATTGCAGCCGCCGGGTTCCTAGTGACGCGGCACAAGCGCACCCCCTAGTGGCTTAAGAAGCCACAACGTCATATGACTTCCACCCAGAATGAGAGGGTGTTCGTGCCGCCGTCATATGATGGCGGGCGGTAGACAACTGGTTAAAAAGGTTGAGAACAACTTTTGAAATGGCATTAACACATCATGGTTTCTATGAAGTTGTATTGGTTGGGTGAAGACATACTTTAGGCTGATGGCCATGGTTGTCCACAAATGAGTCATCTACTAAAGGATTCGTCATTCTCTGTCACCCCACAGGGCAAAGCAATAGTGGTGAACAGAGAAAAAAAGATTCTTACTCTTCAGAAGCCACCAATGAATTTCTGCTTGACATTTATCTTAGAATTTCCCCTTGAATAGTAACAAAAAACATACAGTATATAATCATGCAGACATAAAAACGAATTTACAGATCATTACCACACAGGAACAATGCTAATATTGTGTAAGCTTGTCATCACTGGAGCTTATGGGATAAATGAATGACTTACATTTTCTATTCTATCTTAAGGGGATTACTTGCCTGAATGGATTTTTTTAGCGTATCCATTCTATCTATCTTCACAGACACTGATAGGATTTTCACCCATCTTCGCTGCCGGGGACTAATGTATTCTGAGAGTGGAATGGTTAACAATGCACCCTTTACGTTCACCACCGCAGATGTTTATGGGGTCTTTCTCGATAGACTGCGCTGAGATTGCTAGACATAAAATTGATTTGTGACAAACAAAATGGGAAACGGGAACACCTCCTAAAAATGATAGGCCTGGCCAGAGATGTCCTCAACATGGGAGGACACTGCTGGTAATTTTTGAGAGCACGTCACCTCTGCGGTCTGGGCGGAGCTGCAGGCACCTCATTGAAATTCTGCATGAGCCGCTCACTCTGTGGAGGCCGTTGCCTGCTGAATGACAGCACTGTGCACAGAAGATAAATACACTGGAAAATGAGATGCCTCTGCAGAGAAAAGAATAAATTACTTGTCTGGCGAAGGGGAGGAAATGTCCCCAGGAGTACCAGTTACATTAACCCATTCACCTCTGTAAAACTCTATTGCACTTTCATATCCCCAATTAAAATGTTTCATTTTAGGAGGGATAGTTGAAACTCACTGCAGTATGAATGCTTCTTCATTTGCGCCTTAACACTTTTTTTTTCCATTCCCCTTCACCTGATAATGTAACAATAATTCAACCATAATTTCTATGTGATATCCAACATTGAATAGCAAAAATTACATTCTGGAATGAAATGGATTTCTGAAGTCGCATGCAGAGAAAAAGATTAACTATTAAACATATTTGGCTTCAGGTACTTTAACCAGCCATGAGATCTAGCTGTCTTCTAAGCAAAAGGTGGCCGTTCCCAGTAAAAACCTTGTTCCCAATAGAAAGCTAGCCCTGTACCCCAGAAAAAAAGGGAAGGAGCAGGCTAATTGGAATCAAATTAGTCATCAGGACCATAGCCATGTGTGATGAGGCTACATAGTAAAACAATTACATTTCCTTCATTGAATCTCTAATCTCCATCTGGAAGACTATTCCTCTAGTAATACAAACTAGTAATTATATTAAGCATGCGTTTTTAGAAATAGAAGTGTTAATTTATTTTTATCAATTAACAAAGCAGAAAAAAAAGGAACAGAAGAAAAATCCAAATCGGTTCAATGTTTGGTGTAACCACCCTTTGTCTTCAAAACAGCATTAATTCTTCTAGGTACACTTATGCCCTGTACACACGATAGGACCTTTGTCCGACCAAATTCACATCAGAATTCCGATGGAATTCCATCGGAGGAAAATATAACATGTTCTCTATGTAAACTGTGATGGAATTCATTGGAATTTCCGATGGAATTACTCCGATGGGGCATGTACACAATCGGAATTTCCGATGGAAAAAGTCCATCTGACTTTTTCTATCGGAAATTTTGATTGTGTGTACAGGGCATTACACACAGTTTTTGAAGGAATTCAGCAGGCAGATTGTTCCAAACATCTTTGAGAACTAACGACCGATCTCCTTTGGGTGTCTGTCTCAAATCCTTCTGTCTCTTTATGTAATCACAGACAGACTTGATAATGTTGAGATCAGGGCTTGGTGGGGACCAAGCCATCGCTTCCAGGACTCCTTATTCTTCTTTATGCTTAAAATAGTTAGGTAGTAAACCGCAGTTGGTTAAAAAAAAATCCCTGCAAGGCAATGTCATAATGTGCCAGTGAAGTGGCCGGGGGCACGATGACGCCACTTCTGTGCATGAGCGCAGGAGCTACTGTTTTTGGCATAGTCTCTAAAGGTCCGGCTCAGTAAACCAGACCTTCAGAGCGTTTGCACTAGTGATGTCACCAGCTGCATGCACTCTGAATATCTGCTAAACTGTGCAAGTTTAGAAGATATTCGCAGTACCTACAGGTAAGCCTTATTATAGGCTTACCTGTAGGTACAAGTAGTGTAACCGAGTTTACTACCACTTTAATGACTTTGGCTGTATGTTTGGGGTCATTGTCCTGCTGCAGAATAAATTTGGTGATAATCACACACCTCCCTGATAGTATAGAATGATGGATAAGTATTTGCCTGTATTTCTTAGCATTGAGGACACCATTGATCCTGACCAAATCTCCAACTCCAGTTGCAGAAATGCAAACCCAAACTTGCAAGGAACCTCCACCATGCTTCGTTGCTGCCTGCAGACACTCATTATTGTACTGTTCTCCAGCCCTTTCGGCAAACAAACTGCCTCCTGTTACAGCCAAATATTTCAAATTCTGACTCATCAGTCCTGAGTACCTGCTGCCATTTTTTTGCACCCCAGTTTCTATGTTTTCGTGCATAGTTAAGACGCTTAGCCTTGTTTCCACTTCCACAAGTATGGATTTTGTCCCCAATTCTCCCATGAAGATCATTTCTGGCCGGACTTCTCCAGACAGTAGATGGGTGTACCTGGATCTCACTGGTTTCCACCAGTTCTGTGTTGATGGCATCACTGAACATCTTTCAAGGTTGAAGGGAAGTAAGCATGATGTGTCGTTCATCGATCTGCTGCATTAAATTTCCTTGGCCAACCACTGCATCCATGGTCTTCAACTTTGCCCATTTCTTTGTGCTTCTTCAAAAGGGCTTGAACAGCACATCTTGAAACCCCAGTCTGCTTTGAAATCTTTGCCTGGGAGGGACCTTACTGATGCAATATACCTACCTTGTATCTTGTTGCTGTGCTCAGTCTTGCCACGGTGTATGACCTGTGACATGACATCTACCACATCCCCACCTTAATAGCAGAGTTTGGCGGTTCTTCACCCAGTTTTAAGTCTCATAAACAGCTGTTTATGATTCAGTTATTGACTGTGTTTAAACCTACATATGAAATGTATGATCATTAGCACCTACTTGGTATAATTGGTTATTTATACACCTGACTCTAATCCTACAAACCCCCTGACTTTGTGCAAGTGTACAAGTTACATAGTTACATATTTAGACTGGTCAAAACAAGACACAAATCCATCTAGTTCAAACAATAAAAGGGGGGAAAAAACTCTTATGCCGCGTACAGACGGTCGTTTTTTGTGATGAAAAAAAACATAGTTTTTAAAAACGTCATTTAAAATGACCGTGTGTGGGGAAAACGTTGTTTTATGTCTTCTGAAAATTGTAAAAAAAAAAAAATTCGAACATGCTTGAATTTTTTGTGTCGTTTTTCAAAACGTCGTTTTTTGTTTCACAAAAAATGACCTTGTGTGGGCAAAACAACGTTTAAAACGACGTTTTTAAACCCGCGCATGCTCAGAAGCTAGTTATGAAGCGAGCTTCAATGGAAAAGAGTGGTGAACGTAACCTCGCTTTGCTAGAGCATTTTGGAAAAACGATGGTGTGTAGGCAACGTGGTTTTTGAAAATTAAGTTTCAAAAACGTCGTTTTATTTCATGATTTTAAATGTCGTTTTTTTTTTTCATCACAAACGACCGTCTGTACGCGGCATTAAGCCCTGTACACACGATCGGATATCTGATGGAATCTAATCCGATGGATTTTTTTGTCGGATATCCAAAGAAGCTTACTTTCATCAGTCTTGCCTACACACCATCGGTAAAAAATCCGACCTTGTCCAAACGCGGTGAAGTAAAACACTATGACATGCTGAGAAAAATTAAGTTCAATGCTTCTGAGCATGCATCGACTTGATTTTGAGCATGCGTGGATTTTTGACCGATGGACTTTCACACAGACGATCGTTTTTTTTTATCGTTTTTTTAGCCATAGGAAAATTTTAAAACATGTTCTATTTTTTTTCACCCATGGAAAACAAACCGATGGGGCCCACACACTATCGGTTTGTTTGATGAAAACTGTCCATCGGTCTGTTTTCATCAGACAAACCGATTGTGTGTACAGGGCTTTACTGTGAAGAAACCTTTCCATATTTGGAGTTTAAAGTGTTACTAAACCCAGTAATATGAAAATAGTTAATCCCACCCCCCACAGTGCCCATAGTTTATAAATCTTTTTTTTACATTAAAATATAACCACTATATACCTTTATGAATGAGCTGTATACCACGGTCTGAGATAAACTTCAGTTTCTCCAGTGCTGAGAGTTTAGATAGGATGAGATTTCCACTTCAGACTGTATACGCGCCCACATGTGTGATGTCAATATCATGTGACCTGGCTAGCTCTGAGAACAAGGAAATGCTTTCTTCAGCATGAACGACACAACTGAGCATGTGCAGGTTGGCTACTCTGCCTGTGATAGCTGGCCTTCCCCAGATAGACAGTGCAGAGGGGGAGGATCTGTGCATACAGGATAAAACAGCCTTTTTACACAATGCAGAGGATTAACCCCTTAAGTATAACAAGCATGCTATGCTGCATATACAGACTGACTTTACTGTTGGGGTTTAGTAACATTTTAAGGGTGCTTTCACACTGAGCAGTGCGGGGCGTCGGCGGTAAAGTACCACTATTTTTAGCAGTTAAAAACAGGTTGTGAGGATACTTCTAAAAAATGATCCACTGTGACTCTGCTTACACTTGTGGTTGGGAGACAGTATAAGTTAGAGGTTGAGTTGTGTTTTTACTGCTACTCAACCATTTAATTTAAGCTGCAAAAGCAGCAGAGGGGGATGTACACATGCTACAGCCAAAATGCTTTGCATTACAGTGCGGCAAAAATTGTCTGCACTATTGGTTTCAGCGACCAATAATTCCTGCCGAATGTGACCCATCCAAGTAAATGGGGGCTTCCCACGTGTGCAAAGCATTCAGTTGCGGGACACTGCTGTGTTACAGTGTAACTACAGTGTATGTGTTTTTTAAAAGACTAATAGCTAGATTCAGGTAGGCAGGCATAGCGTTGCGGTGGCGTAGTGTATCGTGTTTACACTACGCCGCCGTAAGTTAGCGAGGCAAGTACGTGATTCACAAAGTACTTGCCTGCTAAGTTACGGCAGGATAGCGTAAATCAGGCGGGCGTAATGGCGCCTAATTCAAATTCGGCTGAGGGGGCGTGTTTTATGTTAATAGGGGTGACCTGACGTGATTGACATATTTTACGAATGGCGCATGCGCCGTCCGTGTACATATCCCAGTGTGCATCGCGGCACAGTACACCACACGGTCCTATTGGTTTTGACGTGGACGTAAATGACGTAAGTCCCTATTCACGGACGGCTTTCGCAAACGACGTAAAATTTTCTAATTTCGACTCTGGAACGACGGCCATACTTAACATTACTATTCCAGCTATTTGATGGAATAACTTTAGGCCTGAAAGTGTGTTACGTAAAAGGCGTATCTTTACTGCGTCGGGCAAGCGTACGTTCGTGAATCGGCGTATCTACTCATTTACATATTCTAAGCCGTCCGCAATGGAAGCGCCACCTAGCGGTCAGCCTAAGAATTACACTTTAGGATAAGACACTTACGCCGCTCGTATCTGAGCCTAATTTAAGCATATCTGGTTTCCAGAATACGCTTAAATTTGCATCAGCGTAGATTCCGAGTTAGGTCGGCGTATCTACTGATACGCCGGCTTAACTCTCTGTGAATCACCCCCCTAATACCTTTTCTCAAACTACAGCTGTGCAGTCATGTAATCCCCTCTGCTCTTCTTCCCCGTTCTATGAAGAGGGGCTGAGATTCCCCTGTGATGTCAGCTGACCAGGCGCGTGAAGTCATGTGACCGCACAGTGACGGTACAGGAAAAGGTATTTAGCTTTTTCATTAAAAAAAAAAGAACACATACAATGTAGTTAATTCCTACATAATTCAGAGGGGATACATGTATTTTTGCTGCATATTGCAGCTGAATAGAGGCGGGAGTGGCAGCGTTGAAACCTGCTTTCTGGCTGACAGGCAGGGAGGGAGGGGCAGAGGGGGGAGACTCTCAGCAGCCATGATTACTGTGGTCAGCACAGACACAGGAACAGGCAGGATCAACCAGGTATATTACAACATAGCAAGGGACAAATTGCATGGCAGAAGCACTGTGCTATAGATTATGCCTTAAAGGATTTTTCTTTTTTTAGGGTTACAACCACTTTATGACTGTAACTGCTTGCATAGGGTCTCAGATATACTGGTTGCCCCCTTTTCAGCATTTTTTTAATGCTGCAACTGATGGGCCAAATACTGCTGGAACAGAATTTTTCAGAGACGCTGTCCTCCAAGATTTTGTGTTTTTGAGTATCCTGCACCCTCTTCCCTCTTTCTTGCCTACGCTAAAGATCTGCAATAAACCTTCAAAAAGACAACACTAGACTGAGCCTGAATTTGATGGGTGTGCTTCTGAAGCTGGTACAAGGTCTGGCAGCCTCTGAACAGGTAAGGAAGACATGATTTATTTGCCCTTCAGTGGTTAACACTGCATAAAGATGTAACCAAACTGCAGCATGTTGTAGTTTTCAGTGCACCTGAGGTGTACTCAATCTCATTGCAAATAGATGTCTTTTGTTTATGGTGTTCTTTGGACTGTGCATAAATGCTGAAGAGAGCACTAATTGGCCCAACTACAGAAAATACAGTAAAGTATGTGTAGCGCCCATGTACTTTATAGTACTGGCGCTAGTCAAATTTAATTATAGATCAGAGTGTAGTTAAACTCTGATCCAGATTGTTAGTAGCAAATTGCATTCTCTGTCTCAGCTTGGCTGTGCTGTGAGCCCATTCTGCTGTGATGGGGTGTTCTTCCAACCCCAGTACTGCAGGTGACAGCAGTGGAGTCGAGGATTGGGTGCTCTTCCCAGCAGCCAATCACGATGGTTTGTCCTTGCTGTGCATGCTGGGGAGGGGTATTATGGGACAGACGCCATTGGTTCTGGGTCTTCTTCGTCCAGTGTGGCACCCACCTTTAGGGTGGCCACATCACGGCGCCCCGGCGTTATGGCCTACCTGGCCGGGGCGTGCGTGCCACGCGGTGTTAATGGTTCTGGGGCCATGTTGGCCCGGAGCATCTAAACCAGCGATGGGAATCCAGTGAGCGACTGGGTTCCCTCTTTTGAAGATCCCAAGCTGGGTGCTGTTCGGTGGGGAGTCAGTCTGAGGAGCGCCATTGAGAGGCTGGCAGTCCAATAGGGCTTGGACGAAACCACCAGGATTCACAGGTAGCCGGACACTGCAGGACTGATCACCTGTCAGTCAGTGCCTGAGTGACAAGTTGAAGGAGATCCAGATGTAACTCAAGTAAGGAGGCATATTTCCAATAATCCAACCCTGAGGGTATCTTCTAAAGGCTCAGAGGTATCTTCTGAGGCTCATTGAGAGGGGTCTGTGGCAGAGACTTTCTCCCAAGTTCAAGTTCACCAAGGAGGGTCTGTGGCAGAGACTTATTCCTATCATTGTCCGAGTGATACTCCGGCTGCCAGGTCAGTGAGAGAGGCCTGTCCGGGTACACTAAACCCACTCCGGCGGGAGTGGCAAAGAGAAGTGTTACGTTTGGGAGCCGGACTGTTTCCTATCATTACGCCTGAATCTGCTATTCTTTCTCCTTTCAACTTTACTCTCCTCATCACAAGTTTATTGTTTTTACCCGGCTAGGTAATAAAGAGTACAGCAAAAGAGCACCTGTCGTGGACATTCCTTTACTTCTGTTTATGCACATACGCATCACTCGCCCCTAGAGAATTTGGAGGAGCCACGAGGTAACACGCCGCCCAAAAATCCAGCAGCTCCTCTGGGGGTAGTGCTACATATGATAGTAACTATTCAGCAATTACTTAGTGTTCTAAGAAAAGTGGGGACAAGAAAAGTGGCGGATTTTCCGAGGTTAACAATGGCTCATTGCTGAAGTTTAGGGAATTGGAATACTTCTGAGAAATTAAAATTTCTTCTGAGAGAAACAGAGAGGGTACCATTGCTTACTTGAAATATCTTTCTCCATGCTAGTTGTCTGGCTGTTATATGAACCCTCTAGCTTCAATACATTCAGTTCTTTCTATCCAACGTATGCAGTGTATGCAGTGTGAATGTAAATGTAAAAAACTGTAAGACTAGTTCCTGATTTTTTTTCAGCACACTGGAATACTTCTAGAATCAAATCCCTGCTTAACCACTTACCCCCCGGACCATATTGCTGCCCAAAGACCAGAGACCCTTTTGCGATTCGGGACTGCGTCGCTTTAACAGACAATTGCGCGGTCGTGCGACGTGGCTCCCAAACAAAATTGGCGTCCTTTTTTTCCCACAAATAGAGCTTTCTTTTGGTGGTATTTGATCACCTCTGCGGTTTTTATTTTTTGCGCTATAAACAAAAATATAGCGACAATTTTGAAAAAAATGAATATTTTTTACTTTTTGCCATAATAAATATCCCCCAAAAATATATAAAAAAACATTTTTTTTCCTCAGTTTAGGCCGATACGTATTCTTCTATATATTTTTCGTATAAAAAAACGCAATAAGCATTAATTGATTGGTTTGCGCAAAAGTTATAGCGTTTACAAAATAGGGGGTATTTTTATTAATATTTTTTTTTACTAATAATGGCGGCGATCAGCGATTTTTTTTTTCGGTACTGCGACATTATGGCGGACACTTCGGACACTTTTGACACATTTTTGGGACCATTGGCATTTTTATAGCGATCAGTGCTATAAAAATGCATTGGATTACTATAAAAATGCCACTGGCAGTGAAGGGGTTAACACTAGGGGGTGGGGAAGGGGTTAAGTATGCCTGGGTGTGTTCTTACTGTGGGGGGGGGTGGCCTCACTAGGGGAAACACTGATCTTCTGTTCATACATTGTATGAACCAAAGATCAGCATTTCCCCTGCTGACAGGACCGGGAGCTGTGTGTTTACACACACAGCTCCCGCTCCCCGCTCTGTAACGAGCGATCGCGTGTGCCCGGCGGCGATCGCGCTTGCCGGGCACACGCACGGGAGTCGGGGGCGAGCGGGGGGCGCGCACGCGCCCCTAGTGGCGGCTCAAAGAGCCGCCGTATAGCTACGGGCTCTCGCCCAGCAGAGCCGACCTGCCGCCGTAGAATGACGGCGGCTGGTCGGCAAGCAGTTAAATGCTTGAGGACCGCCACACGCAGATATACGTCTGCAGAATGGCACGGCTGGGCACAAGGGTGTACATGTACGTCCCCTTTAAAAACCCAGCCGTGGGTCGCGCAGTGCGCTCGTGACCCAGTCCTTAGCTTCGTGACCATCCCCGGGGGATAGGAGGACCCGATCCCTGCCGGTGTCCCGCGATTGGGTCACAGAGAGGAAGAACGGGGAGAGGTAAGTGTAAACAAACCTCTCCCCGTGCTTCCTAGTGTGGCTGTCACTGTCAAAGGGAACGACGATCAGTGACGTCACATGCACAGCCACGCCCCCCACAGTAAGAATCACTCCCTTAGGGCACACTTAACCCTACAGTGCCCACTCCTGGTTAACCCCTTCACTGCCATTTTAACAGTAACCAGTGCATTTTTATAGCACTGTTCACTGTAAAAATTACAATGGTCCCAAATAGTGTCAAAAGTGTCCGATGTGTCTGCCATAATGTTGCAGTCACAATAAAAATTGCTGATCGCAGCCATTACTAGAAAAAAAATTATTAATAAAAATGCAATAAAACTATTCCCTATTTGGTAGACGCTATACATTTTTTACCAAAAATATGTAGAAGAATACGTATCGGCCTCAACTAAGGAAAAACATTTTTTTATATATTTTTGGGAATATTTTTTTATAGCGAAATGTAAAAAATTTAGATTTTTTTTCAAAATTGTCGCTCTATTTTTGTTTATAGCGCAAAAAATAAAAACCGCAGAGGTGATCAAATAGCACCTAAAAAAAGCTCTATTTGTGGGAAAAAAAGGACACCAATTTTGTTTGGGAGCTACGTCACACGACCGCATAATTGTTCAGTTAAAGCGACGCAGTGCCAAATCGCAAAAAGGGGCCAGGTCCTTTAGCTGCATAATGGTCCGGGGCTAAAGTGGTTAATGTCATGTCAATGTTTTTTCTGAAATACCACATTATCTCTTGAGGTTCTAAAACCATTTGGCATTGGGCTGTCTACAGTCAGTGGCGTCACTAGGGTTGGTGTCACCTGGTGCGGTAAAATATGGTGTCACCCCCCCCCCCCCCCCCCCCAATAACATTGTTCAAATATTTTTTACCCTACTGTTTGCTCTCTGTTCTCCTTTCTTCCCCTTTTCTCTCTCTCCCTATCCATCTTTCTTGTTCATTCTATCCCTTCTTCTTTCTCTCCATTTTTCTTTGTCCCCTCCCCCCACCTCTCTTTCTCCAGAACCGGAATTCACATCTCAGGAGCCTATAGGCCAGGGGCGTACCTAGAGCATTTGGCACCCGGGGCGGATCCAATATCTGGCACCCCCCCCCACACGTTAAAATGTAAAAACACCCCACTGTGCCCCCTGCATACCTCTGCATCCTTCAATATCTTTTTGTTACTACTGTGTACCCCTCTCCACAACTGCCCCTCTGGACCTCTTTACATTACACAGCCCCCTGCATCACTGGACCCCTTTAAATTTACACAGTACCCTGCATCACTGCACCCCTTTACATTACACAGCACCCTGCATCACTGGACCCCTTTACATCTCATAGCCCCCTGCACCTCTGGACCCTTTTACATTACACAGCCCCCTGCACCACTGGATCCCTTTACATTACACAGCACCCTGCATCACTGGACCCCTTTACATCACATAGCCCCTTGCACCTCTGGACCCCTTTACATTACACAGCACCCTACATCACTGGACCCCTTTACATTACACAGCCCCCTGCATCACTGGACCCCTTTAAATTTACACAGTACCCTGCATCACTGCACCCCTTTACATTATACAGCACCCTGCATCACTGGACCCCTTTACATCTCATAGCCCCCTGCACCTCTGGACCCTTTTACATTACACAGCCCCCTGCACCACTGGATCCCTTTACATTACACAGCACCCTGCATCACTGGACCCCTTTACATCACATAGCCCCTTGCACCTCTGGACCTGGACCCCTTTACATTACACAGCACCCTACATCACTGGACCCCTTTACATTACACAGCCCCCTGCATCACTGGACCCTTTTACATTACACAGCCCCCTGCATCACTGGACCCCTTTACATTACACAGCCCCCTGCATCACTGGACCCCTTTACATTACACAGCCCCCTGCATCACTGGACCCCTTTACATTACACAGCCCCCTGCATCACTGGACCCCTTTACATTACACAGCCCCCTGCATCACTGGACCCCTTTAAAATTACACAGCACTCTGTATCACTGGACCCCTTTACATCTCACAGCCCCCTTCACCTCTGGACTCTTTTACATTACACAGCACCCTGCACCTCTGGGCCCCTTTACATTACACAGCCCCCTGCATCACTGGACCCCTTTACATTACACAGCCCCCTGCATCACTGTACCCCTTTACATTACACAGCCCCCTGCATCACTGGACCCCTTTACATTACACAGCCCCCTGCATCACTGGACCCCTTTAAAATTACACAGCACTCTGTATCACTGGACCCCTTTACATCTCACAGCCCCCTTCACCTCTGGACTCTTTTACATTACACAGCACCCTGCACCTCTGGGCCCCTTTACATTACACAGCCCCCTGCATCACTGGACCCCTTTACATTACACAGCCCCCTGCATCACTGTACCCCTTTACATTACACAGCCCCCTGCATCACTGGACCCCTTTACATTACACAGCCCCCTGCATCACTGGACCCCTTTAAAATTACACAGTACCCTGCATCACTGGACCCCTTTAAAATTACACAGCACTCTGTATCACTGGACCCCTTTACATCTCACATCCCCCTTCACCTCTGGACTCTTTTACATTACACAGCACCCTGCACCTCTGGGCCCCTTTACATTACACAGCACCCTGCATCACTGGCCCCCTTTACATCTCATAGCCCCCTGCACCTTTGTACCCTTTTACATTACACAGCACCCTGCATCACTGCACCCCTTTTACATTACACAGCCACCTGCACCTCTGGACCCCTGCATGTTACACAGACCCCCTTCAGTGCAGACACCCCCCCTTAGTGCAACCCCCCTCAGTGCAAATCCCCCCCCTCAGTGCAACCCCCCTCAGTGCAACCCCCCAGTGAAAACACCCCCAGTGCAAACACCCCCAGTGCAAACCCCCCCCCCAGTGCAAACCCCCCTTAGTGAAAACCCCCTAGTGCAAACACCCCCTTAGTACAACCCCCCCCCCCCTCAGTGCAAACACCCCCCCTTTCAGTGAAATCCCCCCAGGTGCAAACACCCCCCCCTTCCCATTCAGTACCTCAGATCATCGCAGGCAGCGCCACAGCACATGGACAGAAGGTCCCCTTGGCCCCTCCCCCTCTGTACACACAAACAGAGAGGAGGGGGCTGTGCCTGTGTGCCGACTGCCGAGCACCGCTAACAGCCCGTGGCTGTGAGAGGAGGGGATGGATGGTGCTGCGGGGTGACACCCCGCAGCCCCCTCCTCTTGTACCTCGGCGCTCCGATTCCGCGGCGCTCATCGCTGCAGTCGCGGGGGGCGCCCCCCCACATGTCAGCTAAAAAAAAAAAAAAATGTTTCAATCCGGATGGTGTCACCCCTCTAGTGGGTGTCACCCGGTGCGGGCCGCACCCCCCGCACCCCCCTAGCAACGCCTCTGTCTGCAGTGTACATAGGTATGCATTGTATATATCATATTTGCTCTTCAGACACCCCTTATCTGTATGTGCCTCATGGGTAGAGGTAACAGGGTTTAATGACTAAATTGTTTTGGCTGGTGTAAGATATCAGGGTGATTCAGCTCAAGTGGTATATGCGATTTGAAGAAACAAGTGTCAGTCCAGACTGTATTTTCAAGACATGGCAGCCCACTTTTATTTAAATGAAGCAAAAAGTAAGAATTTCCCTCACAGGGAGATTCCACCATTGTTGCATCATGGTTATTCAGACTTCTGGCTTACTTACTTGTACAGTAGCACCGCTGCTTCAGGCCTCATGCTTAGGTCTATTCTATAGACCTGGATACTTGGGTAAAGCTCTCTCCTAGCTTACCCGGGGTTCAAACTGCCACCTGCAGTCTGTCTAAAGAACATGGGTGTCTTCCCAAAATAAACATAGAATCATATCTGTAGGGAGGACTCCTCTTGACTCCTCAGCGAGACTTCCTGTTTTCTTGGGTGGCGCTGTCTCCAAGTGGGAGCCTGAGCTCTATCCCTGGGTTGTTTATGAACCCAGCCCACAGGTGTGCAATCAGCATGTCTGTCTTTGTAAAAACCAGCCTGAAAATCCAGCCATAATCCGGAAGTGGAAAGAACATCATTTCACTATAAACCAGACATGACCATGTGCTCCTCGCAAGATTTCTGACAGAGGAGTGAAAAGAATTATCAGAAGAGTTGTCCAAGAGCCAAGAACTACTTGGTGGGGAGCTTCAGAAAGACCTGGAATTAGCATGTACAATTGCTTCAAAGAAAACAATAAGTAATGCACTCAACTACCATGGCCTGTAATCACGCTCACCATGCTAGACTCCATTTCTGAAGAAAAAGCATGTTGAAGCCTGTTTGCTGCACAACATTTTGTCTGTGAAATACTGGGAAAATATAGTCTGGTCAGATGAGACCAAAATTGAACTCTTTGAATGCCATAATATACACCATGTTTGGAGGACAAATGGCACTGCACATCACCCCAAAAACACCCCCATACCAACAGTGAGGTTTGGAGGTGGGAACATTGTGGTGTAGGGTTGTTTTTCAACATACGGTACTAGCAAACTTCATATTATTTAAAGAAGGCTGAATGGAAAAATGTGCCAAGACATTCTTGATAAAAATCTGCTGCCATCTACCAGGATGATGAAGATGAAACGAGGGGGGACATTTCAGTAAGACAATGATTCTAAACACAAAGCCAAGAAAACTCTCAATCTGTTTCAAATAAAGAAAATAAAGCTGCTAGAATGGCCCAGCCTGACTTGGATCCAATAGAAAATCTATATAAAGAACTAAAGATCAGAGTTCATAGAAGAGGCCCACAGAACTTTCAAGATTTGAAGACTTGGAAGAATAGGCCAAAATCACACCTTAGCAATGCATGCAAATAGTTTCTCCATACAGGAGGCGTCTTGAAGCTGTCATTACCAATAAAGGATTTTATGTGAAATATTAAATAGATTTCATTTAGCGTGTTCAATACTTTTCCCCTGTGTCACTCTATTTTATTACACATAACTTAATTTGTGAACTTATTTGTTTTGATTTCTTTGTATGTATGAACTGCATTGGTTGTTACCGACATGTGGTGAAAATTTCATGTCAATAGCACCAATATGTACCTAAAAGAAAATGTGACCAAAATGGTGAAAATGTATTAAAAATCTCTGAAATGTTATTAAAAATCTCTGAAATGTTATTAAAAATCTCTGAAATTGTACTAAAAATCTCTGAAATGTTGACAAAATTTTGAGTAAGTGAAAACTTTCAATTTTGTTCATCCTTACACCATACTGCAAGTTTACTCCCCCTACACAGCTGATACTTGACTGTAATGTTCATGAAACAAAATGATAATAGGTAGCTAGATTCAAGTAGAGCGCCTTAACTTTGCGGCGGCGTAGTGTATCGTGTTTACACTACGCCGCCGTAAGTTAGCGAGGCAAGTACATGATTCACAAAGTACTTGCCTGCTAAGGTACGGTGGCGTAGCGTAAATCGGGCGGGCGTAAGGGCGCCTAATTCAAATTCGGCTGAGGGGGCTTGTTTTATGTTAATGAGGGGTGACCTGACGTGATTGACGTATTTTACATGCGCCGTCCGTGTACATATCCCAGTGTGCATTGCGGCAAAGTACGCCGCACGGTCCTATTGGTTTCGACGTGGACGTAAATGACGTAAATCCCTATTCACGGACGACTTGCGAAAATGACGTCAAATTTTCAAATTTCGACGCAGGAACGACGGCCATACTTAACATTACTTTTCCAGCTATTTGATGGAATAACTTTAGGCCTGAAAATGCGTTACGTAACCGGCGTTTCTTTACTGCGTCGGGCAAGCGTACGTTCATGAATCGGCGTATCTACTCATTTACATATTCTAGGCCGACCGCAATGGAAGCGCCACCTAGTGGTCAGCCTAAAAATTACACTTTAGGATACGACGGTGTAAGACACTTACGCAGCTCGTATCTGAGCCTAATTTAAGCATATCTGGTTTCCAGAATACGCTTAAATTTGCGTCGGCGTAGATTCCGAGTTAGGTCGGCGTATCTACTGATACGCCGTCCTAACTCTCTGTGAATCACCCCCTTCCTTTTCTTTGAGTAAAAAGGAAAAGCTCTGCAATTGGAAAGAAATTCTACCATGTTAAAAATATCTGCAGGACACAAATTTGAAAAAGCTTTGACACTTGCCTATTACAGGAGTGTCTGATTGTGTTGCGTCGCTTACAGCTCTACAGGTAACTTTAGTGTTGAGTGACAGTTATCTAACCTCTATACTGTACCTTTATGCAGTATTATATTTATCCCAGTCAGAAATCTCGACACCAAACACTTTTCCCAAGCACATATTGATGTCAGTTATTTCTACCTCAATGGTTAGTCTGCAGCCCCGCTGCACGGTTAATGTATCTTGAATTAATCTGATGATCTGTTAAGCTAGTTCTACAGGTGAACAAGGAAATTAGTTTATGCACTGCAGATTTATGCTGCAGAAGATCTATACATCTGCCATAAAGCTACAATACAGGATAATCATATGACATTCGTTCATATCTCTTCAGATGGAGAAGATCTTGATGCTTTTAGTGACCATGCAATCTAAATATACACTTAGTGGATTTATATTACTGTACATGCTGTGTTGACTTTATCATTTGCTGGCAGAGGCTGTCACGTCTTGATCCTTGTGTTTGGACATTGCTACTGGATGCTACAGTCCTCTACCACAATGCAACATGTAGATTAAATTTTTAAGCATTTGAAAAGTCTAATAGATGGGGAAAACATACTAGTACATAAAGAACCCACGACTAAATAGGTATTTTTGAAAATATTTGAAGAATTACTGAACAAGGATAATCCCTATAGGAATAAGGCTTCTAATATTTTAAGTGGCGGAATTTGAAAATTATAGGTATGAAAATGCATAAAAAGAAAGTATTTAAATACAGCAAACTGTAGAGGAAGAAGATTGCTAATGCATTAAATATAAAATCCAAAAAGTTTTAAAAGTATCTAAAAATATCTGATCATATAGGTCCTGTATTTAATCTGTCTTAACAAATGAGCTGCCAATGGCAGATAATATTGTGGAGGGCTATGACCAAAGCCACCTATTCAATTACCTAATAAAGACAGCAATTCACTTCTGCTATAAAATTAGGATAGATAAAGAGCCTGGTCCAGGTGTCATCCATTCATATATGCTATTCGAATTATATCCAGGTTCTGAAAGACAATCACATCTTATTATTTGGATCTGTCTCCCATGACCTCAGCATTCAGCAGACTCCGGCAGCTGATTTGTATTTTTATCAAAAAACAAAGGATAGTCAAAGTAGTCTCACCCTAGTAAATGTTGACTGGGCGGGGAAGGGTGCTTGTAATCAAAGTAGAAAATAGTACTTCCACAGCCCAAATACAAGACCCAGTCATCTAAATACATACAAATTATCGGTTAGGTGTGTTCATCTGAATAAAATAGACATGTAGGGAAAAAGGAGTGGACCAAGGCCCAAAAAAGAGCTTCTTCACATAGGAACAAAGGGCCAGATCCACATACATTCAGTTCGGCGCAGCGTATCAGAGATACACTATGCCGCCGTACCTTACCTGGCGTACAGTATATTCGAATCCTCAGCGAGTTCGCGCCGTAAGTTACGGCGGCGTAGTGTATTTCTGGTGGCAGATTTCAAATTGGGCGGGTTGGGGGCGGGTTGGGGGCGGGTTTCATTTAAATGAAGCGCGTCCCCGCGCCGAATGAACTGCGCATGCGTTGTCCCGAAATTTCCTGACGTGCATTGCGCTAAATGACGTCGCTAGGACGTCATTTTTTTAACTAAGACGTGAGTTACGTCCATCCATATTCATGGACGACTTACACAAAAAAAAAAAAAATATTGACGCGGGAACGACGGCCATACTTAACATGGCAATTCTATCTATACGCCGCAAAATACCAGCTTTAACTATACGCCGGAAAAAGCCGACTACAGACGACGTCTCCTTTGCTTCCCTGCATGTCCGTTGTGCTGCACACATTTATATCCAATGAACATCACCCACACATACCAGGAGGAGAGCAGCTGAGGCTCGGTATACTGATAAGATCTTTCCAACACTGGTAAATATCCACAAGGAGGAGAGCAGCTGAGGCTGAGTATACTCAACGCTGGCAAATATCCACTATCTGGTGAGTACAACATCTTAAGGGGAGCACAGCAGAGTGAAGTTTACATATCCCAGCAGTATTGGAGTGTGCAACCTGTAAAAACTCACCTGAGATGAGTGTAATGTGAACTGTTATTCTAAGTTATACGGATTAACATTGGATTGAGCTGTATAATGCTCTGAGTGACTGAGATTACTGGAAAAATACTATTTGTTGAGATCTTCAGTTATCAGCATTTCTTTCAACAGGTTATGAGCTAATTAGCTCATGAGTCATTACAAGTGGCTCCAGCGCTATTAATGTCTTATTAATAATTTTTAATAATACATATGATTTTTATGTGATTTCCATGATTCAAACGTGCAAAAATGCAGTTTCTCTTTAAATTTTTCTTGCATTTTTTTCCATTGAATATCCTTTGCAAAGTGAAATTTCACCTCATTCACTAAGCGCTAAGGAACGTACCTTTGCAAAGTGAACAATCTATTTGCCTTTAGTAAATCAACCCCAGTTTTAGTAGTGTCCATTAGAATGACAATGTTTTTGTTGGACTTTGTATGGTTGACTACTCTCAGCAAACCGCACAATCACGTGCAGGAAAAATAAAAAGACATCATTTTTGCTTACACATGATTGGATGATGGAAGTCATCAGAGCTCTTGGGAAAATTCCCTTGCAAAGTGAATAGTCTATTTTTCTTTAGTAAATCAACCCCATTGACCCTTAGGTAAGTGCTGAATGAACCAAAATATACTACACACAGCATGCAAGATGCACAGCAGATATGAGTACCGCACCCATGTCCACCATAAAGATAATGCTGATGTACTCTTTCACATACTTTGCCAAAAAGCATTAGTCATAGTTCAGCCCAAATCTGAAAACTCATTATTGAATTCTCAGGTACTACAGCCAATATGCCAAGTGTGAGCAGACACATTTTCTAAGTACTGACAGTTAGTTGCTAGGTATGGCAGAAAGGTTAATGATTTTGCTATTAGACAGCAATCCCATTAGCTACCAAACATGTTGGAACTTGCAAAGTTTTAAACAGTCTATCAAGGACAAAGGGTATCTTAAAGTCTGCCATCTAAGAAGTACATGGAAGTCTCGAATTTTGAGCAGAAAAAAGGGCTCTAGGAGAAAATTAGGCATAAGTCAGGTTGCATAAGCTGATCATAACATTAATTCCCTTAAAGCACAGCTTATAGGCATGGGTCAACAATAAAAAAATACAGTTTAGTATAAGCATAAGAATAAGCATAGTTGATTCCGCTCACAAATCCTGGCACACAGCTAATTTTGCACTGAACGCTTGGCGGTCCGCTGTCCCTAAGAATTGAATCTGGTCTGCAAAGGCTCAGTCTTTTACCTCTCTGATCCTCAGTGATTCAGTCGCTCTCTTCTGTTGTAGGTATAGAAACCCCATTAACAGGTCCCCAGGGCCGGATTAACATAGAGGCTATCGGAGCTGCAGATCCAGGCCCCTTTCTCAAGATAGGCCCATTTGCCCAAAAAAAAAAAAAAAAAGATTGACTTTGAGGGTTGTAGTTTGGCGACCAGGGGGTCACATTTGGGAGGTGGGTAGCTGAAGACCTTCCCCACCACTGGTTAAATATGGGGCTCCTATCATTTATGATTCCAGAGATACTGGGCTGCTTGCGCAGCCTGTCAGAAGCTACATACAGAGCGGCCAGTTTAAATACAAGCTGACACACTCTGCAGCAGACTGAGAGGATGAGATCGCAGTGCTTATAATAATTATTTGTATATTACTTATGGTAATTAACCCCTTGCCACCCAGGCCAATTCTGACACTTCTCTCCTACATAAAAAATCATAATTTTATTTGCTAGAAAATTACTCAGAACCCCCAAACATTATATATATTGTTTTAGCAGACACCCTAGGGAATACAATGGTGGTCTTTTCACATTTTTATGTTACACGGTATTTGCGCAGGCTGGTTGTACTCAAGTCGCAAAATAATAGGTTGACTTGTGTAAAACCAGCTAGACCATACATAGATCGACTATGGCTGGTCTCTGTTTAATTGGCGTAATTTCAATCCATGCATGGCCCGCTTAACCAATACGCAGACCCTAAACATCCTTCCACAAACCTTTACATTTTTCCTACCCAGATTGCTTCATCCTCCTCACCTGTACATAGTGCCCACTGTCATACTCTCCATACTTCTCTCCTATACATAGAGCCCGCTGTCATACCATCTACACTCCTCTCCTGTACATAGTGCCCACTGTCGTACCCTCCACACTCCTCTCCTGTACATACTGCTCACTGTCATACCCTCCACACTCCTCTCTGGTACATACTGCCCATATTTGTTCTGCCCATTATTAGTACTCATTTCATTTTGTGATTACTACTGTGATGTATAGAGGATCTCAGCTACTCTAAATATACCACTGGTAAAAAAAAAGTGTCCCGGAAAATATTTTTTTAAATATTGGCAACTAAGCACTTAGGCACTGCCCAATGGCCACGGGTCAGTAGAGGGTCCCATGAGAGACTCCTGGGATCCTGTGATATTAAAGCGGTAGTAAACTTTGCTAACATTACTACTTTTTAGAGGCCCTGTGGTAGGTATGACATAATGTACAAATATGCACAGCATATTGGCACATTAGGGTACACTTAAATTGTCAGACTGAGCCCTCCAGTGCTGCGCTGTGATCAATTTGGCGGGGCCCAGGCACTTCCATCTTCACCCGGTCTTCCTTCTGGATTCTGTGCCTTTGGTCACTTGCCTTGGCCGGGCTGCATTGCTGTTACTCCCACGCATGCTCATTCTCTCTTTCCCTTCCCCCTTTCTCTCTCATCAAAAAAAAATCAGAAAGGGGGCAAATATTTCTTCACAGCATTGTATAGCGTGCTTTGTGCTTCTTCCCCTTGGACTCTTTAGCTCCAACTGCCTGAGACAGAGCAGCAGAGTTTCTGGGTCCAGCCCTGCTGGAGGAGACCCCTGTGCAATGGCTCTGCCCCTAGGGCAGGATTTCTGAAGGTGCCACCTAGAAGACATTAAGGGGCCTAGCTGAGGCTTCAACTGAGGGTACTATTCCAAAAACGTAAGTCCTTGAGTTTGTTTGGGTCTGGAGAAGCTCACTGGAGAGAGTACCAGGAGGAAGCTGGAGGAGAAGTGTCAAGCTGTCCAATGGTGGTGTGAGTTTGTGTATCCCTCACTGGAGAGGGAGGAGGATATTGGAAGGAGGCAACCAGATTATGTGGGACATTTTTGTGTAGTTCAGCAAGCTAGAGAAGAGTCTTCAAATCATTCATTTCTGGGGTATCTCATGTCCCTCTCACCCCATCCAAGTTGTATGTTCCATTAAAACCTAAAAAAAAAGACACTGCTAGCTTGTTTCTTTGAAGCAGTAAAAGACAGGATAAAATGCTATGTACCCGGCTGTGTGTGTCCTAACTAGGGGAATAAAGCCAAATTCACCAGTGGTTTCTTTGGGGGTGCAGCTCATTTGCCTTTAATAATTTAGTGATCTATGTAGTTAGTCCCACCCTTCTTCCTCATGTTTTAGCCTCCATTTATCACATGTACTGTATTCTAATAGAGCTAGACACACTATGATTTTTTTTGACCTATCTGATGTTCATATGTTATGATCTGCACAAGTTTTGTATTAAAGCTTTCTGCAAGATGCCATTTGCATCAAGTCACTCTCTTCCAAGTTACTGAGACTGGTAGTTAAGCTATCTCACTACAACTGGATCCGTTATAGAGATCTCACTTTTGGTGCTTAGATTGCAGAACAGTTGCAAAAAGTTATTTTTTTCCTGCTGTTTTTCTCCTCCTGCTCCTCAAGGGCCCATAGCAGCCATTTTTGCTGACTCATAATGCAGCCTTTTCTTCCTTCCTCTCGTCAAGAGCACAATAACAGGCAACACAAAAATACAGTACTATGTGGTTTAATCTTGGACTCTAAGCTCTCCTTCAGCCCCACATCCAGCCACTGTCCAAATCCTACCACCTTAACTTCTGTAGCATTGTGTATATTGAGGTGACCTACAAAATCACTTGACATCGACTTGACACTTGAAACTCCCTTCTTGTGGGACTACCTTTACACAGGTTATCCCCCCTTCAGGTCAATCATTATTGCTTCTGCTAGACTTATCCACCATACCAACTGTTCACTGTTCACCGCCCCCTTCTGCCAATCCCTTTATTGACTTTAAAAAATATCACCCAAACCATTTACTCAGTCCCTCCAAGGACCTCCTGTTCTCTAACTGCTTTGCCACCACTTCCCATGCTCTCTTCCAGAGCTTCTCCAGAACATTTACCCATTTTCTGAAACTCTCTTCTTCAATCTGACTGGCTATCACCTACTCTGTCTACCCTTAGGTGATTCCTGAAAACTCATCTCTTCTCAGAAACTTCTCGCCTCCCCCTAAAACGGTACTTTTACTTTCCCCGTCAATGTATCCCACAAGTTATTTCCTTTCATACCATTTGCCCCCTCTCTTTTGGCTTGAAGCCCATATGAACAGGGCCCAGCCCCCTTGTGTTAATTATTTTTGTAACTGTACAGTCCCCTTTTACTTTATAAAGCACTACTCAAACTGTTGGCAATATCATATTCTGTATAATAACAATAATAATATACAATTCATCTGGATTTATATTGGATAGATGCCTGATTCAATCTGACTGTTGAGAAAAGCATGATATGGCACTCTGTGCTATAGTAAACAACTACTGCAATGCAATCAATACATATTTCAGTCTCCAATAAAGACTGTTTATGCAAAATTGATATTTTACTGTTGAAATGTTAATTTATGAATATTTTTTCTCCATGAAGGCTTCAAGAAAGATGTGCAGAGATGATGAAACAAGGAACAGTTTTTACACCACACACCTCGGCTTTGCAGCCGCCATTACAAGGAATTTTTGTTTTCTTAAATTACTCATTTATTTTATGTTCTAAAATGATATGGACAAAGCACAATTTTGCTTTTAGGCATACTGTATAACACTTGTAAAATTACATGTCATTTCACCAAAAAGCTACTTTTACATGCCTTAAAGGGGTTGTAAAGGTTCCTCTTCTTTTTTTTTGTTAAATAACAAACATATCATACTTATCATACTTACCTCCACTGTGCAGCTCATTTTGCACAGAGTGGCCCCGATCCTCATCTTCTGGGGTCCCTCGCCGGCTGCCTCGGCTCCTCTCGGCAAGAGCTAACCCCGTCTGGGAAGCGCTCTCCCAAGGGGGTTATCTTGCGGGCGCGCTCTCGTAATACATTCGGCGGCCATAACCGCCGACTGTATCACTCGGTCCCACCCCTGGTGCGCCGCGTCATTGATTTGATTGACAGCAGCGGGAGCCAATGGCTGCGCTGCTATCAATCATCCATTGAATGAGCCGAGAAGAGCCGAGAAGCCCGGCCGAGAAGCCAGAGCATTCACGACGTGGGACATTCGAGGGCTCAGGTAAGTAAACAGGGGGGGCTGGGGGGCCATCAATCGTCAGGTGTTTTTTCACCTTAATGCATAGAATGCATTACGGTGAAAAAACATGTACCTTTACAACCCCTTTAAGAGTTCTTATCTTGAAGAGAAAGGATCAGTGCTTTCAATCCACCAGTGTTTAGCCAAAAATGACATTAGTCTTGGTAGAAGTCTTTTAAGAGAACATTTGGGTCCAAATGTAGGAATTGAACCTGCCTCTATTTTCAAAGACGATTTATCTTCCCTGCGGTTCAACTTCATGAATATATCATGTAAAAAAGTTTGGGATTTATTTTATGGTACTAGATTATCTAAGAAAAGCAGTCCTGTTGTCATGGAAATGCAGCCCTTCTAGTTTGAATGATAGCATTTTAGCTTCAACCAGTCATAAAATACTGGCGTTGTAGTACCAGTAGTTGTGATACTTTATTGTGAAAAACGGCAAAACTACAGTATATACATGCTTAACAAAAGTAGCATTTTGTTAATGTGTATGTGCCCAACACAATTTGCAAATAAGTATCAGTCTAAAACAAAATGTTTTATAGGAGTTGTAAGGTCTGAAGTTTTTTTTTATCTTAATGCATTCTATTAATTTGGATAAAAAGCCTTTTGTGTGCAGCAGGTGCGCCAGCACCCCCTAATACTTACCTGAGCCCCATCTCTGTCAAGCGATGACCACATTTTTTTTGCCCGTCTGAGAATGTCCCTCCTGATTGGTTGAGACACAGTAGCAGTGCCATTGGCTCCCTCTGTCAATCAAAGTCAGTCAGACAGACAATCAGGAGAGAGAGGGGGCGGGGTCGGGCCACATCTCTGTGTCTGAATGGACACAGGGAGCTGTGACTCGGCTTGGGTGCCCCCATAGTAAGCTACTTGCTGTGGGGGCACGCAACAGGAGGGAGAGGCCAGGAGCACAGAAAAGGAATTCAAGAAGAGAAGGATCTGGGCTGCTCTGGGCAAATCCACTGTGAAAGAGCAGGTAAGTATAACATGTATGTTATTTTTATTACGAGACTTTGCAATCACAATTAGGAACATATTTATGCTACATACCTACCACAAGGAATCTGCTGGGGTAACATGAGCAGATCACCTGCTAAATCAGAGCTAAAAGGCAAGAATGTCAGTTTTTTTACATCAGTGCCCATTTAGTTTTGGCCCGGCGGAACCCATGACAGAATTATTGGCAGCCGGATGTAAACAGACTCTGCTATTCGTTTACATCAGGCTACATCCAGTCCATCACGTTTAGGTCCAGAAAAAAGGAAAAGGACAAAGTCTGTTTCTGCTTTTTTTTTCTGGACCTGGACAAACCCGAAGATAAGTTTGCCTATCCATAGGGCTGCATGGAGATTACAATCAGGCCCCCAAAAACCTGACAGCAGACCTGATTGGAATGCCCATGTGAAAGAGCCCTTAAAGCCCAAGTGCAGGCAAACATATAATACATAGTTGAACCAAAGATGTTGCCACCCATGCATTTTTGTCAGATAATGCACCACTTCACCCAGAAAATTGTTGCAATTACAAATATTTAGGCATTCTTATGTTTATTTATTTTGTTTGTATTGGTATGAGATAACAAAGTGGCGAAACAAAAAGCCAAATCTGACACATTCCATGCAAAACAAAATTATTGGCACCTTCTTAAAATTTTAAGAAATAATTGCATTTCAAGTTTGTGATGCTCCTGTAATTTGTAATTAAACACTTGTATCAATTAACAGGTGATGACAATATAGAAATTACACCGACAACCAGGAAAAATTTAGAAAAATTGACTCAACATTTCTGTTATGTGTCTCTGTGTGCCACATGGAGCATGGAGAAGAGAAAGATCAGCAAAGAATTGTCTGAAGATTTGATAACAAAATTGTGGAAAAGCATGGACAATCTCAAGGTTACAAGTCCATCTCCAGAAATCGTACTGTTCCTGTGTCCACTGTGTGCAACATTTTCAAGAAGTTTACAACCCATGGCACTGTAGCAAATCTCCCTGGATGTGGACGTAAGAGAAAAATTGATCAAAGATTGCAATAAAGGATTGTTTGAATGGTTGATAAAAAACCTCAATCAACTTCCAGGCAAATTCAAGCTGACCTTCAGGCACAGAGTACAACTGTGTTAGCTCGCATTATACGTCGCCATCTGAATGAAAAGAGATGCTATTGTGGGAGACCCAGGAGAACCCCACTGCTGAAACAGAAACATATAAAAGCCAGATTGGAGTTTGACAAAACTTACTTGAGGAGGCCAAAATCCTTTTCGGGGAATGTGACAGACAAAACTAATTTACAGCTTTTTGGTAAAGCCCATCATTCTACCGATTTCAGAAAAAGAAATGAGGTATTTAACCACTTAAGCCCCAGACCATTTTGTTGCTAAATGACCGGGCCACTTTTTGCGATTGGGCACTGCGTCGCTTTAACTGTCAATTGTGCGGTCGTGCGACGTGGTTCCCAAACAAAATTGATGTCCTTTTTTTCCCCACAAAGAGAGCTTTCTTTTGGTGGTATCTGATTACCTCTTTGGTTTTTATTTTTTGCGCTATAAACAAAAATACAGCAATAATATTGAAAAAAAATGCAATATTTTTAACTTTTTGCTATAATAAATATCCCCAAAAAAGATATAACGATTGTTTTTCTCAGTTTAGGCCGATACGTATTCTTCTACAAATTTTTGGTAAAAAAAATTGCAATAAGCGTTTATTGATTAGTTTGCGCAAACGTTATAGCGTCTACAAAATAGGGGATAGTTTTATAGCATTTTTATTAATATTTTTTTTTACTAGTAATGGCGGCAATCAGCAATTTTTATCATGACTGCAACATTATGGCGGACACATCAGACACTTTAGACACATTTTTTGGGACCATTGTCATTTTTACAGCGATCAGTGCTATAAAAATGCACTGATTACTGTGACACTGACAGTGAAGGGGTTAACCACTAGGTGGCGCTGTAGGGGTTAAGTGTTCTCTAAGGAGGGATTCTTACTGTAGGGGGCGTGGCTTGCTGTGACACGTCACTGAATGTGTTCCCGATGACACATTCAATCTTTTTTGGGGATATTTATTATAGCAAAAAGTTAAAAATATTGCATTTTTTTTTCAATATTATTGCTGTATTTTTGTTTATAGGCAAAAAATAAAAACCGAAGAGGTAATCAGATACCACCAAAAGAAAGCTCTCTTTGTGGGGAAAAAAAGGACGTCAATTTTTCCAGCCGACCGGTTTCCGGCGGACAAATGTTTCTTAGAATGCTAAGAAACATGTCCGCTGGAAGCCTGTCCGTCGGACATGTTCGGTCGTCTGTACAGACTCACCGTACATGTCCGATCGGCCACCATCCCTCGCATGTGTCGAAGTGATTCGACGCATGCGTGGAAGCATTGAACTTTCAGGGCCGCGCACGTCGCGGCGAAGGCGCGGCCACGTCACCGCGTATCGTGTACGTGCGGATTTCTGTCTGATGGTGTGTACAACCATCAGACAGAAATCTCCGGGCGGACATGTCCGCTGAAAACGGTCCGGCAGGCCGTTTTCAGTGGACAGTCCATCCGTCTTTACGAGGCCTAACAAGTTTTCTTCTAACCTTGCCCTGTATTTGGCTCTATACATCTTCTCATCAACTCTGACCAGCTTCCCTGCTGAATAAAAGCATCCACACAACATGATGCTGTGACCACCATATTTCATGGTGGGAATGGTGTGTTCAGGGTGATGTGCAGTGTTAGTTTTATGCCACACATAGCATTTTGCTTTTAGGCCAGAAAGTAAAATTTTGTTCTCCTCTGACCAGAGCACCTTCTTCCAATGTTTCCTGCCTCCCTTACATGACTTCTCACAAACTGCAAACGGGCCTTCTTGTGGCTTTCTTTCAAAAATGGTTTTCTTCTTGCAACACTTCCATAAAGGTCAGATTTGTGGAGTGCAGGACTAAGGCCTCGTACACACGACCGAGGAACTTGTAAATGAAACATCGTTTTCCTCAACAAGTTCCTTGTCAGGCTTGTGGAGAAACTTGACAAGCTTTATTTGCGTACACACTGTCAAGACCAAATCTCCTCGTTCTCAGACGCGGTGACGTACAACACATACAACGGCAGGGGAAGTTCGATTCCACTGGCACAACCCTTGGGGCTGCTTTTGCTAATCTCATGTTACTGCGTGTTAAGTAAAAGTTTGGTAAGAGACGATTTGCACTTTTCAGTCTGTTACAGCGTGACAAATGTGTTATCTCCATTACAAACGCTACTTTTACCGAAGGTGCGCTCCCGTCTCATACTTTATTCTGAGCATGCGCAGGTTTCTTAGCATACACACGAACGTGTTTCTCGTCGAAAACCAGCCCGACGAGGAACACGATGAGGAAATTGAGACTCCCGTTGAGGAAAAAGAGAACTTGTATTCTCGTCGAGTTCCTCGACAGTTTTCTTGATGAAAAACATACACACAACCGTTTTCCTCAGCAAAAAAGCTCTGCCACCAAGTTTCTTGATGGATTCTGTCGAGGAAAACGGTCGTGTGTACAAAGCCTAACAGTTGCCCTGTGGACAGATTCTCCCACCTGAGCTGTGGATCTCTGCAGCTCCTTGAGAGATACCATGGGCCTTTTGGATGCTTCTCTGACTAATGCTCTTCTTGCCTGGCTTGTCAGTTTAGATGGACGGCTACATCTTGGTAGGTTTGCAGTTGTACTCTTTCCATTTTTGGATGATGGATTGAACAGTGCTCCTTGAGATGTTCAAAGCTGCTTTACACAAACCCCAAACATCAGTGAACCCTGCTTTACACTTCTCCAAAATTGTATCCTTGACTTGTCTGGTGTGTTCCCTGGCCTTTGTGGTGCTGTTTGTTCCCTAAGGTTCTCTAACAAGCCTCTGAGATTAAATTACACACAGGTGGACTATATTTACTAATTAGGTGACTTCTGAAGGCAATGGGTTCCAATGGATTTTAGTTAGGGGTATCAGAGTAAAGGGGGCTGAATACAAATACATGCCACATTTTTCAGATATTTATTTGTAAAAAAAAAATGAAAACAATTTATAATTTTCCTTCCACTTCACAATTATGCCACTTTTTGTTGGTCTATCACATAAAATCCCAATAAAATACATTTATGCTTTTGGTTGTAACATGGCAAAATGTAGAAAATTTCAAGGGTTTGAATACTTTTTCAAGGCACTGTAGATAAAGCTTTTTGGGGTGCATATGTAGCGCACCCAACTGGTTAAATTGGTCTTTGGGTGTCGTGGCGCCTTCCCACCGTAACCTTATAGAGATAATCTTGATGAAAGCAAGAATTTGCCTTGCTGTAAAAAATTGCAATGATATGCACCTGTCAGACAGATACTGAAAAATTGGTCTTTGACCAACACGTCCACCTTTTTCTGTTGACACTTTTGTTGCTGGCCCCCTTACAGTGCCAAGGAAACCTCTGTCTCTCCTTGTTGTCCTCCCAGACATTATTGGGAGGGAGGGGGAGGTGCTTATAAGCAAATGTAAAGGAGAAGTTGAAATCTGTACGTAGATGCACGTTAATCAATGTGAAGAGGTGGTTGATGCCCTTTAATTTGAGCACTCACACTACACAGACACACTCCACAGATACACTATAATATACTGCAATATAATGCGCCAAACGTACAGTGACACATAGAACTAGATGGCGTTAAATTGGCAGTAATGTGCACAAAACGATATGGCGTTTGACTGGCAGTAATGCACGCAAAACTATATGCCGTTAAACTGGCAGTAACGCATGTAAAACTATATGGCATTAGACTGGCAGTAATGCATGCAAAACAAAATGGTGTTAAACTGGCAGTAACGCACACAGATGTAAATGGCAGTAAACTGGCAGTAACGCATACAGAAGTAAATGGCATTAAACTGTCAGTAACGCAATCAAATAGACGGTGTTCAACCGTCACTACGCTGACGCTATCTGAGCCATCCCTACGCTACACTAATGTATGTATAAATGACACGGTCTCGCTACACTACAGTGAAACTATGTAAGCTGTCCCTACTCTAGCTGCACACTATGCAAAGCTGAATGATGGTCCTCCTCACGCACTATCCCTAGACTGACACTAAACTAATATTCTACACTGACAATTGAAGCAAAATAGCACACTATAGCACACTAACTAGCTAATAGCACTGAACAGAGCCATGTTCTATCTGTCTCCACGTCAAAATCCCACTGATAATGGCTGCAATTGCAAGAATACTTTTATACTGTGGGGCGGGAATGACTCTGACAGTGCTCTGTGCCCTGATTGGCTGAAGTTTTCACAGCTTCAGCCAATCAGGGCTTGCAATGCACTGTTCAGCGCTGCAATGCATTGCGGTCGGTTTGGGTGGGGGGGGGCGAACAAACGCTGAACGTGCCGAAATTTCGGCTGTTTCCCGAACGACCGAACAGCGAAAGTTCGGCCCGAACTTATGCTTGGGCCGAATTATTCGCCCATCCCTAGTAGGAAGTACCAAGATGCAGCAGGGAACACAATCCTCCGACAGTCCTGAAAGTGTCAAATGCTGAAGAAAGCGGCAGGGACTGCAAAGATGGAGGGCAGGTAAAACACAAAGGCCATCTGCAAAGTTAGTATAGGAAAGATTCCCTCCCAGGTCACAATTATTTGAATTATATGTTCTGACAGGGTCACTTTTAGTAGTTTAGGTAACATAGTCTGAATTTATTGGGTGAACGGGATAATATGCTTATTATTCTTTACTTCCTGCATGTTTGTTTCTTTTTTTTTTTTGTTTTGAAAATGTTTATTATAGTTTTATAAGAAATTAGTTTGCTAGTTAGGCTTTTTTAAATTTGTAACTAAGTAAATGAGCATGCACTAAATACTATAAGAGAATTGTTTTATTCGATTTTTCATTTATAAAACAGAATAGGTGGAAGTTTACTAAGAGAAGTAACAGCTGCAGCATCATGCGGCACAGTTCTGAAATGAGGGTACGTGTTTTATAGTAAGTGGGATCACAGAGCAGACTACTCTGGATCAAAAGAGAGGATTAAAGCTTTTAGCTTGTATGTACATTTATAAGTTTGTTTAGCTAATGAAGAATGTTCTTTACTTTACAGAATATTCCATAGAGTGAGGAGAAAGAAAAATAAACCATAATGCATTTTCAGTGAGTACCCATTTTGAGTTATTAACATAGGATTTATGTGAAAGTAACTTTTGATGTAGCTTAACATTTTAATTTGCTTTCATTTAGAAATTTTCATAAAGTTATTTGACATAAAAAATTAAGACTTTCTTTCTTGCTTCTTTTTGTTTACTAAAAGTGATATAGAATGCAAAGGATCGTACAACTTAAGCAAGCCATAGATTATGCAATTTTCTTTCCTTTAACCATGAATTGAAGGAAAGAAAATCTCTCAATTCCCCCATCAACACAGTTGATTAGTTGTACTTTAACCACCTTCTAGTTCGGGCTATTTTTCCGCTTTCAGCACGGTCATCATACTCTGAATGACAACTACTCGGTCATGCAACACTGCCCAAATGAAATGTTTGCAATTTGGCAAAAAAATACTCATTCTTCATAAATCTGGGAAAAAAAATATTCTGCAAATTTTTTGGGGTTAAAATAACCCAAATTGGTCTATATTACTTAGTCTGTGTGAAGGTTATCAAGTCTACAATCTATGAAAAATAAATTTGAAAATCGACCAGTCCTGACTGTCCCATTTCTTAAGGCCCTAAAATGCCAGGACAGTACAAATTGACCCCATTTTTTTTGGAAAGTAGACAGTTCAAGTTATTTTGTAATAGGCATGTTTTTTTGTGTTTTTTTCACACAGTTGTTTCTCACACACACACAGCATGAGCATATTTACAATTACACCCCATGAGCATAGTTATACCACATATGTGAGACTTTTTCACAACTTATTAGAGGCCCAAAATCCAAGGAGAACCTTCAAATGTTACAAGGGCGTAAATTCACATCTAATTTCCTGACTACCCTTCATATTTTTTTGGAGGCCCTGGAGCACCAGGGCAGTAGAAACACCCGAAAAATTACTCAATTTCAGAAAGAAAACACTCCAAAGTACTTTATGAAAGGCATAGTGAGTCCTTTGAAAATTACATTTTTTTGCTACAAGTTCTTGGAAAATGCAGGAAAGAAAAGCTGTCAAATAAGATATTTCTAACACTTTAGGCATACTAAAATGTATTTTTTTTTCACAAAGTTGTAATTTTAACAAGTTTTTTCTCGTACACATCATGGACATAATTACAATTACACCCCCAAAATAAACTCTGCTACTCCTAAGTGTGAGGATAACACATGCAAGATACTTTTTCACAGCCTAGCCACACAGAAAGGCCCAAAATCCAAGAAGCACCTTTAGGCTTTCTAAATAAATAAATGACACATCTAATTTCCTGACTACCTATCACATTTTTGGAGGCCCTGGAGCACCAGTACAGCGAAAACACTCACAAAATTACCACATTTTGGAGAGTAAACACCCTGAAGTATTTTTAATAGACATTGGGAGTCTTTTGAAGACTTAATTTTTTGGCAAAGCTTTTGAAAAATGCGTAAAGAAAATGAAAACAATTATTTTACACAAAGTTGGAAATTTAATAGGATATTTCTTGCACACCGTGAGCATACTTAGAATTACTCCCAAAAACACATTCTGCTACTCCTCTTAATTATGGCGATACCACATGTGTGACACTTTTTTTCGTGTCTGGACTGATTATGTACCAGATTATGGTTCTTGTGTATCACACAAATCAACCAGTTGTGTCAAAACCAAAGTAATGTAATGACTGCCTCTGTATGTAGCTTAGTGTAGCATCACCTATAGAAATCCCAGTCCCTATAAGCCTAGCCTACTGATATGCGGCTGCCCCCAAGAATGCCATGTTCACTAGCCAGAAAGTGCAGGAGGCTGAGAAAAGGAAGAACAAAAGAGCTTCTGTGCTTCCGGGAGTGCAGTTGTCCACAGGGGATGGCTGTGACTGGTGTCTCAGAGGAACATAGTCAGCCGGATATGCAGATGGGTCAGTTCAGGTGCAGGCAAAGACATAGTCAGCAAACAGGCAAAGGATCGGTCCAGGCAGCAGGCAGAAATGTGGTCAATAATGAGGCCAGGATTGGTACAGGCAGCAAGCATAGGCAACACTGCACTGGTGTGGCAGTAATCATGGACACTGCCACTGGTGAGGCAATGGTCAGGGACAATATGACTGATGTAGTGGTAATCAGAGACAATATGACTGGTGTGGTGGTAATCACAGACATTGTGAGTGGTGTGGCAGTGATTAGCGACACTGTGAGTGAGTGGCAGTGATTAGGGACAAAATGAGTGGTGTGGCAGTGATCACAGACATTGTAACTGGTGTAGTGGTGATCCCAGACACCGTTATTGGTGTGGCAATGATTAGGAACACTTTGAGTTGATGGTGGTAATAAGGGACAAAAAAAGGAGTTTTTTTTTTTTCAAAATTTGTCTTACTGCCATGAATCAGGTGTGACCAGACCGTGTGGATAGCAACAGAGGAAAACCAAACGCATGTAAAGTGAAAATATTGAGATTTATTAAGATAAGTGAAAATATAAATACAACCACCTCCAATATAACACAGTGCACAACAAACCAACTAACAGACAGAGACCCACAAATAACAATAGTCAGACAGGTAATGTATATACAATAAATGGGGAATACTGGAATCATAAACATTAGCCAGGCCAGGGTCATTCACAGGAGATCAGCAGATGGGGACAGGGAGAGGATGGATGGATCAGGCAGCAGGGTAAATGTAAAGGTAACAGGGTCACAGGAGGGACAGGTTTAAATTCCCGAGATAGGTTCAGGTCAGGGTGCAAGGAAGGTACCAAGGCAACTGTGAGTGTGTGTGTTGCCGGGTATTTATAAACATCTGCTGCAATTAGGCTCAGGTGGCGCCTGATCGCAAGAGATAAAGTCGGCTCCACACTGCCGGAAAACACCCGCTGGTGGACGCAAGTACTGCGGCCCAAAGATCAAATAGTGTCGCCAGCACTGCAAACCAAAGCACCACCAGCAGATGGAACTTTTCCTGACACTTACATTTTTTTTATTATTTTAATATTTTTTTACATAATGTCACTCTAGCAGTACAGTGTCACCATACTGACATTATATTACTCTGGGGGGAATCAGGATTTTTTTTTTTTTTTTACATTGTCATTGTAGTCATGATGGCCGTAAAAGCAGTAATTTCTCACTCTCTCTGACTGCATTCCTGCAGCCATTTAAAAATACTGTGATAGACTTGATTGAACACAGCTATTTCATGTTACAGGGCTGCTGTGAATGGCCCTGTACTATGTGATCTATGTAACCTATCACAGAGATCACACAGTGGTAAACAATTATGCCAGAACATTACATTGTTTAATACTGTCCATGTGACTGCTGATTGTCTACTGGCCACAGCGATCACATGATACCAAGGCCACCAACAGCAATTTCAAAACTCTGTCCAGTGGACACAGCAACCACAGTTTGCGCCAGGACGCGGGGGGACAAACAGGTATGTCCACCCCTGTTGGTGCTGCTCCCTTCCAGGCATTTATGTACTATGGCCGGATGGGAAGTGATTAAATGGTTTTTCTCAACTCTCTAACTGCCACTTTTTCAGGACAGCTTTATCTCTTAAAGGAAGGCAAAAATAACAGCCATTTTGGCCAGATCAAAAGTTGAAAAATAAAGGGAAACAAACCTTAAATGTAAATTAATGCAGCCACCACATTAAGGGATAGGTAAATTGCAACATATGCATTTGTTTTTTATTTCTTTTTTGTTTAATACCGCTTTAACTCCCTGTCTCTGAACTAAGGACTAATTTCAATAGCCCATTGCTTCCTTAGGTCTTATCAAAACCACTAACAACATTTGGCTGAAATACAATTCAGGTGATTGCTCCTCTTCATCATCTAGATAGCCAGTCTATTCTAGTCAGTAGAAGAGATACTGTACAATGTTGGTATATAATACTAGAGGGAAAGGGGGCTGAATTTTTCAATTTTGATTTAACCTTCTGCCTAATTTGTGCTATCACAGCAGGAACAAGAGGTTTCATTATGAAAAGAAGCATAACTTCAGCCTTTCTCTCCATACCGCTCATGCCAGCTTGACAGAATAGCTTAGACTCAACATGCTTTATCAGACTTCACATTTTTATCTACCACTGTTTTTTATTTAAATATCCTCTGGTGAGTAATAGTAGTGCGGGGGTGTCAGTAAGGAAGTTGCATGATAAATGTATTTTTAGTTCAAGAAAATGTAACACCTCTATTCAACTATATAAAAGAATATATATCCTATGTAAAAGGGGTGCTGCTATAGCCATAAGAGCCCAGGTTGCTATATTTGTCCTAGGAGCAGGGCCAGATCTAGTTTCCCTTCCCTGTGCAGCTTCCAACATTTCCAATTTACAGGATATGTCCCAAAGTACATTCTATGTGCTGAGTGTTGCCTCATATTCTCTCCACTTTCTTCAGCCCCCATTATCATTAAGGGGTGTATTTATAAAAATATTTTCAGAACAGAGGTTAAAAATAGAGTAAGCTAGCTATGGTCCATACTAAAATTGAGGCTGTTATCAAAGATAAAGTTGCACAATACACTAGAACAGGGGTGTCCAAATTTTGACCTTCCTGGGATACATTGCAGTGGATGCAGTGGAATGATGTCCTTACAGGATGTCTCCAACTTTAGCCTCGTACACACGCTCGCTTTTCTCGGCAAGAACCAGCAAAAAAACTGCTGGCAGAGCTTTCTTGCCGAGTAGACCGAGCGTGTGTACGAGGCTTTCAGGTTTCTCGTCAAGAAAACTGCCTAAAATCTCGACGAGAAAAATAAAGAACATGTTCTCTATTTTCTCGTTGTGATTCTTGGCAGTGTTGTCCTGCCGAGAAACCCGAGAGTGTGTATACTTACCTGTCACCTTAACCCGAAACCCGTGCATGCTTGAAATGACTTTGATGTATGCGCAGTAGCTTCCTAGGCATAGGTAGGGTGCAGCAAGATGACGTCACCGTGTTCTTGCCTTTCAAAAGAACCGTGGTTCTTTTGCAAGGAGTGTCTGTACACTCGGGCGGCAAGAGATTCTTGCCAAGAATCTCATCAGGGAAAACAACGTTTTTTTCCTGGCAAGATTCTGGCCCGTGTGTACAGGGCTTTACAAGCCAACCTCAATGCACTGTTTAATTGGGCAACTGTGAGGCAAATGAGGTTTAATGTTGAAAAATGTAAGGTTATGCACTTGGGGGCTAAGAATATGTATACATCATACATCTCAGCTACTCTAAATATACCACTGGTAAAAAAAAAGTGTCTCTGAAAATATTTTTATAATGTCGGCAACTAAGCACTTAGGCACTGCCCAAGGGCCACAGGTCAGTTGGGGGCCCCATGAGAGGCTCCTGGGATCCTGTGATATTAAATCGGTAGTAAACTTTGCTAACATTACTACTTTTTAGAGGCCCTGAGGTAGGTTATGCCATAATGTACAAGAATGCACAGCATATTGGCACATTAGGGTACACTTAAATAGTCAGACTGAGCCCTTCAGTGCTGCGCTGTGATCAATCTGGCAGGGCCCGGGAACTTCCATCTTCACCCGGTCTTCCTTCTGGGCTTTGTGCCTTCAGTCACTTGCCTTGGCCGGGCTTGCATTGCTGTCACTCCCTCTCTCACCCTCCCTCTCTCTCTTTAATTCAATTTGTTATAACAAAAAATTGCATTTTTATTTATTTATTATAAAAGGCCCCACCAAAATCCTCAGCACCAGGCCCATGATGTTCTTAATCTGGCCCTGTTTGGAAGCTATTTGTGGGAGGATATGTATGATCTGCAATGCAAAGGGTACCGTTTCTGTGACATTTGGTTTTCATACAAAGAAGATTCCTCATGCAATTTGCAAGTTGGAATTATTATGATTCTATTTTTGGTACCATCAGTACCCTTCCCCATTTGTTTGCTGGTGTGGCTGGTAACCTGTGGTCTACATATGGAGATGACAACAGGTCTATAAGAACAGACCATCCAATAATAGTGTTTGGCGTGGATGCTGAAGAATATTTTGCAAAATGCATTGACCCTTGGCACCATACTTCGACATATACAAATATGATGTATTATATGATGGAATCTATCAAATATTTGGTCATAGTTGTGGAGTGTGCAATATGTTCATTTAGCTTTTTTTCACTATTATAAAAGGTGTTATTGTTTTTAATCTTTGCGATTAACCTTTCTCTGGGTGGCACAATAAAAGTAAAATATTTTATATATACCCTCACCCTGTGTAGTTTGAATTGATAGGTTGAGATGCTGATTAAATTGAGTTATGGTGCCCACAGAACATTATAATAATATATAATACGCTCTTAATCACCCAACATGATTTAGGGATTACAAATAACCCCCTTCTTCCTGCATCAGAGGTAAAGACATATATTTCATGAAAAAAGGGAGAGGAAAGAAATATGTACCCATTAAAAAAAAAAAAATCTGTCTGTTAACTGTGCTGTATAACATATAATGACAAGCATAAAAAACACAATTAACAAACATAAAATTAAAAAATGCAACACATCTCATCGGATATTATTATCAGATCAGCATGAAAGTGTTATACTTAATCTAGTTAAATTCATAATTGTCCTAATACAATTAAAGCAATGCATGGTGATAAAAAAGAGCCAGAATACAATGTCATGAGTGGAATAGTATTAAATGCAACTGAGTTGGGACTGTAGTTGGCTCTCCCCAAACAGAATGTTGCACTACACCTGTCAGTAAATAGGGGCGCTGCTCCCCATCCATGCGTCCGGCCCCCTGATCTACATGAAGGGCACCAGATGTATAGATTTCACTTTGTTTGTTTTTTAAGCATGTGATTAGAGCCCACCCAGTTGTGTGACAATAGCAAATGAATTTTCGCTATTATCCCACTGATTCTCCTCCCGGCCAATCATTAAACGGTAGCGGGACCCTTTTCCCAACTGGCCGAAAGGCGAAGCCATCCTTTTGGCCTATGAGGAGGAAGAAGGAGGAGGAAGGAGGAGACGTACGGCAGCCGTGATGCTGAGGAGAGGCATGGAAAGCATTACCGACAAAGGAAGCCTTAGCTGCCCCCATCTCCAAATGTCAGTCATGGGGCAGCACAGTAAACAAAGTAATTGCAAGCAAAGGTACTACCCTAACCAGCATGTAATATTAACCATAAGCATATACAGCCATGGCCAAAAGTTTTCAGAATGACACAAATATTAAGATCTGCACTGGTGGTGCCCCAATCCTGCAGCGAAATCAACCATAGGAGACGGTTCTGGCGCTTGCTGGACTTTCTTGGGTGCCCTGAAGTCTTCTTCACAAATGCAGTGGAATTTTTGGGGGGATTAACTTCATTTTCAGTGACATCAATTTATGGGTTCCCTATTCCCCTTCTCTTTACCTTTACTTTAGTTGACTTTATCATTATAAAAAAAGCACAGTTCACTGATTTTCTTTTTCATTTCTTAAAATTTTCATATATCTCTCTTTTTTATGTCATAAAAGATTTAATGTTTTTAAAGCGGAGCTCCACCCAAAAGGGCAAGCTCCACTTATTTGCCACCTCCCCCCTCCGCTGCCACATTTGGCACCTTTCGGGGGAAGCGGGTACCTGGTTTTGACAGATACCCGCTCCCACTTCTAGCTGACTTTGCTGTGGCAAAGTCACCCTGAAGTTCGGCCCCTCCTCATTTCCCCACTGCCGGGCCATTTACAAAGTGCAGCACGCTTTACACATGCACAGTAGGAAACCGGCGGTGAAGAGCTTCACCACCGGTTTCCCTTTTCCAAGATGGCCGCAGCAGCACCTGAGAGCCGATTAAAAAATCGGCTGGGGTGAAGACAGCGCTGAAATTGTGGACAGATAAGTGTCCTAATATTAGAAGTCAGCAGCTGAAGTATTTGAAGCTGCTGCCTTTTAATTTTTTTACAAAGAAGCCCCAGGTTTAAAACTCTGCTTTAAGTTTTGAATAAGGGCAATGTGTTGCTACTCCATTCCCAAAATGTGTTCTCTCATTTACAGAATATATGTAATTAAAATAAATGGACTTTAATACTCTTTCCTCCACAATGTATGTTCTCTATCCAAAGTTCCATTCATTGGTACTTTTTGGTTTAATAGCACTGTCACTAAAATTAATTAAAGAGACTTTATTAAAATCTGGATTAGCTGTACATGAGAACCAATCAGCTTATAGCTTTCATTTTCAAAGTTTAATGCCCTGTACACACGATCGGTTCGTCTAATGAAAACGAACCAATGGATTTTTTCATCAGATATATGAAGCTGACTTTCATCAGTCTTGCCTACACACCATTGGTTAAAAATCCGATCGTGTCCAACGCGGTGACGTAAAACACAACGACGTGCAGAGAAAAATTAAGTGCAATGCTTCCGAGCATGCGTCGACTTGATTCTGCGAATGCGTGGATTTTTGACAGATGGATTTCCCCCGAGACGATCGTTTTTTTCTATTGGTTTTTTAACCATACGAAAAATTTAAAACAGGTTCTATTTTTTTTCACTGATGGGAAAAAAACTGATGGGGCCCACATACCATCGGTTTGTCCGATGAAAACGGTCCATCGGTCCGTTTTCATCAGACGAACCGATCGTGTGTACAGGGCATGACAGAACAAGCTTAAGTTAGTAGCTGTCTGCTCTAGTTTTAGTAAATTCCCCACATTGTACTTTCAACAGTTAACCTTATAGACAATAAATTTGAATAATTCTTTAAGATCTGGTGTCACTCATCCCATATTTGGTATAGACTTGAAATTACTATTTTTCCATAGGTTTAAGAGGACAACTTGGAGGTGCAAATATCTTGCAGGTACTAGTGGTTGTTGTGAACACTGAAACGCTTGTGATAGTTGTAAGTGGCGATGACCAACATTTTGGGGGACCCTTGGATTATACTGATCTAATGTAATCAAATGTTCATTTCCCCTTATTTCACATTATTGCTCTTTCCACTATAAAGCTGATATCAAAACTGTTCTTTGAGGATCATAGGTACACCTAAGGCCCCATACACACGATAGAATCCATCCGCTGAAAAATCCCAGCGAATGGGTTTCAGCGGATAGATCCTTTGGTGTGTACACTCCAGCAGATCTGTTTCCGCGGATATTTATCCCCTGGGTTGGATTTCCAGCAGATAAATATTTGATGACATGCTATCAAATCTATCCGCTGGAATCCATCCCAACGGATGGATCCGCTGGTCTGTATAGACTGACCGGATCCATCCGTCCGAAGGGATCCCCCGCATGCGTCGTAATGATTCGACGCATGCGTGGAATTCCTTATATGACAGCATCGCGCACGTCGCCGCATCATAATCGCGGCGACGGCGCGACACGTCATCGCCAGAGGATTTCGGCGCGGATTTCAATGCGATGGTGAGTACACTCCATTGCATGGAAATCCGCACAAATCCTCGAGAGGATGTATCCGCGGAAACGATCCGCTGGACCGTATTCGCGGATAAATCCTCTCGTGTGTATGGGGCCTCAGAGTTGAATACCTAAAGTATATGACTTCTTGGAAACTCAGATGGTGATATGTCCCCTTTCTAACCCTTAATTACACCCAATCAAAGAAGACATTACTACAATGTCACATCCTCCTTGCATCCTCCTTGAATCAAATATTTATTTAGTTTTGAAATTGGTTTCCTGAGAAATGCATTGAGACTAATGTTGCTCAATGCTTATCCAATACCGTTTATTGTACCTAAATGGGCACTAAATCTTAGCGATATCCAATCCCTATACTTGAAGCTATAATGGGCGATAAAGCAATAATTTGTCAATAAGTTAATACACTGATTTGTGATTTGTATTTGTATATTGTATATCCCTGTTGTATAAATAAAAATGATTTATTTTAATAAAATACGTTTTTGTGTCAATGAAGTGCATCAAACGTCCAACCATTTCTCAGGCCTTTTCTTCAACATGTTAAAGTGGATCTAAACCCATTGTTTTAACAGTTTAAAAAAAGGTCACATTCCTTACAAATGCCAGAAATGTAACTATCACAGTGGTTGTGCTCTCAACCAAACTGTCAAACAAGTAGCTAGTGTACTAATTGATCACATGTGTAGAACCAAGGCAGTTTAAGATCGCCAAGATGGTAGCTTATTTGGCTGAAAGCTATAGGAGAATTTAGTTCCGATTTAATTGCAGGGACGCTGCACCAAAGGTTCAGAAAAATATTCCATTGTTTAAATAGTTTACTTGATGTATGCCTAAGGAATCAGTAACAAAAAGAGTTACACTGTCCTTTTAGCTTTAGTCATGATGGTTTGGGGGATGAAAGAATAGGCCCCATTTACACTTGAGTGATTTTATGCTTGTTTCCTTACATCTGACTAGGCCTGATTAGGCTAAATATGCAGAATCCCATTCTTTTCTAATTATCCCTGTTCACACTTGTGCTTTAAGTCACCCTTCACTCTAAGCCAGGGGTGCCCAACCTTTTAGGGAGCAAGGGCCACTTAAGCGACTTATGCCTCGTTTCCACTGAGCGGATCGATTCGGTACCGCACCATTCTGGGTCCTGCTTCAGATGTGGGGCCATTGAAAATATAACGGTTCGGTTACGGAGGAGCTACAATACATTTCATTGATTGGTGGACACACTAGGCATTTTTTCTAAACCTTGTATGGTCCCTGACGGTCCGATGTGTAGTGGAAACGCTCACCAGAATAGACCGGACCATTCTAATCGTTCCAAACTGTACCGACCCGAACCGTTCCGCTCAGTGGAAACAAGGCATTAGTAACCAGTCACGTGCCACAACAGTCTTTCATTCAGGTATCGCTGGCTGTTGCTGTCCCAGGCGGAGTGCATTTGATCTCACTTTACCTATCACAGGAGTCTGCACTATACGGGAAACAGCGGCTTATGTGGCTCGCTTGCTTCCTCTACCGCTGTCTTCATTCACAACACTGATGCTCTGGCATTGCGGGTAGGCAACCTTCAATCTGGGTGTGCCAACCCATCATCCCAGAGCAAGAGGTCGCGGGCCACATCAGAGGGCTCCGTGGGCCACTGGTTGGGCACCCCTGCTCTAAGCCCTATGCTCAAAAAAGTACATAAGCATTTTTTAACCCATATACTTCAGTAGGAGCATGTGTGTTTATGCCTGAAGAACTCTTCTCCTCCTGTAAAACTGTTCTTCCTCTCACTGCCCAGCCTGGTAAACAAACTCCTGAAACTTAAAATATGTGCCAAAATGTTTGTAAAATATCCAAAAAAGAACACTTCCAAATCACCAGGAAAACACGCTGCTCAAGTGTGAATGCAGGCTTAACGTGGTTGTAAATATCAGTTATGAAATATAAACAAAGCACATCCTTCTATAGTGTGTATATGTCTCAAATAAGAGCACTAGGCGTCATTTCTGTCTGGTACTATGTTCCTCTGCTATATACTCTGACATGTTATCCTGACCCCAAGAAACAAAAAAGTGACAGGGGAGGGGGCTTTAGCTGATTGACAGCCTCGGCTCTCTTCCTGAGTGAAGGGTGGTGTATCCCTTTCCCTCCAATCAGGTCTTAGAGCTCTCCTGTGCTCTGAGTGTAATTTTCAGCACCTCACCCCTTTTTTCTGACAGCTCAGACGAGCTTTTTTTATTTCTGCACTTTAATGGATATAAAGAAAAGAAAACTGCAGAGAAACAGGTACAACTTATGTAGGAGGATTTGTTTATACTCTGTGTATCACCTGAGGCCAGTCACTTCACAACCACTTTAACTCCAATAGAAACGTTTTAGGATCAGATTCTGAAGAGCCTGTTTTTGCTAAATGTGCTTCCAAATATTTTTCAACTATTAGGATCTCTTGGGAATTGTTCAGACATAGACAATGAGCTCTGAAACCATTCATAGATGGGCATACATAAATATAAGCCATTCCTGGGCTTTTCAGGTGCTGCTGGTAGCAGTGGTGTATTTTGGTTTTGTGCTGCCCTAGGCAAGACTAAAATCAGGTGCCCCCATCTAAATTTGCCACACCCCTTCCTGTTTAAGATTCACACCTCCATCTGAGACCACCCCCCCCCCCCCCCGCCCAAGCATAGCTGAGCCCAGCCAAGGTGAGCTGAGACCACCCCCCGCCCGAGCATAGCCAAGCCCAACCGAGGTGAGCCGATACCGCCCCCCTGCCCCAGCCCAGCCGAGGTGAACTCAGACCGGCCCCCTGCCCGAGCACAGTCTAGCTCAGCCGAGGTGAACTGAGACCACCCCCAGCCCGAGCCCAACCAAGCGAAGACCGCCCCTTCTAGTCACTTCAGTGGTGCTTAATGGGAGACCATTGAGACTCGGGACTCGTTGGGGCCTTTTTTGACGTGCAGGGGGGCAGCTTTTTTGCCACCCCCTGCAAAGTGCCACCCTAGGCCTGGGCCTTGTCAGCCTAGGCCAAGACACAGCGCTGGCTGGTAGAGCAGTCCTGAATGGAAAAAAAACTCTTTGGGTAATTTTACCAGTTTGTATTCCTTAAAAGTGATATATCAGTTTTGGGTAGATTGACCTTTAAATAAAGCTCAACACATCCATAAAATCATAATCGTAAGAGAGCACAGCGTTCTTTCCCAATGAAACCGTAGCCTTCGATACCTGAAATTTAAATGTTAAAGGTATAAAAGATTTAGAGCTGAAGAAGATCCAGTCTGCTTTTGTTTAACCAGATATGTCTGTAGAAAAAGATGAAGTAGAATATTAGTCCTGCTATGTGCCTCTTATGTCCACAAAGTGTTAAGTGTTTATTATCATTACTGTTCACTATATTCTTTTCTGGTCTGCAATTTAGTGGCTGCCTCAATCCTCGATAATAACATAGCTCATATCTGTAGCCATTTATCTTCCAGCACAGCAGATTCAGCCATGCCTGATTGCCTGAGCTCTGGCTCTCTCCATTACTTGGATTCTTAGTCTTACCTGTCAGCACACAAGTGCACGCCGAGGACAAAACAGGAAAGAAAATGCCAGAAAACAAGTGCAATCTACAACCTGAAGATGACGTTCACAAGATGACATTGATGAAGCCTCTTCTGTACTGCAGAATGTACCAATTAACATCTGTAAGGATTACGTGTAATACGGGAGCTTTTGTGACATGGTTGCAGGTATTTTGTTTTGCTGGAAATTGTGTGTTTGCATAGCTAAATATACCTGATCCACACAGGCCTTAGTTCTTGTATTCTTTTAATAGGCTAAATTCTGCACTCCCCTTTTATGAGAACAAGCATTTTTATGGATACTTTTAACATGTTAAAATTATATCTAAATAAATCTTGTACATCATATACATAATAACAATGAAGCCCTGTACACACGATCGGTTTGTCTGATGAAAACGGATCGATGGGCCCCATCGGTTTGTTTTCCATGGGTGAAAAAAAAAATAGAACATGTTTTCAAACTTTCCTATAGATAAAAAACCGATAGAAAAAAACGATCGTCTGTGTGGAACTCCATCGGTCAAAAATCCATGCATGCTCAGAATCAGGTCGACGCATGCTCGGAAGCATTGAACTTCATTTTTCTCGGCCTGTCGTAGTGTTTTACGTCACCGTGTTGGACACGGTCGGATTTTTGACTGATGGTGTGTAGGCAAGACTGATGAAAGTCAGCTTCATTGAATATCCGACGAAAAAATCTATCGGATTAGATTCCATCAAATATACGATTGTGTGTACAGGGCATGAGACTGACAATAGAGGAGCAGATATTTTTACGAGAAGGATGGGCAGGTAGACATGTGTGGTGACCATCCGCTTAGTCCCCTTTCACACTTATACGACTTGTTGCATGATTTTAGACAGCAAAATCGTATGACAAGTCATTCTTCATGATTTTCAATGACTACAATTCATACTGGCACGACTTTAAGGCCGCGTACACACCATCGGTCCAAACCGATGAAAACGGACCGAAGTTCAGTTTCATCGGTCCAAACCGTTTGTGTGTACGCCCCATCTGTCTGTTGTCCTTCGGACAAAAATTTGAGGACTTGCTTTAAAATCGAACCGATGGACCGCTGACCGATAGGTCCAAACCGATAGTTAGTACACAAAAGCATCGGTTCAAAACCATCAGGCCGCTTCAGCGGTGAACCGATAAAAACGGTCCGTCGGACCATTCTCATCGGATGGATCGACCGTGTGTACGCGGCCTAAGTCGTGCTGACTTCAAAGTAGTTCCTACATTACTTTTTTTCTAAAGTCGGATCAAATTAGGATTCTGTATTAACAGATCCGACTTTGGCATGCAACTTGTAGTACGACTTTTGACGATTTATATAGGCCTCTTATGACGTTACAGTCCCAGCATGCTCCGGGTGGTGACGACATAAGGGGGCGGGGTAATTATGTCATCAACATAAAAGGGGCTCACAGATTCCGATAAGCCCCCCGCCCGCAGACCCCGACAACCAACGGCCAGGGTTGTCGGGAAGGGGCCCTTGTCCTCATCAACATGGGGGCAAGGTGCTTTGGGGTGGGGGGTGCAGGGCCCCCCTGCTCCAAAGTACCCACCCCCCATGTTGAGGGCATGCGGCCTGGTACGGCTCAGGAGGGGGGCGGGCGCTCGCTCGTCCCCACCCCCTTTCCTGACCGGCTGGGCTGGTGCTCGGATAAGGGTCTGCTATGGATTTTGGGGGAGCCCCACGCCGTTTTTTCTGCGTGGGGGTTCCCCTTAAAATCCATACCAGACCGAAGGGCCCGGTATGCTCATGAAGGGGGAACAAAGCATTTTTTCAAAAAAATTGGTGTGGATTTCCCCCTAATTATTGGGGGATCAAAGTTGCATCCCTGCTCATTGAAGTCGTACTTCAAGTTGTGGGGCAAAGTCGAAATTCCACAGTCGTATGACTGTCTTGTCAAAATTGGGGCCGCGAATCGGTAAACTTTGAAGTCGCACAAGTGTGAAAGGGGCATTATTTGTGGGTGTTTTTTCCAGACATATTACCATATTAAGTGTAGGGCACTCTCTGAAGAGGTCGCTAAGAAGATGCCCAGGTTGCCCTTACTAGTACAGAAAGAAAGATAATCCGGCACACTGAGATTAGATAGTTCAATAGGTAATATAATGTATATGAAACCACTGATAGAGGTATGGGGTAGTCCAAAGATAGTCTCTGATCCTGTATGGCAAGATGTAAAGGCAGAGGGGAGAAGCTCAGGACCACTTGTGGCTGCTATCCTCAGAGTTGTGACCGGCTCTTTGTGATTCAATGGAAGAAAGGAACAAAGGGAAGGAAGCGCCAGCTAAGTGCAATATCCCTGTTAGAAGCTTTAATATCAATGGATTAATAACACTAACAAGAATAAAAAGATATACACTCGTCTGGTGCTGAGTATGTAGCTGTAGATTCTGCATATACTGTATCTGCTCTGCAGGACCTCTGTAAAGTGTTCTGATTCCTGGGAAAGGAGGATGGCCTGCTCGGGAGTCTGTAGGAGCCGCGGGAGGCTACACCAACCAGTGTGGAACACACACCGGAAGCATAAAGGACCAGAATAGAAGACAAGGCTACAGTACAGAGGCTGCCTGCCATAGATACAGTTACAAGCACACAGGCTCAGTCTAGGTAAGGTTTTTGCATGGATTTTATTTGCAGGAAACTTGAACAGAAGAGGGATTATTATTATTATATTATATGTATAGCATCAACAGTTTGCGCAGCGCTTTACAACATGGGGGCAAACAGTACAGTTACAATACAATTCAATACAGGAGGGATCGGAGGATAAGGGTGCAGGTTACTGCAAGCGATATTAGAAATCAAGAGGAGGACATTTTTTTTTAGCACTGATCCTATAGCAGCAGGCTCACATTAAAATCCTAAACCCAGGTCATATACTCACAAAGTCTCAGGAGCTGTCTGTCACCCAGCTTCCACACAGAACTTTTCAGTGAGGGAAACAAAAGATCCTTCTCCAGACCCAGACTTCTAAGCAATGCCCTCCAGCAGATTACTTTAGCAATCTTCTCCATGTCCTCAGTCCAACACCAGCTGAAGCCCAAACTGCCACTTTTGTCTCTCACTAGTTTGTTGCGCGATTATCAGCCAAACACGTGCTCTTCACCCTTTGTTACACCTCTTTTGAAACTACAAGCTCAGCAAGATGGAGAACAGCACTTTCCTTTTGGAAGCTTAAAGCTTCATAGCGCTTGTCAGAACACATCCATGTGTCTATGATCCAAAGGATCCACAATATAAAAAAATCAGGTCCGGAAGATAGGGATGAGCTTTATGTTCTGGTCGGACATGAGTTCGAATCGAACATTGGCTGTTCGCCTGTTCGCTGAGCAGCGAACAATTTGAGGTGTTGGCGGCAAATTAGAAAAGCTGCGAAACACCCTTTAAAAGATTATGGGAGAAATCAAAAGTGCTAATTTTAAAGGTTAATATGCAAGTTATTGTCATAAAAAGTGTTTGGGGACCTGGGTCATATCCTCACTGGAGATCATCTCTGGAGATCGAGAATGGATTACATCGCTGGAGATCGAGAATGGATTACATCGCTGGAATCTTTTATATTTTTTATTTTTAATAAAGAACTTGTCCCAAGCCGTCTCCTGTCGTTTTTAACATTTTGACACTTTTTTTGTAAAATGGTAGGGGTACAATGTACCTCTTAGCAATTCATATACAAACCGCCCATAAAAAGTGCCCGGGCAGTTGGCGAGTGGTTAAAATCCCTGCAATGTACACAGATCAATCAGACAGGGATGTGTTTTTTTTTAGCAAATGTGGAGTTACTCTTTAAGTCACACGTGTGGGCAAGTTTCAAACCAGAACCAGGTGAGTCAGTGGGGACCAATAAGTACAGGAACTCCCCCTTTCCGAGTCACACCTTTTTTCCACCCCTACCCACCTCCAAGCATCGTACCTTGGTTCCATCCCCTACCCACCGCCCAGTAATGCCCCTTTTAGACAATACTAAACCAAGTATCATTTTGTGGTGCTATGGAATTTGGTAATGATACCAGGAAAAGCAGTAAAATAGATCCCCTGCAGCCAGCAACAATAGATTCCCCTAACAGCAATGGACCACCCACAACAAAATCACCCCCCCACCCACCCCCCAGCAACATACCCCCTCCCGGCAGCATCAACAGATCCCTGCACGGCCATAATTAATAGACTCTCCGGCAGCCATCAACAATAGACCCCTCCCCCAACAGTAGATCTCTTTTAGCAACAACTGACCCCCCCAGCAACATAAGAAACACCCCCAGCAACAGTAGGTCCCCCAACAGCAACAATAGACCTCCTCAGCAACAATAGATCCCCTGCAAAAATAGATCCCCTCCAGCTAGAATAGATCCCCCAGCAGTGAGCACCCCAGCACCCCCTCCAATTACATACAGTGAGTCCAGGGGGTGCCGGAACTGCGTTCCCCCGCATTCCCGCTGAAAAAAGCCCTGCATACCACTTTAATGAGTTTACTAAAAAGTCCTTTTTTAATATCTGCCTGAATTTCACTGTAAATGTTATATTGGTATTATTATATTGATTCTGAAAAGATGAACAATTGTTTTTGTGATTTTGGCGTGCTGAGCTTGTTCCAACATTATGCAATTTTCATACCTATACTATGCCCAAGATATCAGTACAGTTTATGAACACCTTCAAGGTTAGGAGGAAACTGAACTGATTTTACTTGCAGGAAAACCCAAAACACAAAGGAATGTGAATTATAAATGAAAGAAAACACATTGAGATTCTTTAGTGTGTACAGGTAGCAATGCAGCTCTATTGCCCGGCCCATGGAACATCCTCTGCAGTTGTCATGACAACAGTGAAGGTGAGGAGAGAATCTGGCACTGCATAGATAGATTGAAGTGCCATTAATAATTCTAGAGTTTACATTTTTTACATGCTGGGAAAAGCGATGCTACTACTCCATTTTATTATGTACATAATGGTGAGCAGTGAAGAGAAACATGGCTGATATGTTCCCTGCCATCTTGTTGGTCGATATACCTTCTGGTGGCTGTTAGTCCATGTGCAAGAAATGTACAACAATATTTGTGTGTGATAACTGTGTAGCTGACATCAATATTTATATGCCGTTTGCTGACCTCACATTTGTGGTCGATCGCCCATACGCTGTACACATGCGTCTGTGGTGGCTGAGGTGTCTGTGTTGATAGAGAGCTCACCATGTACCCGCATTACGGTGACTGAGCTGTCACAGACTCTGTTTATGAACCGAAGCCAGCAGGACAAGTTCCCAATTATGTGACCATTATAACAGCCAATCACATTGATCATGTGATCGGGAAGCATGTTCTGCCCCACCGGTGTAAAGATCCAGTTAAAGGGCAACAGGGAGGGATCATAAAGAGGTTAAGATTTTAAGACTGAGTTCTTTTCCTGATATAACAAAGGTCTTGGGGGCTTATACTTAAAGAGAAGTTCAGCCCCCCCTCCAAAAAATTTAAGTCAGCAGCTTTACTGTAGCTGACTTTTACTATTAGGAAATTTACCTGTCCAGGCATCCGGCGTTGTCTTCACCCAAACCGGCACCACCATCTTGGCTAAGGGAAACTTGCAGTGAAGCTTTGCAGCTTCACAGCTGGTTTCCTACTGAGCATGTGCGAATTGTGCTGAGCTCTGTGAATGGATCAGCATTAGGGGGGGAGGGGGGCCGAACTTTCCGGCTCACTTCGCCACAGTAAACTGAGCCGGAAGTGGGAGCAGGTACCTGTCAAAACCAGGTACCTGCTCCTCCCCAAAAGGTGTCAAATGTGGCAGCAGAGAGGGGGAGGAGCTCCGCTTTAAAGTGGTACTAAACTTAGTGGTTTAACTGGTTCCAAAACATTTTCAATCAAGGCATGCCCTGAATGATAACTGTCACAAGTACTTGTACTCATAACCAAACTGTCAAGCCTTCAAATGGCTGGTGTCATAACTGATCACTGGTGCAGCACTGTGGCAACTGCAGATCAAACAGAGGCTATTATGGCAGTTTGTAGGCAGGTGCCTGAAGTTAAATGGATAGTTTACCTTTACAAAAAAACTGCATATGCAGGTAAGGGATGTTTGTAGATTAAAACAAACTGTGCAGCTCTGACTATAGATGAACAATACCCTAGTAGGCCTAGTAGGCCATTTACATACCTTTTGAAGCCTGACTGGAATACTCCCAAGACGTTGCTAAATTCTCACAGGACGTTGCTAAGTGAGGCCTAGTCCCTCACTGCTCACCTCCACCATCACACGAGTGAGTTCTTTCTCTGATTCATATCTCCTCACCTTACACCTGGTAGAAGGGGAGTTTTCCCATGACCCGTTTGTGTTTGTTGTGCCCTGGGGCATCAAAGGGAGAAGCGTAGCCACCACTGACTGACAGGGGGCAGCTCTTCATTAACTCACCCGCCACTCACCACCTGTTAAGATATTAGCCTTGCACTGTAGCTGCACAGCAGGGCCCCTGCCACCGACGAGACAAGAGGCAATGTGAGTGGCAGCTAATGCAGATCAAGCCTCGCCTGCCTGCTGCCAAACCTCCACCACATGACCTGGCCCCCAGCAGGTTACGGACCAGCACTGTTCCGCAGCCCAGGGGTTGGGGACCCCTGCCATGAATGATAACTGTCACATTTGCTTGTGCTGTCTACCAAACGTTCAAACCATCAAATGGCTGGTGTCCTAACTGATCACATTTGCAACTGCAGATCAACAGAGGCCAAGATGGCAGCTTCCATGGCTGTAAAGGAGAGGAGGGTTTAGTTCTGTTTTAATATGCTGTGGTGTGTCTGTCATCTACTTCTGGTGCTCTATGTAGAGGGGGATATATAATCAGGAAGGGGCTGTTTGTTGGTCATGGGAGTGAGAGGGATCATACATGGGTAGATGTAGAGTTTCACCTATGTGAATATGTCTTTTGAACCCGACTGTATAGTTGAAGCTATGTCACCACCAGTTAGAAACCACTACAAGCTAAAGGTGTAAGCTCCGCAGCATACCCCAAGCCCAGCCAAGTAGATGAAAAGGAACATTATCATGATTGGTCATCTGTAGCATTGCCTATGTGATACATGAAGAAAAACATTTATGCCAGTTTATACATGTAAAGTTTTAGTAACAATGACTGGTGTGATTTAATGTGAACAGAGATTGGAAAATTAGCTCCTAAAGTGAATGGGGACAGGAAACAAAGGGTAAACCTTCATGTTAAGATGTTGGGCGATTGAGAGTAAGAGGTACAAAGAAGGAGGAGCAGACAGCTTGGCAGAAAAGGTTGTGGTGCCAGAGATGAAGGTTTCCGTCAGAGGGGTTGATTGGTGGCTGTATGATCTACCCTTCTAAGTGGCTGGGTCTCTATGTTAGGGCCCGTGGCGTAACAGAACCTTTTTATAGACGGGGCAAAGTATACAGCAGCATCCCTCCATGCCTTTAGCCTGAAGCAAGTAAAGTGTAACATCTGCAAAAGAGCTAGCAGAGAAAAGTAAGTGTCCTGTGCTATTTCCCCTTAAAATAAATTTATAGTCAATGCCAGGACAGGTGTCAATGGCAATTGAAAAGATATTGGGCTCTGTGAAGTGATTTGGCCTCAGGCCATGATAGGTGCTACTTCAGACAAGAAGTTGTGTTATCATGTCAATACCTGTGTAGAGCTACTCCTGCAAGAGCTGCTGCGAAGGATGGGTCCTTTTGTTCTCTGCCTTTCCAAGGATCTCAATCTCTCTGGCTCACTTGGGGAATGTAGGCCTGCATAGATACATATTATGCATATAGTACCACAAATCCAGCTGAACTAGTACCTGAAACCCAGCAACAATATTTTCTCATAAAGCAAGAACCAAGTCGTAGAATAAAAAGGGTAACTGAGTATATTACAAGTTAAGTCAATAGGTAACAGAATGGACATAAATTGAATTAGACACAATATTAAAAGTTGATTGACATTCAATTTAATAACTGACAGGATGTGAGGTGCCATTAGAATTGAGCCTCCAAACCAGCATAAACGGTAATAATACCACCATTAATGTAACTGTGAGTAAGAAGGGCTTGGAACTGCAAACAGGTAAGACTATGCCACTCACATGCACTGACGCCAGCCTTGTTAGGCCTAGACTGATTGGAGGAAAGCACCAACCAAAAAGTGACGATAGATATTATTAAAGACTGTCCCTGTTTGTCTATTCTATCTGCCAGCTATCATTGGGGCCCTTGAAGAACATTGGTGCACTTGAGGGAAATGTGGGCCAGCAGGGCCAATCGTCTGTCTCTTGTGGTGCAGGGGGCCCTCTTCAGCCTTGCTTGGAAGTATATAGAGTCCAGAAATCTGTAGCAACGAGCCTAGGTATAATCTGGTCTCACAGGGGAGAGAAATGAACTACTATGCGGGCTGGGCTGCTATATACCTTGTGTTTTTTCTGGCAGGTGACTCTGGGAAAGGATTGGGATTCCCCTGGGAATGAGGATTTGTAGCTGTGACCCTCAGAACTCCCATGGCACCAAGAGAGCAGCTTTTCCTGGGTGGTTCTATTTACATCTATCTCTGGCCCCTCCCATGCCCCAGAGCATGAAGGGATTTTGTAATTCAAGTCAGCATTTCCTTTATATAGTGGCTGTTTTAAACCACACCTTTCAAAGTCCTCAGCTCCCTGCATAAAAGTGTATGTGTCTGCTTGCCTTTGGCTCCCCCCTTCTGGCTGGAGGAGAATATTGTAGCCTGGCTTCAGTATCCCTGTAGAACAGGAACTAAAGAATGCACTTACCTTGCAATACAGCAAAGCAAAATATATAAGACATGGGGATCTATTTATGAAACATTTGTTGGGACAAATTTCACAAGCATTTGTCCAGGCTGCATACATTTTCCCCATATTGTTTCTAATACTAAAATAAATACTTCAATCAGAAACACCCTAATGCCGCGTACACACGATCGGTTTGTCTGATGAAAACGGTCTGATGGACCGTTTACATCAGACTAACCGATCGTGTGTGGGCCCCATCGGTTTTTTATCCATCGGTTAAAAAACTAGGAACTTGTTTTAAAATTATCTGATGGTTAATAACCGATAGAAAAAAACGATCGTCTGTGGGGAAATCCATTGGTTAAAAATCCATGCATGCTCTGAATCAAGTCGACGCATGCTTGGAAGCATTGAACTTCATTTTTCTCAGCACGTTGTTGTGTTTTACGTCACCGCGTTCTGACACGATCGTTTTTTTTAACTGATGGTGTGTAGGCACGACTGATGAAAGTCAGCTTCATCGGATATCTGATGAAAAAATCCATTAGTCCATTTTCATTGGATGAACCGATCGTGTGTACAGGGCATTAGACTTACTATGGGGCTTCTGTTTTCCTCTCCTACACACTGAGGATGCCACTGACAGCTCAGCCTGGGACAGGACCAGTACGGCTGCAGAATAGGTAAGTATAGCGATCTTTTCTCTACCAGAATAGATAGATTAGGCCTAAAATGGGGATGGGAGTAGGTTTAGCTTTAGTTAAGCTTTACCTTTACTTCCACTTTAAAGTCTATTTTAGATAAAGTATGTAAGGGTTAGGCCTCATTCATGGCCAAATCAGCAATCGTGGAAAACTGTTACTGAAAACTGCCCTACTGTGTCCCTTCTAGGTAGATCCACCCTCTCATCCCTGTTTATCACTGTCACTGACATAGAAAGTAATAACAAATCCAAAGTTTTAGAGTTGTCACCAAAACAGGAATAGAGAGGAAATCTTCCAGTGGGCACACCTGTTCTGATGACAACTATTTAAGAGATTGTGTAGACATTTTGGGGTAGATTTACTAAAGGCAAGTGCAGTTGCTCCAGAGCTTGGTAAATTATCAGAAGCTCTGCTGACTCCCATTATCCAATCATATGCAAGCAAAAATGCTGTTTTTTTTTTTTTTTTTCGTGAACGGTATTCTTTGCGAAGTGAAGTCTTGCCTCATTTAATAGGCTCTGGAGCAACTGCACTTGCAGAGGGCAACTACACATTGCAAAGTGCACAGTCTATTTGCCTTTAGTAAATCAACCCCTTTGACTCACCTCTTGTTGTGTCTCTAGGACAGATAGTGATGGAAAAATCTCTGGAAAGGCCACAGCAAAAACATTATTGACTCTCTCCTAAACACATACCTCCCAACTTTTTGAGATGCGAATGAGGGACACCTATCAGCAAAATTATGCAGGTATAAGACACACCCCTTAAAGGAGAATTGTACAAAAAAACAAGTTTGGTTAAACCCACAAGTGATTTTTTTTTTTACCACTACTATGCCTTTATATTGGCTTTCGGAATTTACAAATGCAGCAATTTTTAAATCAGGTGAAAGGTTTAGTGCTGGAAAACACTGTTTGATAGATAAAAGGTACATCTATATAGATTAGATCAAAATAAGGGACAAATGAGGAGGAATGAGGGACAGAGGGACATTGCTCCAAATCAGGGACAGTCCCTTGAAATCAGAGACAATAAACAAAAAAAGGCATGTCATGCACTTTGATATGCATCCTTTTGTATTATGATCTCATATGAGCTATGGTGTCAACCATTGGTGTGCACAGCCAATTGCATTAGGGTTTCCCCCCCAAAGCTCAAACTATTATGTGTGTGCGCATGTGTATACAGTAAATACTGACAGTGTCAGTAGAGCAATGGACAGTGTCAGTAGTTTTTATTTTGTTTTATTTTTTTTCATTCAAGTTTAAGTTTATTTTCAATAAAAGAAGAGCATACAATTGTATTAAAATAGCAGGACATATGTAAATAGCATACATAAATATAATAAATTAAGTGTATTTTATAACATTTATTCCCATCTTACTAACTTCCTCTCATATCTAGCAATTCCACATTTTCCTCACCATGTGGTAAGGGTAAGGTAGTTTATATAAGCATATAGAATAAAGTAATCTAAAGTATTAATTCATTTTTGAAAGAAAAAAAAAAAAGGAATATCTCTATAATAGACTGTGTGGTATTAATGGACCTAGGGATTCCTTAAATTGTTTTATTTTTTATCATTTTTTACAATATTTGTTTTAGGAGACCTGTTAGGAGGCTTTGGTGAAATATCAGGGGTCTAAACAGTGGTAATATGGGTCACATGGGGTGATTAGGGTATACCCTGTGTGTACGCCTATGGTATCAACACAGCATAATGTTGACTTTCCTGCTTTCGAGATACCAGCCTACATGTTTGATGTGATACGTTCACCAGGCTGGTATATTTAAAGTCTGTTATTACCTGTTTAAATATTTTATTAAAACATCTTAAACAAGAAAAACTACAGGTTCGAACCCAGGGAACTGATGTGGGAATAGAGTTTTCATTATTTTCAGCTCTCTAATCAGTATTTAGAACTTCCTACTGACAAGCAGAAATAAAGACTAGTTTGCCCTAACGAGACTTTATGGCATAGTTGCAGTGTTGTACCTTTGGAAGGCTCTTTCCTTACACTGGGGCGCCATCTTGTGTTTATATTGATGTATGCAGTTTTATACATTGTACAATTTTCTATACTAATATTTTTGAGTGTTGGAAATAAGGACTGTTGCTACATAATCTGACAGTTTCTTAAAAAAAAAAAATGCAGATGTTGAAACATTTGAATGTGGTAAAAGACTATAGTTTAAGATTTTGTCTAATCTTTTAAATAATGTTTGTCTTATGTTTGCTGATGAGTGTTTTGGCCATCTATCCCCCAGGATAGATGAAGCAAGACATTAATACATATATAAAATGTATTGCCTTTGTGATGATTGTGTTAAATTTTTTAGAAAAAACATTTTAGGCAGGGATGGTGCACAAAGTCTAGAAACCTATTTATTGCCATTATATCCATGAAGCCTACCAATGTGAGCTTAGCAAATGTGTTATAGCTAATGCAATATTGAATTTGTGTAATAATACTTTACAAAAGACAAAGTACCCTAAAAAAGGACATGATTAGAAACCTCTTAATCCTCTTTTATCATGTATTGGAACTATACTGTCACCCTTTACATTGTAAAGTGCTGTGCATATTGTTGCCACTACATAAATCCTAAAAAAATACAATTATTATCCTCTGGTAGTGAGGGGGTCAGTGTTCTGGCTCCCTCCTTAGCAGTCCATTTCCCATGGTAACAGGAGCAGACTAGTTTTACAGAGATCTAAGGCTTGATCACGATGTATGGGAGGTGATGGAGCTAATCAGCACGCATTAGTAGCGCGCATAAGGTCTGTGCTGGGTGCTCGGCGGGACCCCATTCTGTTACTGGGAGTGAGGTAACAGAGGTGTGCTGGACTGGTATAATGGGCACAGATTTAGCACATCTAATGCAAAACATACAAGTTACAGTGTATAGTAACATCAGACAAGTCACTTTTCAGAGGAACTCTGTATTTTACTGCTGCACACAGTAAAGCTCACCTCTAAGTCAGGGAACTGCTTTAATGTTCTTTTTTTTTTTACATAACCGCTGTCCCTGCCTGGTCCAGGTCATTGATGAGAGCATTCTGCACAAACTAAACCTCCATGTGTACGGGCACATTCTTCCTCTTGTCTTCTTCTTCCTTCGGTCTTCCTCTGGCTTCTTCTTCCCCCGCTTCTTCTTCATCTGGTCATCTTCTTCTTCCTTCACCTCCGCTGCCACCGCCGACCTGCTGAAGATTAAAAAAACAAACCTCCTCCGATGATGCGATTGGGCGGATTATGTCATTTAGAGACCCCACCCCTTGTGACTTCACCACCCAGGGCATGATGGGTTTGTGATGTTACAAGGGGTCGGTGTCACCAGATGACGCCATTCGGTGGCCACACCGCATAGTTACATATGACATGTGCGCCATGGAAGCGGATAGATCGGCGGGCCGCATTGTCAAAGGTGAGTCGATTTTGGATCTTCGGTGGGTCCTTTGCGAGAGCGGCGGTTAGGGTGACCACATGTCCCGGATTGCCCGGCACAGTCGCGCATTTTTCAGGTCTGTCCAGGGCACATTAATTCCAGGACAATACAGTGTCCCGGAATGAAACTGACACAGCCACCCCCCTGGGCCAATCTGATGCCCCAAAAAAGGCTGCCACATCACCGCTTTACTCACTGATAGTACTTGTCCTGGACGGGAATGCCTGGAGAAGCACAATCCCGCCCTCTGCTTGTGATTGGAGAAATCATAAATCCAGCCTCTTGTGTCCAATCACTGTGCTGTGATTCGTTACAGCACAAGCTGATTTTTGGGAGGGGAATGGTAGTTTGGAAATGTGATCACCCTAGCGGTGGTGGGTGATGATGGAGGAGAAGATCAGAAGAAGAAACGGGCGATGAAGTAGCTGGAGGAAGAAGTGGAGAAAGAAGAAGACATTTTTAATAAAGGACTTTGTCAAAAACTGGCTATTGTCTTTTGTCACATTACACAATTTTTTGGTGAATGGGTAGGAATACGATGTACCCCAAACTCATTCACATAGGAGGGGGTTTGGAACCCGGGGTCCACTTGTTAAAGGGGACTTCTAGATTCTGATAAGCCCCTGCCCACAGACCCTGACAACCACCGGCCAGGATTTTCGGAAAGAGTCCCTTGTCCCCATCAACATGGGGACAAGGGGCCGGATTCAGAAAGGAATTACGATGACGTATCTCCAGATACGCCGTCGTAAGTCCAAATGTGTGCCGTCGTATCTATACGCATATTCTGGAAATCAGATACGCCTGAAATTTGCCAAGATACGACCAACTTAAGTCTCCTACGCCGTTGTATCTTGGGTGCATATTTACGCTGGTCGCAAGGGGCGCTTCTGTAGATTTACGCGTCAAATATGCAAATGACCTAGATACGCCGATTCACGAACGTACTTGCGCCCGTCGCATTAAGCTACGCCGTTTACGTAAGGTGTACGTCCGGCGTAAAGTTACCCCTGCTATATGAGGTGCAGGTAATGCAAAGGTATAGACGTCGGAAACGTTGAAACAGCCGTCGTATTTTACGTCGTTTGCGTAAGTCGTACGTGAATGGGGCTGGGTGTAGGTTACATTCACGTCGTTTGAATGGAGCCGGCATATCTTAGGGAGTAAATTCGACGTGATTCTGAGCATGCGCCGTTCATTCGGCCATGCATTTACATGGGGTCAAACTTCATTATAATACAACACGCCCACTGCCTTGCTACTTTGAATTACGCGGGCTTACGCCGGCCCATTTACGTTACGCCGGCGTACATATGGGAGCAAGTGCTTTGTGAATACTGTACTTGCCTCTCAATGTTATGACGGCGTAGCGCATATGAGATGCGCTACGCCTATCTAAAGATGCACCGATCTCTCTGAATCTGGCCCACGGTGCTTTGGGGGGGGACCCCAGGGCACCCTCCCTATGTTGAGGGCATGTGGCTTGGTACGGTTCGGGGGGGGCGCTCGGACCCAGGCTGCATGCTCAGATAAGGGTCTGGTATGGATTTTGGAGGGGACCCCATGCCAATTTTTTTTTCAATTGCCATTGAGTTCTCCTTAAAATCCATACCAGACTCAAAGGGCCTGGTATATTTTATGGGGGGAACTCCATCCCAATTGTTTTGTAAACAATAGTTTTTGGGGTATTTTTTTCTTTGGTGCTTAGAGAGAATTCACATTTAGTTGACATATTTCATGGCTGGACTAGTCCACAAAATAATAAGTAGAGCCCTGAATTTCAGCTTTGGAGCAGGTTTTTTTTTTGCTTTTTAGGGGTAGTTTTCTTCCCCTCTCCCCCAATTACACTTTCTACTCAAGGATTTGTACAACCAAATACCTTTGTATGCAACTAGATTTAAAACAGATTTGAAGGGGTATGAATTGTTTGCACGTATAAAATATGTATTTCAAGTCTGCAAAAATCAAACCTAAAGTAAAAAAACATTAACTTTTTATTTCAACATTAGTATAAACATTTGGTACATTGATGTACTTGGGCCATAAATAAATAAATAAAAGGCATGGAAATAATGCTCCAGCATTTGACAATATAGTTAGAAGGGCCCTGCTCAAACAAGTTTACAATCTACAAGTGTAAGACACTAAAAATTATACACAATAAACAAATCACATTAGAAAAGCAGGGATACAAATCAAGCTAATAAGAAGCATGACTAACTTTTTTTGTGATCACAAGTCCTCGCCCCAAAACCCCCAAAAATTTACATGGCAGAATTATCATAAGCAAAAAGAGACAAAATTAATAAAAAAAAACAAAAAGGCACAACACAAACTACATTGGCACACAGCAGGAATGAATTAGCAGGAACCTTCCTTTTCATCTCAATCATAACAAGCAGTCGCCGAACAGCAAACATTATGGAGCGTTCGGGGAAAATTTGAGCGCCACGGAATGACCATAAAGCACTGCAAGATCGCAGTGCATTGAGTATGATGATTGGCCAAAGCATGCACCTAACCTGCATGCTTTGGCCGATCACATTGTGCTGTGCTAGGAGAGCCATAATTGACCAATCATGGCTCAGGGGGACTAAGTCCACGCCCCACACTATATAAGGCTGTGTGTAGTGCTGTTGGTGTGGACAGAGAGATAGCTTGAGTTAGATTAAGCAGGCAGGTTATTCAGTTAGTGGCAGTGTATTATATATATACAGTATATATATATGTATATATATATACTCTGCATCCAGTGTAGCCTATATCTACAGTGCATTTGGTGGTGTACTATTTCTAATACACTTCAGGCAGTGTACACAGTATTTAATACAGTGTGTACAGTTTCTACTACAATTCTGGTGGTGTAGACAGTATAAAATACAGTGCAGCCATTGTACAGTTTCTAATACAGTGCAGGCGGTGTACACAGTATCTAATACAGTGTGTACAGTTTCTACATCAATTCTGATGGTGTACACAGTACACAATACAGTGCAGCCATTGTACAGTTTCTAATACAGTGCAGGCAGTGTACACAGTATCTAATACAGTGTGTACAGTTTCTACTACACTTCTGGTGGTGTACACAGTACACAATACAGTGCAGTCGTAGTACGGTTTGTAATACAGTGCAGGCGGTATACACAGTATCTAATACAGTGTGTACAGTTTCTACTACATTTCTGGTGATGTATACAGTACACAAAACAGTACAGTTTCCACTACTTTTCTGGTGGCGTACACAGTATCTAATATAGTGTGTACAGCTAGCAGCTGGGATGGATGCAGGACAGGGTTCAGTGTTGTTGGAGCTTGTTCCGCCACCACGCCTCCAAAATGCTAGTGGTGATTCTGCCACAGCTCTCTCCTCCACCGCCTCCTCTTCTTCTTCCTCTGTGGCCTCTTCTGCAGATTTGTCCTCTGAACCAGAGGCGCTCTGTTAGCATTCAGGGGGCTATGCAACAGTCAGGCTAAAAAATGCCATGCAGTGCTTGAGTTGGTCTGCCAAGGGGACAGGATCCACACTGGGGCAGAGATTTTGCCAGCTCTGCAGGGGCAGGCTCAGAGGTGGTTGATGCCATGCCAGCTTCAGCCAGGGATGGTTGTATTTAACAATGGCACCAACCTTCTCTCCACAGGGACCCATGTTCCATGTTTGGCACACGTCCTGAATTTGGTGGTGCAACGGTACTTGAGCAGGTACCCAGGCTTACAGGATCTCCTGAGGCAGGCCAAAAAAGTCTGTGGTCATTTTTGCCTGTCATACAATGCCAGTGCTTGGCTGGCTGACATTCAAAGGTAATGCAAACTGCCCACCAACCGTCTCATTTGTAACATGCCCACCAGGTGGAACTCAATGGAAAGAGGGATCACCGCTCCAGGTGGATCTCTGCAGACAATTAGAGGAGCCTCTCAGGAGTCCAAGGTGCTGGCAATGCACAAGGCAGGATACAAAAAATGGAGATAAATGGACAGCCGCACTCCAGGGAAACTTAAAAAAGTAGTCTTTTATTCACATCCGACGCATTTCGCACACTATTAGTGCTTAGCCATGACTAAGCACTAATAGTGTGTGAAACGCGTCGGCTGTCCCTTCTTGTGACTGTATTTTTTGGATTTGCATGTCCAGTTTTTATGAATAAAAGACTACTTTTTTAAGTTTCCCTGGAGTGCGGCTGTCCATTCATCTCCATTTTTTGTAGGTGGAACTCAATGTTGGCAATGCTGCAGTGGCTGCACACACAGCAGAGGGCCATCACTGAGGACCTGTGCGAGTATGGCACCAGGACAGGGTCAGGGGAGCTTGACTTCTTGCCACGCCAGTGGTTACTGATCAAGGATGCATGCACTGTCCTGTCACCATTCGAGGAAGCCACAAGAATGGCAAGCAGCGACAATGCATGCATCAGTGACACTGTCCCTCTAGTCTTCCTGTTGGTGCACACACTTTGTGGAATCATGGGCAGGGCACTTGAGGAAAAACAGCGGGAGGAAGAGGAGGACTTCCTTACTGCTCAAGCCCCCCTTTATGCAGATAGTATTCCTGCAGGCCCGCCAAACACACAGGAAGAAGAGGAGGATGGTGTCAGCATGGATGTAGAGGATAACACTCAGCAGCAGTCTTCAAGGGATGGCTTTCAGTCCCCAGAAACCCAAGGAGTTGTACGAGTTGTACGTGGCTGGGGGGAGGTAGTTACGGATCATGTGATCCTAAGCGACCAAGAGGACTCAGAATCGAATGCCTCTGCAAATTTACGTCGGAAAAACCTCTCTGATTCTGCAAAGCCTGCGAAAGGACCCTAGGATTTGTGGTATCAAGGAGAGGGTTCATTACTGGCTGACAACCCTTCATGATCCACGTTACAAGGGTAAAGTTACAGAACTCATCCTGTCTTTGCAGAGGGAGCAGAGGATGAAACATCTTTAGGAGGCCTTGAAGTTTGTGTAATGCATTTGTAATGCAGTTGCAGACCCTGGGAGGTTACCATTTCCTGGTGCTGGGTAACGTGTAACTGATTGAATTTGCTATGTATTTGGGATCCCTTGAAGGCTTCCTATTCCTTCTTAATCTTGATGATGCTAGCTTCCAACAATTTTTTTCGGTTTAGGGCACCACCACCACCCAAGGCCCAATTTTTTGGCCCCTGCTTAACAGCGGCATGTAATTACAATTTTTTATATAATATTTCATAGGAGGGCCCGTTCCTGCACCCAACAAGAGTATCTGTGATGGGGTTACAGTGCTGTGGCACCACCACCACCACCCAAGGCCCAATTTTTCTGTCACTGTTTAACAGGGGCATGTAATTCAAATTGTTAATATAATATTTAACAGCATGGCCTGTTCCTGCACCCAACAAGAGTAACTGTGAGGGGTTACAGTGTTCTTGCGCCACCAACACCTATGGCCCAATTTTTCTGCAGTATATAGTGCAGTCCATATTGTATATATACTGCTGTTCAGAGTATATATGCCTGGGGCCTGGGGGACCTCCACGCCATTTTTTTTCAATTTTGGCGCGGGGTTCCCCTTAATAGCCATACCAGATCTAATTTTTGTTTTTGGTATTTTTGGCATTCATACCAGACTCAAAGGGCCTGATAATGGACTGGGGGGGAGACCTACTCCGTTTTTTTCAATTATTTTTATCTATATTGCCGGAATCCTTTAGAACTGTAATTTTGCTGTGGTACTGTTATAAACATGGGAAAGATGCGCTACTTTACTGGCAGACTAAGGAGACCCCCAGGCAGGATATTTAAAGGCATATTTAATTTTTATAGTTTCACTTTAAGCATTATTTAAATCACTGCTCCTGAAAAAACTGACATTTTTAAAACTTTTTTTGCATTGATACATGTCCCCTGTCGCAGGACCCAGGTCCCCAACACTATTTATGGCAATAACTTGGATATAAGCCTTTAAAAGTAGCAGTTTTGATTTTTCATGTTCGCATCCCATAGACTTTAAAGTGTTCACACAAATGTTTTGCCTGTTCGCATGTTCTGCTACGAACCGAACTGGGGGGTGTTCAGCTCATCCCTAATTACTACATGACCATTTATGTTCCTTAAAGTGGTTATAAAGTTATTTTTTTTACTTTTACCTACAGTTAAGCCTATAATAAGGCTTACCTGTAGGTAAAAAAAATATCTCCTAAACCTTTACGGTTTAGGACATATTCCCCTCGCATGCACACAGGGGATTTTCGGCTTAAGGCCCGGCAGCCGCCAGACCGTGCCAAAAAGAAGTCTCCCGCGCGCATGCGCATGAGTGACAACATCGTGGCTCAAGCCACTCACAGCTCTATAGCCGCGATACCTGGAAGATACGCCGAGGTGAAATGTCAGCTGCCTCTGCGTGGACCGGGAGGGACACCGACGCCTCGTTCTAAGGTAAGTATTTCATAATGAGCTAGTATGTGGTGCATACTAGCTCATTATGCCTTTTCCCTTACAGCGCAAAAGTCATGCATGTTGGCTTGACTTACAGACAATAGAACAATGGAAACAATTCTACACACACTCTCAAACACACTTAATCTAGACCAGTAAAAAGATTCTGAATTAAAATAAGTGGTTGCATGTTATAATAGACAATACTGGAAAACCAGTAAAAAAAGCAAACGGAAGGAGTATCATAAAAAACGTTTTCTATTCAAATATTTATCATGTATTTTGCATACAGAAAGAATAACCAAACTCAGTAAACGTTGACAGATGACTCTTTGATATTCTATATGTTAGAAATGTACTGCTCCGTGTATGCATATTATCTGGTTATTACTCTCTTCAGACATCAGTGCCAGCTCATGAAATTCCCATATGGGGAAATGGATTTGAGTATTTGCGGCTATGAGGCTCACAAGACGGAACTCCGCACTGCACACTTGAAAGCAAGATACATCTCCTCTCTGGCGCTTGCCCCATGTGTTTAGACATGATCTGTTGATCGGTTTCCTAGCATAGGCAAAGGATTAACAGACAGCTGCTGTCCTGCAAAAGTTGATGACAGATAGAAATGATTCTATACTTACTGACAGTGAGAATGCGTCAGCCAAAGTTATAGCCTTTACTTTGTCCCTAAGAGGCTTACTACAGAAGACCAACAGTGGGCTCTTCCTTTTAAAAAGAAACATATTCTCCGTGTCTACTTAAAAATAGGACCCATGCATTCATAACCAAAGGTCATCCATACCAGTTAAAAAATATTCTCCTGTTCTACTCATTTTTGAATGGACCTGTGATCTGTTATCAATATCTACATCTTAAAGCGACACTACCAAAAAACATCTTCTCTATCTTGAAGTGCTACAGCCAGGGCCGCCATCAGGAATTTTGGGACCCCTTACACAGCTTCAGCCATAGACCCCCTGGAGCAGAGAACCGGGGGGGGGGGGCTCTGCTGCCGCAAATTGAGAAGCGGGGGGAGTGTTGCAATTTGAGAAGTGGGGGTTGACGCAAGTTTAGAAGCCGGGGGAGTGTCTCAAGTTGAGAATGGGGGGGCACCACGAACTGAGAAGCTGGGGGGGCTGCCGCTGCGAATTACGGTCGAGGGGGTTTGAGTGCTGATGAAAATAAAATTAGGAAAAAAAAGGGGGATGCCATCCGGAGGGGGGTGGGGGTGGGGCCTGAGGACCACCAGGCCCCTTAGAGGTTGGGGGGGGGGCTTTGGGTGCTGACGAAAATAAAATACAAATTTAAAATGAAATTGAAAAAATAAATAAAAAAAAGGGGGATGCCATCTGGGGACCACCGGGCCCCTTAGAGGTCGGGGGGGCTTTGGGTGCTGACGGAAAAAAAAAAGGGGGATGCCATCCGGGGCCCTGGGGACCACCAGGCCCCATAGAGGTGGGGGGAGGGGCTTTGGGTGCTGATGAAAATGTAAAAAAAAAAAATGTAAAAAAAAAAATAATACAAAAAAGGGGATACCATCTGGACCCTTGGGGAACACTGGGCCCCTTAGAGGTCGGGGGGAGGGGGGGGGGCTTTGGGTGCTGATGGAAAAAAATTTAAAAAACATTTTTTTTTTTTTAAAAAGGGGATGCCATCCGGGCCCCTTTCAGGTATACTGCCTGTACCCCCTTGATGGTGGCCCTGGCTACAGCCACTGTCAGACTCTGTCCCCATTCCCTACATGCAAACTGTAGTTCCATCCTCAACCCATATGTCATCATTGTGTTCTGCCATAACTCCCAAATGTCCCTGATTTGGAGGGACTGTCCCTGATTTGGAGCAATGTCCCTCTGTCCCTCATTCCACCTCATTTGTCCCTCATTTTGGTCTGATCTATATAATTATAATAATAATATTTATCTATCAAAAAGTGGTCCTTAGTGCTAAACTTTTCATCCAATTTCTAAATTGCTGCATTTGTAAATTCCAAAAGCCAGTATAAAGGAAAAGTAGTGGTAAAAAAAAAGCACTTGTGGGTTTTAACCAGTCTTGCTTTTTTTTGTACAATTCTCCTTTAAGGGACGTGGCAAGCAGATCTATTACCTCCTCTTTGTGACAATATCTTCTTTGAACTGTACTAGTAAACATTATCAGAATATAAACACACAGAGTTGTCTGACTTATTGCTTTAAGGTGGTGCAAAGATGTCTGAACCCAGAGTGTCAAGTGGGTTGGAATGTTCATGAGGTCATGGCAGTGCAAATAAGCAGGTAAATCCAAGCAGCCCCTTAGAGGGCCGTTCTACATTAAAGAAGGTGGGGCCGATCCACAAAAGAATTACGCCGGCGTAGCTATTGATACGCCGCGTAATTTTAAATGTCCCGTGTCGTATCTTTGTTTTGTATCTACAAAACAAGATACGACTGCATCTGGGATCGATCAGACAGGCGTACGTCTTAGTACGCCGTCGGATCTTAGGTGCATTTTTTCTGCTGGCCGCTAGGTGGCGTTTCCGTTGAATTCCGCATTGAGTATGCAAATTAGCTAGTTACGGCCATCCACGAACGTACGCCCAGCTGGCGCATTTTTTACGTCGTTTGCGTTAGGCTTTTTCCGGCGTATAGTTACCCCTGCTATTATGAGGTGTACTCAATGTTAAGTATGGCCGTCGTTCCCGCGTCGAATTTTGAATTTTTTACATTGTTTGCGTAAGTCGTTCGCGAATAGGAATTTGCGTAGAATGACGTCACCGTCGTAAACATTGGCTTGTTCCGGTTTAATTTCGAGCATGCGCACTGGGATACCCCCACGGACGGCGCATGCCCAGTTAAAAAAAAAACTTGTTTACGTCGGGTCACAACGTATTTACATAAAACACGCCCCCATCACATCCATTTGAATTTCGCGCCCTTATGCCGCCAAAGATACACTACGCCGCCGTAAATTCTTTGAGGATTCTAAAAAAAAAAAAAAATTACGGCGGCGTAGTGTATCTTAGATACGCTATGCCCGACGCAAATATGCGCCGAAGTACGTGGATCTGCCCCGGTGTTTTCATTCCATATAGTTCTGGTTTCACTGACTGAATACATTGGTTTGTGGTAGATCCCAGAGCGGACCCCACACGCAGGGTCCATCATTTACAGTTTATATCGGGAGAACATTGGAACCATGTGTCTACCATCATCATCATCTTCTCCACTGCAGTATTTTTGCCTGTGCTCTGTGTGGGTTGTCTACATCCAGCATAACCTGTGTGTGGTTCAGGACATTCTTGCCTGCTAGAATTGGAAGAACTCTCATGTAGTCCAAACACAAGACTGCGTGAACATACCTTTCGTTTTGATTTTGTTTTTCTTCTAAAACTCAGAAACTGTATATCTGGTATAGACCAGGGGTGCCCAACCTTTTGAAGAACGAGGGCCACTTAAGCAACTTGGTAACCAGTCGAGGGCCATAATGAGCGGAGTGGGTGGATGACAGGTCATGGCTACTCTATAGGTCCTCCGATCCGCCCAGATGGAAGAGGACGAATTCCCTTTTATTTTTCGGATTGGAGGTAGGCGGGCATAAACGAACATCTGTCGCTCAGTAGAGGTGAATTAAGGGTTCCATTTGGTCGGGCTGATCGTGTGAAAAGGGCCTAAGACTGCTTTCACACTGATGTGCTGCAGTTTACCCACAACGCGGGTGCAGCATAGTGCACCTGTGTCTATCCTGCGGGTTAGCTGAACTTTGTCTTAGACTCCGCCTGTGGCAAAATCCGGCACTGTAGAGAAAGCATCGTCTTATGGGGCTCTGCTCCGCAGCCTGCTTTCTTCCTCTACCCATAAAACAGTAACAGATAAAACCAGTAAAACTTTAAAAAGTCCCAAAAGTTCTATATAAAACTGTAGCAGCGCTACTTTTAAACCCGTGTTTAAAATTCTTCTATGGGTATGATACACTCATAGGTATATGATGATAGTGCAGATGGATTTCACACAGATTAGTCCTTTCAACAAGTGCTCCTTTCACCAAGGGGGTGTTCACCACGTGGGGGGATATACTTAATCCCCTGTTGGGGATGCACTCACCACAAGATAGAATAAAAAGGGCCTGGATTAATATGTCTGTGTACAACTCCCGGAAAGATGCACTTCTCCACCAGCAGGAATGCAAAGTTCAAACTGCATACATATAAGGAAAAAGACTCATATAGTATAATACAGTTTAAAAACATTTATTGTGCCCAAAATAACATCCCCTTTGTATATTGTGCATACCACAAATAAACAGTAATCAATCATAAAACGAATCTGTACTGTGCCTGTCAGCTTCTCCCAGTGAGCCTTATGAAGATGCAGATGTCTGCCAAACTCTACTGTTCCTGCTCTAGGGGGCTGTACAGCGTCTTTGGTCCTGGAATAAGCGTCACGCCCTGACGCGTTTCGTCATTGGTTTAGACTTAAACAGAGGGCGTGACACATCTTATTCCCGATCAATATAAATACACATTGCCCCGCGTTTCTTCCTCTACCACCAGCTTCATTCACAACACTGATTCTGCAGCATGGCAGGTTGGCAACCTGCTATCTGGGCTTGCCAACCCACCATTCCAGAGCAGGAGGTTGCGGGCCACATCAGAGGGCTCCGCGGGCCACTGGTTGGCCACCCCTGGTATAGACCAAACTTTCTGCACAAAAGAGAGTAGTCTGAGTTGGACAACCAATCAATGGGTTGCAATGAGTTAACATCTGCTACCAACATTCTTCCAACACCATTATAGGCACAAAATCACAGGTATACGGTATGCAGAACATTTTATCAGTGCCGTGGGCTGCGTCAGAAAGCACTGTATCCCAACAACGCTGTGTGAATAAAACTCAAAACCAAAAATGTATTGCCTTAGTATATTGCAGCTTGCCAATCATTAGATGTGGTGGTTGTATTTGTTTTCTTGTGTAGGCTTTTTGCCCTCTGTTTTCACCTGATGATCTGGTCAGTAACATACCTCCTGAATTAGAGTGCATTCACTCTGGATGAAGGAGCACAGGGGCACCTTTGGACAGCAGCATTGTTAAGCTGGGGGGAGGGAAGTGTTAGATGCACTAGCAGATTTAGTTACACTAACAAATTTAAACTGAAGTCCAGCTAACACTCACTTTTTAGGTATTTGCAGCAATATTTTTTTTTCCTTTTGGGAATAAAGTTTTACAGTGATAAATAAAATCTGACTAATTTAAGGACCCCTGTCGGTAGTAAATGTTTTTTCTCAATTCTGAACTTCTGCATCTGCAGTAAAGCTTGTTCTGTTGAAAAACAACAGACGCACTGGCAGGATTACCAGGTGAAAATAAAGGAAAAGAAAGCATAAAAAAGAAATATAATGCAGCCACCATATCTAATGCCTCGTACACGCGATCATTTTTCAGCATGAAAAAAAACGTTGTTTTTCAGCATGTCGAAAGCACGGTGACGTACAACACGTAGGACGGCACTATACAGGGGAAGTTCCATTCGCCTTTGGGCTGCTTTAGTTGATTCCGTGTTAGTAAAAGACGATTTGCGCTTTTTTGTCTGTTACAGCGTGATGAATGTGCTTACTCCATTATGAACGGTAGTTTTACCAGAACGAGCGCTCCCGTCTCATAACTTGCTTCTGAGCATGCGCGGGTATTTTACAAAATTTTAGCCCACACACGATAATTTTTTACAACCCGAAAAACGACATTGTTTAAAACGAGGTTAAAAAATGCAGCATGTTCAAATTTTTTTTTTGTCGTTTTTCAGAACCCGAAAAATGATGTGAAGCCCACACACGATCATTTTAAATGACATTTTGGAAAAACAAAGTTTTTTTCATGCCGAAAAATGCGTTTTTTTAAAGCATTTTGCATTTTGCAGAAATACAGGGATTTTTTTAACATGGATTCCTATGGAACATGTTCACATCAATGCATTTTTGAGCCTCTGCATTTTTGGAAAGGGTCTGGGGCTTTTTTACCCACAAAATGCAGCGTTTTGCATGTAATAGACTTCAATGGACCCGCATTCAAAATGCAATTACCGTGTTTTTACTGCGATTTTGACTCTATTTTGCTATTTTTTGCGATACGGCACTACGGTGCTTTAACAATTGCGCGGTCGTGTGACGCTGTAAGCAAACAAAATTGACTTCATTTTTTACCCATAAATAGAGCTTTTATACCCCCAAAAATATATAAAAAAACAAATGTATTCATCGGTTTAGGCCGATATATATTCTTCTACATATGTTTGGTAAAAAAAAATCTCAATAGGAATATATTGATTGGTTTGCGCAAATGTTATCGGGTCTATAACCTACAGGATAGATTTAGGGACTTTTATTTATTTTTATTGTTTTTACTGGTAGTGGCAGCGATCTGCGGTTTTTAGCAGGACTGTGATATTGCGGCAGACATATCTGACCCCAAATTATATTTTTTGGGGACCAGTGACATTACATTGATCAGCGCTATAAAAATGCACTGATCAATGTAAAAATTATACTTACAGAAAGGGGTTAATATTTGGGGCAATCAAGGGGTTAAGTGTGTTCCCTAGGTGTGTTCTAACTGTAGGGGGGATGGACTGCCTGGGACATGACAGAGATCACCACTGTTCCTCAGGGGCATTGCTAGGTGGCAAAAAGACCAGAGGCTAAAGCCCGAAGTCCAAGGCTGGAAAGTCAGGGGAGGGGGGGAGAGATGTTATATGTGATGCAGGCTTTAATTTTGGCTGGGCCGTGACCTACCTGACCTACATACACTGACGGTAGTGAACTACATACACTGATAGTAGTGACCTACATAGACTGATGGTAGTGACCTACATACACTGACCTACCTGACCTACATACACTGACCTACCTGACCTACATACACTGACTGGAGGAGAGAGGAGCCAATGAGCCTGGAGGGGAGGAGAGCTGAGGAGCCTGGAGGGGAGGAGAGCCGAGGAGCCTGGGGGGGGGAGCCGGAGGAGAACTGAGGAGGAAAGGAGAGCCGAGGAGTGGAGGAGAGGAGAGCCGCCTGAGCGCCAAGCGGGGATGTGGCACGGCGGCTGCATTGTAATTCCCACCTTCTGGAGCCTGCAGCGCCTTTGATGGACGTCACACGTCCCGCGGTCCCAGCATTGAACCAGTGGGACGTCCATCGCAGGCTCCAGAAGGTGGGACCTCGGCCACACTCAGCCACATTCGGCTGCGCTCGGGATCAGATCGGTGCCGGGGCTATCAATGGAGACCTGCCAGCATGAGACTCTGGGCTTTTGGGGTCACCTAGCCACCCCCTCCCGACGCCCCTGTTGTTCCTGATCACTGGGAACAGAATATTCCTGTCATGTCACTAGGCAGAAGGGGGAATCGCCTTGTTTACATCATGCTGCCTCTCGTCACTGCAATAGCGCCCGCTATCCTCCTTGCACGGAGTGACGTACAGGTACGTCGGTTCGCGCAGAGAGCCGACCTGCTGCAGTATATCTGTGTGAGCTGGTCGGCAAGTGGTTAAAGTATAACGAAAGGCATTTTTTTTTAGTTTTAGAGAGAGTGGAGCGGGATTAGCACTTGTCAGTTTTTATTGCTTTTTGTTCCCCCTTTAGGGAGATTTACCCTCTCTGTTTGTCCTGTTTACCCTTATTAGCGAAAGTGAAAGTAAAAACAATTCCCAAATTTTGGGTTGACACCAGAACAAAACAGTAAAAGAGGGGAAATCTTCCAATGGGGTCACAAGTTCTAGTGAACCCATTAATACCTCAGGATTTCCCCACTTTGGAGGGATTTCGGCTCATATCCTGTTTCGGCTATGGGACAGTAAATAAAGGAAATCTCCCCCATAGGACACAGAGAGAAAACAAAATGAAAAGGGCTATAACATCCCTTATTCTATCCAAAATTAGAGAAAAAACACACCTATAGTTAGACTTTAATACCTCTTTAATGAAATGCAAAAAAAGCAAACTGTGTCCTCAAAGTACACTACACACAGCAGCTGTACTGGTGGGAATCAGTCCTTATACAAAGTATGAAACAAATTAACCACTTGACATCCAGGAAAATGTACCCCCATTCATGACCAGGCTATTTTTTGCAATACGCCACTGCAGTATTTTAACTGACAACTGCACAGTTGTGCGATGCTGTACCTAAACAAAATGTTTGTCCTTTTTCCCCCACAAATAGCCCTTTCCTTTGGTAGCTATTGCGGTTTTTATTTTTTGCATAATAAACAAAAACATATATTCCTGTTTCGTACATTACGGGACACAAGACAGCAATATACATTACTACAGTATATGGGTTATGCACCACCTATAGGTGAATGGATACTGGTACAATAACCAAAAACATGAAGCGATTCCCTATATAACCCCTCACCCACAGGAAGTACTCCAGTTTTTTTTACCAGTGTCTAAAATAGTGGATGATCACTTTTAAGCTCTCTGTGAGCTTTCATGCTCTAATTCTGCACAGGTTCTTAAGAATCAAGGGACAGCATTTCTAGATCGGATCCATTTCAAAAAGCTTCTATGCTAAGATAAATGGTACCTGAGCCTTGTAAAGAAGATTAAATGATCAACAACCTAGGTTTTGCCTGTAAGGCAACCTACGGGGGCTGGACCCTGCATAGTGGAATCCTGGACACCACAGCACTAAGGCATTCCTGCAGGGTGCTGTACAAGTCCAAGGGAGTGGACCCTCATGCTAAAAGGGGACCCAGTCCTTGAAGGTCCATGGTGACAGAAACCGCTGCAATGGATGAAGGCTGGAACTCTGGCTTAGACTATTGTTCTGCGGCGGGAGTGGTAAGTAACCCTGTGAAAAAACAGGGTCCAATTATTATATATTCCCCTGCAACAGTAGGGGACAATGTAGGCTGACGTGTTTAAAAAAAAAAAAAAACTTTTTTATTGCTATACTTGTTTGGCCCACTAGAGAGCATGGGTTTGCTGCTCTGTTTCTCTTCCCAGAGCTGCACAAGCCAGGAAACGTTTTTTAAGAAAAAAAGAAAAAAGTTTTGCTTGCAATGCTTTTTTTGTGCACTAGAGGTGAAAATTGGCCCTGTGAAAAAACAGTGTCCAATTATTATCTACTTTCCCCTGCAACAATGTTGCTGTCTGGCGGAGGGGACACAGAGTAGTCTGTCTTGGGACATGTGAGTCCAATGGCTGATGATGACAGACACAGCCTAATTATGTTACAGTAGCTGGAAGAACAGTTCATTGTATAACATTCTTTCAAGGGGGAATTATGGTATTGAGAAATATGTGTATTGTCACAAAGCCAGTTACCATTGCTTCAACAAGCTATGTCGCTGCGGGGGAGCGCTGCAGCAAAAGGGCACATGTGTTCCATCAGTGGCCCCTGTAGAGGCTAAACGGAACTCTGCTGCAATAGCCTCCCTGAATGACCGCATGTCATCGGACAATCTAAGCCACTGCATCTATCCGACATTGTGGCTACTCCCAGTACTACCACCTTAGAGTTTATTACTAAAGAGGACCTGGCATCAGCTTTGGCTGGTTTAGAGGGCAAAATTGCTGACAGTCCCTCTTCCCCTATTCCTCCTATACTGGAGCAAGACTGGGTTGACGAGGTAGAAGAGGAAATGGCCAGTTAGGCAATTGATATCCAAGCAGAGGAATCTCCCTCAAGTGATTCAGAGCCTGAAGAGGCTCAGATTATATCAGCCTCTCTATCACAAAAGCTTCTCATCCATTCTCTGTACAGATGGTCCATTCAGCATTTACCTCCGGGAGAGGTCCCTGAAACACCTTGTTCCTCCCTGGGTTCCTTAGAACCACAGCAGGGTACAGAGGTATTTCCTTTTTGCCCACTCTTGAAGCAGGTGGTATATTCCAACTGGGAGCACAGAGACAGGATATTTGTGTCTCCAAGGAGATTTTCTCTGTTATATCCTATGGAGGAAAACTTTAGTAAAAAGTGGAACATGCCAGTTGTGGATGCAGCAGGTTTCCTCTCTGAGCAAGACCTTAACTTGTCCAGTGGATAATACACAGGTCTTTAAGGATCCTGCAGATAAGAAGCTGGAAGCCTTGTTAAAGGCATCCTTCGCCCTGGCAGGTTCCGCTATTCAGCCCATGGTAGCAGCAATTAGGGCCTGTCAAGTCAAGCTAGAAGGCCCAATAGACCAGAGGATTCTGTTCAGGATAGAGCAGATCTGCCTCAGGCTCTTTGCTTTGCTATAGTCGCCCTTAAAGACTCCATGCAGCAGATCTCCCGTATGGCTCTTTTGTCTGTGCACATGGCTGCAGATGAATTACCCAGTCAGTCAGTCAGTGTCAGCGGTGGAGTAGGGCGCTTCGGACCTTCCGCATACGAGCCTGCTTCCACCCAGACCTGGCAGTCAGAGGCTAGGCAGCTGCTAGGCTAGACGCTCCTAGAAACAGCTCCCTGGAACCAGGAACCAGCACCTCGCTCTCCACAAGGACTCTTTACCTCCGCAGGTAAGACCCTGCCTCTCAGGGCCCGACATCCTGGGGATCCACGGGCGGCCGTCCTTATCAGGGCAGCCGTCACTCTGACCCCACACTGCGGCTCTCTATACAATCTCTCGCCGGCATCATCGCCCGCACGGCCACCCGCTCTTGTGGTGATCCAAAGTCACCCCCCCTGGGTGTATTTCCGGCGTTTTTTGGTGCTTTTTCACCCCCGCGCCAGCCTGCTCCTTCTCGCGGCCGCCGCACCTTAGGAAAGTCCTACCGGCGCGCCGTTCATTTCTCTCTTTTCTAACTTCCTAAGCACAGACTGCTCTGGTTTTTCAACCCCCACACCCCCAGAGGCCCCCTGTTCAGCAACTTCATCGGTAATATTATTTTTACCAAGCTGACAGCCCCCCCCCCCCCCAGCCCGGGTCCTGTGCTTTGCCTGGCGGCCAGTATTTTGGTTCACCCCAGCAGCAGTGACACCCAGCATCCCCCCCCCCTTTTTCCCCTCTTTAGCCGTCAGTCTTTTGATCCAGGGTTTTGAGCCGATCGCCTTCAGGGATCAGGAAGGAATTTTTTTTCCCTGCCGCAGCACATTGGCCAGCTTGCCAAGGGTTTTTTTGCCTTCCTCTGGACCAAAAAACCTAAACTCCCCCTGAGCTAGGATTCTCGAATCCTCTCTCACCTTACGCCCGCACTCCAGCCCTCGGTGACTGGCAACAATGGTTAAGTTGCGATACTCTGCAGAAACCATTTGGGGTCTGAGACAATTCGCAACTACAATACCTGCCGCCACCACAATAGCCTTAAAATCAGATCAACTTTTGAGGTTCGATCATCGATCGATCATCAGAAATTGCAATCATTCAATACAGCTCAGGCACATATCATGTGCTTTGCTTAACACTAGATCAGCAGTTAAACACCGATCAGAAATCCATGATTTCTTACTACAAAACGATCTAGACTGCCTCTTTATTACGGAAAGTTGGCTGTCGGACGATTGCAACACCATTCTTGGAGAACTGGTGCCAGCAAACTATCGTATCTTAACGGAAAATAGAATAGGGCAAAGGGGAGGAGGCCTGGCGGTGATTCATAAGTCGCATATTGCAATCACTAAACCGGTCCTTCAAAATCCTCTACCTTTTATGGAAACCCTTACGCTTCAACTTCAAGCTCATTCTCAGGAGACCGTTCACATTCTCCTCTGCTATAGGCCCCCTGGGCCCAAATCGCAGTTGATTTCAGCATTAACGGAGTTCATTTCCACCTACTCCCTTAGCAGCAATCATCTTTTGCTGCTCGGGGATTTCAATTTGTGGGCTAACTCCTCACAGGATCCCATCGCGGATGCCTGCATCGACCACCTGGAAGGATTAGGACTTCAACAACTTATACGCGGACCGACTCATGCTTCAGGTCACACACTCGACCTAATTTTCAGACAAAATCTGAAAATAAACATTTTGGGAAATGAACCTTTGCCATGGACAGACCACCATGCAATTAGCTTCATAATCCCCAGAACTCCATTAGTCATGAAAGTACCCAAGCCGGTGACAATACACTGGGCTAGATCTCACAAGAAGCTCCACTCGGAACTCTTCAGATCTACCCTGGGAAACCGAATTGGGGCTATTCCTCCCCAGCTAGCAGCCTCAGATACTTTGGATGCCATTAATGCAGCTCTGCTACAGTCAGCCGACTTAGCAGCACCAAAGCGCAAACTCCGCAGCCGGGAAAAAAAGTCCAGCTGGTTCAATAACCAGCTGTCGCTATTGAAGCAAGAGCGCAGAAGGGCGGAAGCCGCCTGGAAAAGAAGTCCGTCAGAAGAGCACCTCAACTTCTACAAAGCAGTAACAACGCGTTATCACAAGGAAATTTTCAAAGCCAAAAAACTTCACTTCTCCAGGGTGATTAACAGCGCAATGAATCGCCCACGCGAACTCTTCAGGATGGTCACCCAGACCATGAACCCTGGATGTCTAGAAGTCCCCACTTCAGACACCCAAGAGTTCTGCAACGAACTATCGGATTTCTTCATCAACAAAATTGAAAAAATTCGGGTAAGTATTCGGCAAAACAATACTCCACTCAGCCCCGACTTCAATCAAAACAACGACAGAACGCCTCTACAATCAACTAAGTTCACTTTGGAACCCATCTCCATTGATACAACAAAAAAATTCATTGGTGTGCTGCGCAACAGCACAGCACCGAATGACATCATTCCCACTAAGCTACTGAAGGAATGTGCCGACATCCTGGCGCCTCCGATCACGCAGCTTATAAATCAGTCATTTAAGGAAGGCATAGTGCCTTCCCTGTTGAAAGAGGGCACAATCTTGCCGATCTTGAAAAAACCTAATTTGGATCCTATGGACCCAACTCACCGCCGTCCCATAACAGGTCTAAATGCTCTGTCCAAGATAATGGAGAAAGTGGTGGTAAATCAGCTGCAACAGCATCTGGACACCCACAACCTACTCGATCCATTTCAATCCGGGTTCCGTCCCGGACACGGGACAGAAACGGCCTTACTGAAAATATGGGACGATGCACTCGAGGCCGCAGACGAAGGAGAATCCTGTCTCCTGGTTCTGCTGGACCTAAGCGCAGCTTTTGACACAGTAGACCATAAATTGCTACTGAGACGACTAACAGAAGTCGCCGGAGTCTCAGAAGATACCTTACCATGGTTCTCCTCTTTTCTTGGAAACCGATCACAAACAGTGAAACTGGGATCCTTCACGTCAGAAAAACGCACGGTGCCATGTGGGGTCCCCCAAGGATCCCCCCTATCACCAGTGCTGTTTAATATCTATCTTCGTCCTCTCTTTGATATTATCAGTAGCCATGAACTACTTTATCACTCTTATGCAGACGACACGCAGTTGTATTTTCGCATCTGCCATAAAAAAGATCATCATCTCAGATTAGAGAAATGTCTCTCTTCAATAGAAAACTGGATGACTAAGAGTTATCTCAAACTCAATAGTGCTAAAACAGAACTCTTTATCTTCGAGGCCAGTCGGAAGAAACCACCGACAACAAACTGGACACCATCTCCCATCCTGGGACAAATCATCGCCCCTAGCTCCAAAGTCAAAAGTCTGGGAGTCACGTTTGACACCTTCATGACAATGGACGCACAAATAGGGTCAGTAGTCAGCGGGGCGCACCATTTGATGCGCCTTCTACGCAGACTAATTCCATTTATCCCCAAAGAAGACGTAGCAGTCGTGGTGGGAACTATCGTGAATTCCAGACTGGACTATGCAAATGCCCTCTACCTCGGGCTACCCAAGTACCAAATCGCTCGTCTTCAAGTCGTACAGAATACGGCCGCTAGACTGGTGACTGGGAAAAAATCTTGGGAATCAATCTCACCTTCACTGAGATCCCTTCACTGGCTGCCAGTGAAAGACAGAATTGCATTCAAAGCACTCTGCCTGACACATAAGTGCATCCATGGGAAGGCTCCTAGATATCTATGCGACAAGATCAAACCGCACAATTGCAATCGCATGCTGCGATCCACCGACCAAAATCTGGTCAAGGTTCCTAAAACCAAATGCAAGTCCAAAGGAGAAAGAAGGTTTGCTTTCCAGGGCCCCAGGCTTTGGAATGCTTTACCAACCAGCATTCGGTTGGAGCAAGACCACCTGTCTTTCAGAGGGCAGATCAAAACCCTGCTTTTCTGAAAGGCATGAGACACAAACAACAAGCGCCCAGAGGCGATTCAGTTCGCATGTGCCGCGCTATATAAGTTTTTCATTCATTCATTCATTCATGCACATGCGCAGAATTTTGCGCCTAAAAAGCTGGTCAGCAGAGCTCCCTTATAAGAGGATGCTAGCTGGTTTTCCTTTTCATGGAGAACATTAATTTGGGGATGATCTTGATAAGTATGTCCAAAAGATATGTGGAGGAAAGAGTTCCCTCCTTCCTGTGAAAAAGATAGCCACATGCTAATTCCTCAGGTTTTTCAGGCCCTAGGCTGTTTCAACGGCACCAGGGATCTGCTGGCAAGGGTAAATAGCAGGGCCAGGGCCAAAAGAGACCATGGGTCCAAAAGTCCACCAATACTGGAACCAAACCTTCCTTGTGAAGGGACCCCCCACTCCTGCGGGTGGGGGCAAGATTGCTGCAGTTTGCGGGATTGTGGGGAATGCTAATTCAGGACAGGTGGGTCATCTCCACAATGTCTCAGGAGTATAGGCCAGAATTACACTGTTACCCTCCTCAAAGATTTGTGAGGTCCAGCGTTTCCATGGACCTTTTAAGAAAGGGCTTATTAGTCCAAGCACTAGACCGTTAAAGGTGGCAAGGGGGCGATCATAGAGGTCCCAGTTTCCAAAAGGAGAACAGGGTTTTATTCGAACCTGTTCACGGTTCCAAAGCCAAATGGCAACATAAGACCAATTCTAGATCTAAGAGCACTGAACCGTTATCTCTTAGTGTGGCCCTTTCAAATGGAATCAGTCCCCTCTGTCATGACCTCTCTCCAAGACGGAGATTTTCTGCATCCATAGATAACAGGGATGCATACCTGCACATGCCAATTTTTCAACCTCGTCAAATGCTTTTGCGCTTTGTCATAGAGGAACAACATTTTCAGTTTGTGGCTCTGCTCTTTGGGCTCGCAACCACACCCCGGGTCTTCACAAAGATCCTAGCACCCATACTGGGTCATCTAAGATCTCAAGAGATCTTGATTGCATGCTACTTAGACTATCTCTTACTCAGAGATCAATCGCTGTAAGTTTTGATAAGAAACATTACCTTTATGGTCCAATTCCTGTAACATGTCGGATGGATCACAAATTCTGAGAAATGAGCCCTAAAACTGGTTCAAAGTCTGGAATACTTAGGCCTTATCATGGACACAGTCCAGGCAAGAGTGTTCTTGCCTCCAAGAAGGGTCGAGGCCCTAAAGGATCCGGTTTGGCAGGTAAGTCGAAAGAGACGCCTGTCTGTCTGACTCTGTACAAGTCTTCTGGGAAGGATAGTTTCCTCACTTGAGGCAATTCCATATGCCTAATTCCATTCCAGAGCATTGCAGCAGAACATTCTGTCTGCATGGAGCAGGAAGATGTAGGTTTTGGATTCCTGCATGATCATAACCCCCAAGGCTCAAGGAAGTATCGCCTGGTGGTTAGTAGACCAGAATCTGGTGCAGGGAAGGTCTTTTCTTCCACTGTCGTAGAAGGTAGTGACCACAGATGCTAGTCTTTCCGGTTGGGGTGCAGTCATGGAAAGTTCCACAGTCCAGGGGAAATGGACTCTGAAGGAACAGGCACGTCAAGGTTACAGGGTCACCCGGTAAGGGTGCAAACCGACAATGCCTATGTCAACCATCAGGGTGGCACCAAGAGTCGTCTGGCCCACATGGAGGTCAATCATGTGTTATCCTGGGCAGAAAGGCATGTGCCAGTCCTGTCTGACGTCCACATTCTGGGGGTAAAGAACTGGAATGCAAACTATCTCATCCGCCAATAGATACATCCAGGAGAATGGTCTCTGCACCAACAGGTGTTTATGCAGATTTGTCAGCAGTGGGGTATACCGGATGTAGACTTGCTGGCATCCAGGTTCAACTGCAATATTCAGCAGTTTGTATCCAGAGCAAGAGATCCACTTGCAATCGGGATAGATGCTCTGGTAGTTCCCTGGACTCAGTTCTCTTTGATTTATGTATCCCCTCCGTTTCCTCTTCTGCCACATCTTTTGCGTAGGATCCGAGAGGAGATGACATCGGTCATTCTGGTACCTCCCGCCTGGACCAGGAGGGTTTGGTACCCGGAGGTAGTGAGATTAGCAGTAGGCAAGCCTTGGACGCTTCTGCTCCAGCTCGATCTACTGTCACAGGGGCCTATATTCCACCCAAATTTATACTCGCTAAATTTGACGGCGTTGCTATTGAAGCCAGGGTGCTAGGAGATCATGATATCTCAGGACCAGTGGTAACTAAATTGGTGAATGCCAGAAAGGCGGTCACCAGGAAGGTTTATCACAGGGTTTGAAAGGCTTACATTGCGTGGTGTGAGGCCAGAAGTTGGCATCCTCGCAGATATTTGGTAGAGAGAATTTTCTCTTTTCTTCAGTCAGGCTTAGATAAAAGATTAGCCTTGACAACAATTAAAAGGCAGGTTTCAGCCTTATCAGTGTACTTCCAGAAGCCTTTGACTCACTTATTGCCTCTTGTTAAATCACCTCTTTGGCCTTGGAATTTGAATTTGGTTTTGTCGGTGCTCAACTAAGTTCCATTAGTTCTTTTACCACGGAAGTTGGCTTTTCTTTTTGCAATTACTTTGGCTAGAAGAGTCTCAGAAATGGCGGTCCTTTCCTGTAAGGAGCAGTATTTGATTTTGCATCATGATAAAGTGGTGCTACATCCTGCTCCGTCCTTTTTGCCTAAGGTAATATCTGAATTGCATTTAAATCAGTACATTGTTCTACCTTCTTTTTTCTCTCAGCCTGGCTCGCCAGAAGAGAAGCAGTTGCACCTTTTGGATGTGGTGCGGACGGTCAGAGTCTACCTGGAAAGGTCTGCAAATATCAGAAGTTCTGACCCCAAGAGGGGTCAAGCAGCTTCTAAGGCATCCATTTCACTTTGGATTCACCAATTAATCACTTAGGCCTATGGCCTGAAAGATAAAGCTCCTCCCTTTGCGGTTAGAGCTCATTCTACCAGGGTTGTTGGAACCTACTGGGCTTTTCGCGATCAGGCGTCAGTGGCGCAGGGTTGCAAGGCCGCTATTTGTTCTTCGGTACAAACGTACACAGGATTTTATCATGTGGATGTCAAGGCAGCGGAGGACTCGACTTTTGGCCTTAGTGTCTTGCGGGCTGCTGTATAAATCTGATGGTGTTTTCATACAGTGTGTCTCCCTCCCCTCAAGGCTATTTCTCAGGGATGTCCCAGGTAGTAATGTATATGGCTGCTCTGTGTCCCATGATGTACAAGAAAGATAATTGGATTTTTTCTTCATACTTACCTGTAAAATCAATTTCTTTGAGTACATCATGGGACACAGAGGCCCCTCCCCTCTCTTTTTTAAAAGTTCATTGCTTGCTGCAAAAATTGAGTACTTCCTGTAGGTGAGGGGTAATATAGGGGATCACTTCCTGTTTTTGGTTATTCTACCAGTGTCCATTCACCTATAGGTGGCGCATAACCCAAGTAGTAATGTATATGGCTGCTCTGTGTCCCGTGATGTGCTTTTACAGGTAAGTATGAAGTATGAAGAAAAAATAAAAATAAATTACTTTCTGCTATAAAACATATCCAATAAAAAAAAAAAAAAAAAACTTTTTTCCATCAATATGTATTCTGCTACATATTTTTGGTAAAACAAAATCCCAGCAAGCGTATATCGATATGTTTGCGCAAAAGTCATAGCATCTACAAACTATGGGATATTTTTATGTTTTACTAGTAATTGCGGCAATCAGCGAGAGTCGGGACATTTATGCCTCGTTTCCACTGAGCGGATCGGTACGGTTTGCTATTTTGGGTGTTTCCATTATGAAAGTGTGCCATAAAACCAAACCGTACCGCACCATTCTGGGTCCTGCTTCAGATGTGGGACCATAGAAAATGGAATGGTTCGGTTAGGGCAGAGCTACAATACATTCCACTGATTGGTGGACACGCTAGGCATTTTTTCTAAACCCTGTATGGCCCCTGACGGTCCGACTTGCAGTGGAAATGCTTACCGGAATAGACCGGACCATTCTAACCGTTCCAAACTATACCGACCCGAACCGTTCCGCTCAGTGGAAACGAGCCATAACTGATACTTTTTACACTTTTTGGGGACCAGTGGCACTAATACAGTGATGAGTGGTAAAAATGCACTGTCACTTTACTAAAGACACTGGCTGGGAAGGGGTTAACATAAGGGTCGATCAAAGGGATAAATGTGTGCCTGACCAATGCTTTACTACTGTGGGGGAGGTGCTTGTACTAGGAGAGGGTATGGATCAGTGCCCCTGATTAGCAGAGACACAGGATCCATGTCTTCTGTACTGACAGAACGGTGATCTGTCATGTTTACATAGGCAGACCGCTGTTCTGCCTGTTTTCTGAAGCATCGGCGGGTGCCAGTGGACATTGAGCCTGCACCCTCGATCAGCTCCCGATGTGTCTAATCACAGGAGTAGGCTGCTGGCAGCGCGCATGTGTTCCCCAGACCCGGAAGTTTAAGATCACGTACCTAGTACAGCAGAATGGCCTTGCCACTGTATATATACAGTATACGGTCATCAAGTGGTTAAGTGAATGAAAAAAGTTGAAAAATAAAATAAAATAAAATAAAATTATCCCCTTGTTAACTGTTAGTAAAGACTACTGGATAGCTGTTTTTTTTTTAAACCTTTGATAAATCAGACCTTTGCTTGGGAAATAACCTCACATTTGCTTTTTTTAGCACTCAATTAAAATCACTATCAATTAATTTGTTGAGTTCCTACAGCACCTACTATTATCATGCACCAAATTATAATAGTTTTTAAATAACTAATTTTGTTATAGTAAGTTGGAAAATGTTGGTTAGCACAGATTGTCGTACCATTTACTGTACTGATTAACATAATTACAGTAACAGTATATTGTAATGCCTTAAACAAGAAGTATCATCGAATCACAATATATTTATTAGTCATCTTTAAATGCAATTTGCAATGTTATGATTCATTCCTGATTAGTGGAAGTTCAAATGTATTAAGTAATTAACTCAAAATATAAAAAGTTCTAAACACTTCTGTAAATGTCTTAATTAACACTGCAGCAGTGACTCAAGTAGAAAAGAAGGTCTTGGTCCCACGCTGAACATCTTCTTGTAGGCATGTTTACAACAAGACCTTTCATACACATAATTTCAAGATTTTCATAAAGACTTGCACAATTCCAGCAAATGCTTGGTTTTACATTCAACCTATGAATTATCTAATGTACAGCAACATTCAAAGTAATAAAAGTCATGCTAATTTAAATGTCATCAATTCCTAGGCTAAACATTTAGGTGCCTATATACAGATTGATTTTAATCCTTTACGACCATGTAACAGATATATGCAGTGTCCAGGAAGTGGGCTTTAAAGAGGAAGTAAACCCAGTATTTTTTATTTTTTTTTAAACCCTGCAAGAGAAAGGCATAATAAGCTAGTATGCATAGCAACGCGCATGCGTCGTAGACATCGGTGCCCGTTTTTGAGACACCTGTCTTTACACACACATGAACTTTACTGGCATCCCAGTCTTAGTCCGTAGGGTTCAATGTTGAGTTGGCCCACCCTTTGCAGCTATAACAGCTTCAACTCTTCTGGGAAGGCTGTCTATAAGGTTTAGGAGTGTGTTTATGGGAATGTTTGAACGCGCATTTGTGAGGTCAGGCACTAATGTTGGACGAGAAGGCCTGGCTCGCAGTCTCCTCTCTAATTCATCCCAAAGGTTTTCTATTGGGTTGAAGTCAGGACTTTAAGTTATTTACGATCCATAAAGACATTGATGAGCGAATTAGAGGTGGAGGAACTTGACTGGCCTGCACAGAGTCCTGACTAGGGATGAGTCGAACACCCCCCCATTCGGTTAGCACCAGAAAATGCGAACAGGCAAAAAATGTGTTCGAACACCGTTAAAGTCTATGGGACACATGAACATGAAAAATCAAAAGTGCTCTTTTTAAAGGTTAATATGCAAGTTGTTGCAATTTTTTTTAGAAAAAACTTACGTTTTTTCGGGAGAATTTATTTTAATAATGCTTAAAGTGAAACAATAAAAGTGAAATGTTCCTTTAAATTTCATATCTGGGGGGTGTATAGTATGTCTGTAAAGTAGCACATGTTTCCAGTGTTTAGAACTGTCAACCCAATGGGCCTTTCATCCTCTACAAATTCAGCAGATGCTTGAAGTCCAGTGTGAAGTTTACACAGTCTATGCTGATTTGGGGAGCCATGTCTTCTGCTGGTGTTGGTCCACTGTGCTTCATTAAAGCGGGGGTTCACCCGTACATAACACTTTTTCCCCTTAGCTTCATGCTCGTTTTGTCTAGGGGAATCGGCTAGTTGTTTTAAAATATGAGCTGTACTTACCGTTTACGAGATGCATCTTCTCCGCCGCTTCCGGGTATGGGCTGCGGGACTGGGCGTTCCTATTTTGATTGACAGTCTTCCGAGAGGCTTCCGACGGTCGCATCTATCGCGTCACGATTTTCCGAAAGAAGCCGAACGTCGGTGCGCAGGCGCAGTATAGAGCCACACCGACGTTCGGCTTCTTTCGGCTACTAGTGATGCGATGGATGCGACCGTCGGAAGCCTCTCGGAAGACTGTCAATCAAGAAGGAACGCCCGCTCCCGAAGACCTATACCCGGAAGCGACGGAGAAGATGCATCTCGAAAACGGTAAGTGCAGCTCATATTATCAAACAACTAGCCGATTCCCCTAGACAAAACGAGCATCCATCTAAGGGGATTCTTTGAAAAAATTGTTTTATGGGTGAACTCCCGCTTTAAGTCCGGGGTCAACGCAGACATCTACCAGGAGATTTTGGAGCACTTCATGCTTCCTTCCGCAGACAAGCTCTATGGGGATGCTGACTTCATTTTCCAGCAGGACTTGGCACCTGCCCACACTGGCAAAAGCACCAAAACCTGGTTCAATGGCCGTGGGATAACTGTGCTTGATTGGCCAGCAAACTCGCCTGAACTGAACCCCATAGAGAATCTATGAGGCATTGAAAAGAGAAAGATGAGAGACATGAGACCCAACAATGCAGAAGAGCTGAAGGCCGCTATTGAAGCATCCTGGTCTTCCATAACACATCAGCAGTGCCACAGGCTGATAGCTTTCATGCCACTCCACATTGAGGCAGTAATTGCTGCAAAAGGGGCCCAAACCAAGTACTGAGTACAAATGCATGCTTATGCTTTTCAGAGGTCCGATATTGTTCTATGTACAATCCTTGTTTTATTGATTGCATGTAATATTCTAATTTTCTGAGATTGTGGATTTGGGGTTTTCATGAGCTGTAAGCCATAATCATCACAATTATGACAAATCAAGGCTTGAACTATCTTGATTTGCATGTAATGAGTCTGTCCCATATATTAGTTTCACCTTTTAAGTTGCATTAGTGAAATAAATGAACTTTTGCATGATATTCAAATTTTTCGAGTATCACCTGTATATCAGTCTCTGCACACATATATGGTTGGCATGAGTGTGGTCACTTTGCACATTGCTGCTATTATTAAGCTTTGCACTTAGAGACATTGCCCAAAGAAAGGCTGTGTGGGGCCACATAGTGAAACCAGGAAAGAAAGTGACAACGATTAAACCTCTAAAAAGTATTATTATCAACTTGTATGTATATATATATACTTTTGCCATATTAAGACATTATCAGCCTTATTCATTACAAATTTAAAAGTCTTTATTTCAATCCTGAAAGTGTGTTAGTGCCTAACGACAAGTGCTAAACTGTTGTTAATTATTATTTTTAGACTGACAGATATTTTTTGAGGAGTGACATTTAAAAAAACGAAATTCTTATTTTTTAAAGGCAATTCACTAATGTTTTAGAAGTTAGCACCATTCGCAGTTCAGTAAAACAGTGAAATAAGCATTATCGAATCTGTCAGTGTTGCTTGTCTAATGCATTATGTGTTAATGCCTAATGTAAATTCTGTTTGTCAGGTTTGTGTGTAAAGCAAAGGGGGATCCAACATACTGGAATGACAGAAGTGCTTAAGACTGCATTATATTTTATGATTTTATGTAACATTTTTCCTCCCTTGAAGTGATTAAACATATTTTATTTAATATTCGAAATGAAGGAAATATTTTCTGGTAATAAATGTTGTGTATAGAAGAGATTGTAAATAAAAAATAGAAGATATTTAGATGAAAAATTCAACATAGTATGTCACTACTGTCCCTAACATTATCTCAATTCCAAAGATATCTGAATTTCTTTGCAAAAAATCTCTATGATATAGTCTGTAGGACTACTTTCTCTGCCCTGTGAATGGCTTTGTGGGCCTCTCAGAACTGCAGCAACTGATATGTAGCCCCCTGGTCCTAAACGGGGGCTACCATATCAATTTTGTTTTTGGCTGGGCTGTAGGCGGCTCAGACTGATTGTAGAGTTTATATCTGACCTTTCCCTAAGTTCAATTAGGTTGTTCATTTCTCATTGTCGCCAGTAGGTGTCACTGGTACCACAGGCCATATTATGAGATAGTAGACTGAGTTATGAATAATTATTTATATTTATATTTCTTCCAGCCAGTCCAGAAGGAGGTTCATGACCACTGGTGCATTATGGAAGAGCATATATATTTGGGGTGGGCCATGGGCTCGCTCTCTCGCTCGCTTGCCTCAGGCCTCTGGCCTGAGGAGGTGCTGCTGAAGTGAGCTCTGTGTGTAGGCTTGTCTGGGGCCTACTAATGGTGGTCCTGAGGCTGTCTTGTCTGGTGTGGAAAAAGGGTGATGTACTGTCTGCCACCAGTGGTCAGTTACTATGACCAGTGGTGGCAGACAGTACATTTACCCCCCCTCCCCCCTGCCATGCTGCATATTCAAAAAATCAGAATGGCAGTCTGTGAGGGGGGGGGGGTGTACTGTCTGCCACTGGTCATAGTAACTGATGTAATAATGTGATATGTGTATGAAGATTATGAACTGTGACTGCCATTCTGATTTTTTTAATATGCAGCATGGCGGGGAGGGGGATGTACTGTCTGCCACTGGTCATAGTAACTGATGTAATAATGTGACATGTCCTGCACTGATGATGGTCACCGATGAATGAATTTACTGGCCACGGTCACAGACGAATGAATGTACTGCCACTGCTGGTCATGATCACTGACGATGAATGAATGGCAGTACATTCATTCATCAGTGACCAGTGGCAGTACTGGCAGTCGTGGCAGCAGCACACTGCTTGGGGAATAACTGCTCTGGTAAGGTGCTCATCAACCACTGAGCTGTTATCTCCCTGGAAATGGGTAACTTTTGGAGGGCTCTTCTTCTCTGGGCTGCAGCCCTCTTCTTTAACCACTTGCTTACTGGGCACTTAAACCCCCCTCCTGTCCAGACCAATTTTCAGCTTAACGTATCCCATTTACGTTACACCGCCGCAGGTTTACAGCGTAAGTTCCCGGATCACAAAGCTCTTACCTGTAAACTTGCGGCGGTGTAACGTAAATCTGCTCGGCGCAAGCCCCCTAATTCAAATGGGGCGGGCACCATTTAAATTAGGCGCGTTCCCGCACCGAACGTACTGCGCATGCTCCATCGGGAAAATTACCCGATGTGCATTGCGCTAAATGACGTCGCACGGAAGTCATTTGTTTAGACGTTAACGTAAATGGCGTCCAGCGCCATTCACAGACGACTTACGCAAACGACGTGATTTTTTTAATTTCGACGCGGGAACGACGGCCATACTTAACATGGCTTAGAACACCTAGGGCTCAGCCCTAATTTTACAACGCGTATCTCGACGGAAACGACATAAAGTTAGAGCGGCGGGTAACGCAGACGTTCGTGGATCGCCGTAACTAGTCATTTGCATATTCTACGCCAACCGTAATGGCCTCGCCACCTAGCGGCCGGCATAGAATTGCATCCTAAGATCTTAGGGCTATCTATGCGTAACTGATTCTATGAATCAGCCGCATAGTTAGGACGGGAGGATCACAGAGATACGACGGCGTATCAGGAGATATGCCGTCGTATCTCTTTTGTGAATCTGGCCCATGGTATCCACAGATGCTTTTTTAACTGCACTAAAGCGGGTGTCTTTAACACATTTGCAGTAGTCATTTTACTGGCTGCAAAAATGTGTGCTATGATTATCTGTTGATTTCAGGCATACTTAATATTGGTTTAATGACTAATGCCTCCAGAAACTCAAATGTTTTAAGTTAACCTAGTTATATTATCAAATTACTATTTATTAACATTATATTTTTAATTAGCCTACGCATTTCACGGTTTTAGTGTATTTTTGTGTTCATATACCGTATTTACAGACATATATACATTCATATAGGTTTGTTTTTATTATAAAGGGTTGCATTAACTAACCAGTTGTAGAGATCATTATGTCCCTACCTGAGTTCTAGCCATCATACTAATGTTATTCCCGAATAGGAGGATTGTCCTCCATTATAGAGGTATATTTGTACTAAAAGAATAGCAACAGAGTCACGTTAAATCTTGCAAAATATTACTGTCAGCTGTGGTATTCCAGCTCTGCTGCTCTGCGTTCCAGCTAATGTACAGTGAGGGATTGTGTTATATACTCTCCCCCTTTCTCACCCCTCTTCCATTTATAAAATATTTAGCATTTTTATAGAATCCAAGTCATTTAGTGATTGGACAAGGAGTGATTCTGTCATTCATCCTTGCTTTCCTCTTGTTCAATAACAGAACACTGCATTCTATAAAAAAAAAAAGGAAATTATGTTTCAAAATGTTATTTCTTTAGTCCTGTCTATAAAGAAAGGAAATATACAAAACCACTATACTTTTGCATTAAAGTGAACCTGTCACCACAAGTTCAGAGTAATGTAATTCTAGAAATCTGAGAGACGGTCACTGAAGTACAAGAGACTTCTTGGTAGAGACCATGCGGCACTTAAAGTGGTGTTGCAGCCTGGGAAAAAAAAGTCAGCAACTACAAATACTGTAGCTGCTGATTTTTAATATAAAGGACACTTACCTGTCCAGGGAGCCCACGATCTTGGCACCCCAGCCAATTTTCGTATTGGCTCTAAGGTGCTGCAGCCGCCATTAATGGTAAAGGAATAGCAGTGAAGCCTTTTGACTTCAGCCGAGGAAGGAGGAGGGGGGTCAAACTTCAAAAACAGGTATCCCCGAAAGGTGCCAAATGTGCCACATGAGGAGGGGGGAAGCAGATAAGTGCAGGTTCCACTTTTGGGTGGAACTATACTATAAAGCATTTGTTAACCCCCCAAAAAGCATGTTATATGACACAGTGCTTGTCCTGTGTCATTTGGCCCTCTGTAACACCTAAAAAACCTGGCTGATCCTGCCAGTTTCTCCCCACCTCTCTGTTAACTGACCACGGTGTATCATGGCTGCAGAGACCAGACACTGTGGTCAGTTTACGCGCCTCTGTTATAAATATAAATGCTGTAAATACCCAGTTTAAGAGCCGAAATTGTGATCACATAATCAGCCAGCTCTTTCTTCCTTTCTGCCTCTCCTTCAGACTGACATCAGCAGGGAAATCTCAGCCCTGCCCACTGCATCTCTCAGAGGAGAAAAGGAGAAAGCTGCCAAATCATATGATCACAATCTCAGCAGTGAAATTAGGTATTTGCAGCATTTATTTTTATAAATCACACACAGAGGGGGATACTACAATAGGAAGCAGTGCCAATGGTGTATACAGGTTAGAGTGGCTTAACAAGCAATTTAACCACTTCAGCCCCATATTGCTGGTCAATGACCGGGCCACTTTTTGCGATTCAGCACCGCGTCGCTTTAACTGACAATTGCGTGGTCGTGCAACATGGCTCCCAAACAAAATTGGCGTCCTTTTTTTCCCACAAACAGAGCTTTCGTTTGGTGGTATTTGATCACCTCTACGGTTTTTATTTTTTGTGCTATAAACAAAAATAGAGCGACAATTTTGAAAAAAAATGAATATTTTTTACTTTATGCTGTAATAAATATCCCCAAAAATCTATATATATATATAAAAAAAAAAATCCTCAGTTTAGGCCGATACGTATTCTTCTACATATTTTTCATTAAAAAAATCTCAATAAGTGTTTATTGATTGGTTTTGCGCAAAAGTTATAGCGTCTACAAAATAGGGCATAGTTTTATGGCATTTTTTTATATTTTTTTTACTAGTAATGGTGGCAATCAGCGATTTTTATCGGTACTGCGACCTAATGGCGGACACTTCGGACACTTTTGACACATTTTTGGGACTATTGGCATTTTTATAGCGACCAGTTCTATAAAAATGCATTGATTACTGTAAAAATGCCACTGGCAGGGAAGGGGTTAATTATGTTCCCTGTGTGTGTTCTAACTGAAGGCAGGTGGGACTGACTTGGGGAAATGACTGATCACTGTTCATACATTGTATGAACAGACAATCAGGCATTTCTCCCCAGGACAGGGAGCTGTGTGTTTACACACACAGCTTCCGGTTCTCGCTCTGTAATGAGCGATCGCGGGTGCCTGGCAGTGATCGCGCCCGCCGGGCACGTGCGTCGGGACCAGGGGGGTGCACGCGCGCCTCCGGCGGCACGCACGCGCCCCTATTGGCTGATTCACGAGATGACGTAATATTACGTGATCTCACGCAGCCGAGCCCAGTTTTACGGCGGCTGGTCGGCAAGCGGTTAAGTACAGCAGTCAGCTCTCCACAATCCTCTTAGGCAGACAGAAGAAAAAGGTTGAGTTTATTCCAGCTTCTCTGTGCTGTCCTCTGAGCACTTAGCAAGCAATACATGATTCAATAATCTAGCCTCCCAAAGTCTCTCTCAGTTGCTTTCTTCCAAAAAATTCTCCCCCCAACTGTCACACTCACCTGGCTTTGTGCTCCAGTGCCAGATCTTTCCTTCTGAGTGCAGCCCTACCTGTAAGCCATTTCCAGAAAGGGGCACTGTTGTAAAAAAGGCTAGCATGTGGATTGCTGAGTGTTTGAGCAATGCATCAACATGCTAGTAGCCAAACAGTTATCCATCCAGCATTTTTTTTGTGCTTTTTTATGTGACGTATGTATTCCTTGCGCTTTCAGTCTTGTGTATTCCTTTCCTGTGATCCCATGTCTGTGTCCATACCTCCCAACTTCTTAATGAGAATGAGGGACACCTATTTGCAAGGATAAGTAGGCATCGAGCACACACTCTTTTTTTTTACCGCTACTATTCCTTCATATTGGCTTTTGAAATTCATGAATGCAGTAATTTAGAGATTGAATAAAAGGTTTAGCATTGTGAAACACGTATTGATAGATAAGTAGTGCATTTTATATACAACTATATAGATCAGAATGAGGGACAAATGAGGAGGAAAGAGAGACAGATGGACTTTGTTCCGAATGGAAGACCGTCCCTCACAATCAGGGACAGTTGGGAGCAATGTCTGTATCCCTTGTGTTCCCTTGCCTGTTTCCTACCTTAGTATCCATGCACTTCTGCCAGTATCTTGTTTCTCTCAGATGTAGCTATAGAAAATAAAGCTCACTGGGAGCCAGATGAAGTCTCCATAGAGTAGTATTTATTGGAATTGTTTGTTAAGACCCAAAATAAAATTATTCATAAAAACATATGACAATGGGTGTCACTGCCGATCCGGTATCGAACAGTGGCCTGACGTCAGCACTTGTGTCTGCTCCCCAAAGCTTTTCATCCAATAGGACGTTATCAAGGGGTCCTCTGGTGTCAGACATCAAACTAGTTTATATAGCCTTTCAAAACTGCTCAAATCAATGTGTCTCCTTGGAGAAGTTGCAAACCGGACGTGATCCGTCTGTCAGAAGTGACACAGCCACGATTATATTTATGCTAAAAAGCACAGGAAATACCAAAAATGACATTTTGTTGAAGACCAGGAAGTAACCAAAATAATTAATTTGCACAACCACCAAAAGATAAGAGTATTTGGTGTCCCCTAATGCAGGAAAAAGTGCATATGCTGTTTGAAAAATTCTCAGAAAACATCAAAAATGTAATTACAAATTGGAAAAATATATAAAAAAAATCAGATGAGCAGTAATGATCTGCCAAAGCAAAATATATTAATACAGAAGAATACATAAAAATATATAAAAACGCAGACACACGTGTAGGGCAAATATATCTAAAAATTGACAGCAACAGGCAAACAGATCTATTTTTTGTCAATGAAGCTGTTGATATCCCACTCAATATTATGTCCTAAAGGGGAATGACAGCGTAATTCATGTATCCACCATACTTCTCAGTTGGATATCTCTCGTTTTTTGTTACAACCTCTCCATTGTAATTTTACTTTAGCAATACCAATTTCAAATCTTTAGGCTTTCTGGCATGGTACTTCCTGAAGTGTGACGAGAGACTATGATGTTTATATCTACGTCTGATATTGTAGACGTGCTTCCTCATCCTGTCCGTGAAACATCTTATGATTCTACCCACGTACTGTTTCCCACAGGTACATTCTAAAAGGTACACAACATTGATAGAATCACAAGAAATAAATTAATCAATCCCACATTGTCTACCTGTTATGGTGTAGGTAAATTTTGTATGCTTCCTATGTCTATGCCCACTAACACCACACATGACACATTTATTACATGGGTAAAAGCCTTTCATGTTGCCAAATAAATCTACTTTTTGTGGGGGATTAATGACATTAGGTGCAATCATATCCCTTGGCTTTGGGGCCCTCCTAAAAAAACTATTTGAGGTTTGTCTGGAATGATTTGTTTAAGGGAAGAATCCTGCTTAAGGCTATCCCAGTGACACTCGATGATTTTCTTAACCTGCCAATGTTGCATGGAGAAGCTGGTAATAAAAGGATAAGAAAGATTTGATGTGGTACTTTTATTTCTATTTACAAGCAGAGAAGGTATGTCAAACTGTGCTACCTGTTGGATCAACGCATCTAGTTCAGTCTCCTTATAACCCTTTTGCAGGAAGTATCCTTAAGAATGATACTCTGTGAAAAATATTCTGATAAATCAGAACAGTTCCTCCGCATTCAGACAAACTGTCCCTTAAGGATATTCTTAAAGGGTCACTAAAGGAAACATTTTTTTTGCTGAAATGACTGTTTACAGGGTATAGAGACATAATAGTTAACTGATTCCTTTTAAAAACGATTAGAAATAGATAAAAAACAATCATATAATTTACCTCTAGTTTCACTTTCGTTTTTGCAGCTAGCTTAGTTTTTGCATGTAATTTAATGCCTCTGTGCTGGACAGGGCCATAGAGAGTGATGGTTAGGAAAACGAAACTAGAATCTACCAGTACTGTGGTGATCAGGAAACAGACAACCAGGAAGTGTCCAGAACAGAGCAGAATTACAGCAACATCAGAGCAAAAACGAACAATGAGGACATGAAACCAGGACTGCATTAAGTTAAAGAAAGCTATTTAGCTAAAAAAAATGCTTTAGTGACCCTTTAAGCCAGATAGGGCTATAGCAGCTAGAGAGGGGGCTATAGCTATTTCTATCAGTACTCTTGAAAAATTATTTAGCAATAATACCTCATTCCTCTACCATCAACGTTAGGTCGAGGAAGTGTAGTTCTTTGGTACTGAAGGTATAGGACAGCTCATTGTTGTTTGGGTTGTCATTCAATAGTTGAATAAATTTGTGTAGTGACTGTTTGCTACCCCTCCAAATCAGGAGGACGTCGTCAATATATCTTTTATAAGAAAGAAGGTCTGGCCACTGTTTATCATATATAGTCAATAGTTCTTAAAAGGGACATGAACAGTCTGGCTAGACTGAGTGCAAATTTAGCACCCATTGCCATACCCTTAATTTGCAGTTGCACTTCTGAAGCATTGCTTTTGACTTACAACGAAAGGGGCCTTTTTGGTGAGCTTTTGAAAAAACGCCAAATCTACAGGCTGGGCTGCAAAATGCACAGAACCATGCAAAAAGTAGTGCAAGCGAATTGAGTTGCACCAAATTCTCTGTGTTTCCAAGATGTGTTTGGGGTGGCATTAACAATTAATAGCACCTGTGTGCATCTCATAAGGGCAGCGTGTTCACATGCGGTGCAGGAAATGAGCACGGAACAGTGGCAGCCCATCCATTAAGGGCTCAGGGGCGCTGCCCCCCAATATATGGGCCCGGCCCCTAATCTCAATGCAGGGCGCTGGACGCATGGATTTCAATTTTTTTTTTTTTTTTTAAAAGCACATGATTGGAGGCTCTAATTGGCCTAAAAAAGGGTGGGTTCAGGGTGCATAGCACTGCGCCCCAAGCCCACCCACTTGTGTGACATTAGCAAATTAATATGCGCTAATGTCTTCCTGCTTCTCCTCCCGGCCAATCAGGAAGCAAGTCCTGAGACCCGATTGGCCAGGTAGTCTTAGGACTCCCAACCAAATGGGTCCAAGGACCCACTTTTTGTTTGGCCAGGAGAAAAAGCAACAGCCCTGGCTTTTTCACTGCGCAACCTCCTACCCGTATAAGGTAAGACCATGGACCGCCGCCTTCCTGATCTTTTGATTGAGCGCCGGGAGTGGTAGTGTGCTAGTTTAGTTTCGAGCACCAGCTACCACTACCATGGCATGTACATTTTCAGCACCACGTGAACAGGCCCTAATCCAGCAGAGAAAAAAAAATCTGGTCTCCTCCCCCTGCTAGATAGGGCTGTGTTGTTTTAAGATTTACACAGCTCTACCAAACCTTGAAGCAGAGAAAAATACAAAATTCTTTACAGGTAAGACTGCTCCCATACTTGTATTTCTGTATATCTTTGTATTCAGCTTTTTGCTTGGAGTTCAGTTTAATAATAACATTTGGGTGGGGTTGGCCTTTAGGTTTAGAATGATGAAAGTAGAAAATTTAGTACCTGCATGATACACATTTTAATGCTTTTTTGTACGTTTTTCATGCAACAGTGTAGGGCTCTAGTACCTTTTTCAGGAGAAGACCTTAGCATATTTGTATACTGTGCATTTTGATGCGATTCTTAGCTTCTTTTTAGGTGTCAATAAGTAATGATGGCGCTGTAAGCCAGATGAGCATTTTAACTCAATTCGTGCATTTACGCGAATGCATTCAATAAAGCAAATTTCTGCATGCATTCCAATGGAAGCAAAAGTGCTGATGTTCCCACAATCTTGAAGAGAGGAGAGAGGAGAAGCACATAGCATAATATTGTAGGCAAAGGGTATTTAATGTAGGTCGAGACACTTACTTACGGTAAAAACAGCACTGATCAAATATATAAATGGCACTGTAAGTGTCTCTACCTACATTAAATACCCTTTGCCTACAATATTACGCTATGTGCTTCTCCTTCCTCCTCTCTTCAACACCATACGGTTCTATTGTTTGACCTCTGGTGGGTCATTGCCCACAAGCACTTACATCCGTCCACCCTGGGCACAGCTGATTAATGTGTCGGACGTTGTATGTTTATTGCATATTTGGTCTTACAACGTTTATATCAAGCTTTGTTGACCCTTTTCAACACTTCTGGTAAGCCTCTTTCCATTTGGTGGCGGCTTTTTCACAGTGTGTGTCACGTTCAGATTGTGGGAACATTAGCACTTTTGCTTCCATTGGACTGTTCATCATTTACATTGGAGATTTTTCATTACAATTTCCATTATATATATAATTTTTCTTCATACGTTCATTGATTGCTCACCATTTTCACATCGGAGATCTTTTATTTTTTATATATTCATTGTTATATGTTTATTATAATTTTCCATTTAGTGTACACAGTGTTTTCACATCACTTGGTGTATTATTTAGCGCTACAATTTATATGTTTTTTTTGTCACTTTCCACTTGTCTATTGTTTTTTGTAGCCGCTTACCATCCTAGATAGCGCGGATTTATTTTGTATTTGCTACCATTTATGTAACTACAGAGCCACTGGCATTATCAATAAATACAGAGTCTAGGTCAGCCTTTCCCAACCTTTTCAACCCTTGAAATAACTTTGCGGGCTTGGGGAATCCCTGCTAAAAATTACTGTATCTACAATTCATGATTCATTAGTGTTATATTCAGTGGGAGAAATACTCCTTACACTCGTGGTCATCAGGAAGAATTATCCCCTACAGAAAGCTAAAATCATCAATGGTGTCAGTGGGAACTTTTCTAAGAGGAAGAAATTGCTCATTGTTTAAGGAATCCCTAGCAACCTCTGGAGTAACCCTAGGGTTCCATGGAACCCTGGTTAAGAAACCCAGATCTAAGTTAATCACCCTAACCAAAACCATTACTTGCCAATACAAAGCCTAAATATTTTCCACTGTTGTCGTTCTTGTCCTGTATGCTGGTTTTGTGGTGTGGCCCCTGCGACTGACTATACACAATGCATTTTAGCGAAAATTTGAAGACCCACTTTATCAGGTATTTGGGAAATCTCTATTACATAGAAGGTAACAGAAATGAAAATTTACGTAGTTACTGTACATAGTATATAGTACCAAAACTTGCATAGATCCACAAAAAGCAATCCAAAACATATTTATGCTTACAAAAGTATTAATAGCATTAAGTGGATCAAGAGTTGGAAACCTCCACCTCACTAAACCAACCTGCTGGGGGGAGAGTAATAAAATGGCACTGGTATGATAACGCATTTATTGAGGACATGATATTGCACTTATCCAAAACTGAAAAAACCTTGGAGTTTAAGTAAGTCTGTTGATTAAACCAGATATCTATATGATATTATAAGCCCGGAAGGTTCGATCTAAGTGTAGAAATGTATAAATCAGAAGCACGGCCACGTCATTGGGTTATTTTGAATAAGTATAAAGATGTCACTCTTTAGGAATAGTAGAGTCTTCTACTCAGAAACATGTATCATTCAGATTTTTTATCACTGGAAAATGGGAGCAAGATCTCTTAATTCCATACATTAGCATTTTGCGGGGCATCTGTTAGATTGTGACATTTTCACAGTTTCCCTCATTAGAATAGGTATGTAAGCTTGCAGTGACATAAAGGATTTCTAAGAGATTAAAAATAGAACATTGAAATGACTATATAAACTGCCGCTTGAAAACTTTTCACAAATCATTTGCATAGTATTTCTTTTCTCTCTCTCTCTCTCTGCTTCTGTGGAATATTTTTGGTAAAACATTAATGCCCTTGTTATTCTGCTACAAAACAAAATAAAATCTGCATACGTTTCCGACAATTGTATGTTGCTTGCTGTATATTTGTGAATTTATCCTTGGTCTATGCATGAATTTAAGAGGGCGGTTTTTAAACACATTTAAAGGCTTTGGTACATTTGTAATTTAAAATTTTTAAAGCTGGTATAATTTTTTTTAATTTAAACATAAATCCTGAAAAGATACAAAGGATATAAATTCACTTTGAGTGCACCAAATGACTGTGGAAGCCCAGTTATTACCTTGTAAAAGTATCAGTGACATTATCTCTGCTCGGTACGTATCAGGTGCTGTAAACAGAGCTGTGGAATGGAACTATCTGCTACAGACTGTATCATGTACCTGGGATGTTGTGGGGGTTTCTCTTGTACCTCCCGCGCAACACTCCTGAATGTGGCAACAGAGAGTGTAAGGGCAAGGAATGGCACTAGTGCCGTAGTAGCTGGCTGGTGATGTCCGCTCTGTAGGTGGGTAGAGCTGGTAGTCGCAGTCCACGGAACAGAATGCAGAGCAGCTTGGCACCAGAGTGATAGATGGAAGCAGAACCAGGAGACAAGCAGCAACCAGGCAGCAAGGAGTCGAATCATCAGACAAAGCAATTTCATGAGGCAGGCATCCAGAAAATACATAACTGTCCAGACTTTGGCCTCTAGTGGTAATACACAACAAAATGGCTGACGAACGCTTTTCCTATAGCCTCCAGTGATGATATCATCCAAAGGGGACAGAGAGCAGCCAGAGCCCCTAGCGATGGGCAGGATATGACAGCTGGAATGCATTTCCCTACAGGGTTTCCGGAAGTCATAGGCTGGCATGCGTTCCAGACTCTGCCTAGATGCTGCATGGGATTTCATCTGTCACAGGAAATATTTTTATTACTATATGATATGCAGGTATTTAGATGGCACCCCAGTTTACCCAGCCCCAATCTATATAGTGGAACAGAACTGTGTGAAGCATAATTCAACTGCTTTCTATGCATCCCATACAGACAGAATGAGCTGACGAGTGATGAATCTATGCACCCACATATGCAACCCTGGAGCCATTACTCCCTATCTAATATTACTTGTATTTTTCATATGTTTTCTCTCATTCTATTGTGTTGGGGTGGTTTCCTTTTAACCAATCCCATGAAGGGAGGTGCAATTGATGACATTGGTACATGTGTGTGTGTGTATATGTAGCATCCTGCTCCCAATGAGTGGGTGCTATTTGTTAAAATTATAGTTGTCTGAGCAATAGTTTGTCTCAGAAAGATTTATTCAAATTGCGGTTCTCTTCCAGTTCAACTCGGTTGCACGTTTGTGCACTTGATGGCTGGTGTCACTGTCACCACTGGTCAAGGTTGGAAATGCAACAGGTTGAATGTATTGGGTATTCCTATTTCAGAAGTGGCTCAGTGGGCGTGGTCAACCCGCTGTGCATTCTGGGAGAGGGTACTTAAGGGACAGACACCATTTTGTGGGTTTGGTTTTTCCTGATTCGGACCTGAGAGCCCTCCTGGCCTCAAGGATTTATTGGCAGTTCCCGCCTCGAGGGCCACATTGGCCTGAGGCTCTGTTACAGAGATGTAGGCCTAGGAGCTGCTGGGGCCTACTGATCCAGGGATAGTCCTGTGTCACCTTGCCTGCTGGAAGGGACCGAGCAATTGAGGACTTAATTGGAGGATGCACCCGGATCAAAATCTACCTCACAGTGTTGCCGGAATGGCTGAGAGATCCTGGCATTGTGAGCTGTGCTCTTTTCTTCAGAAGTTAACCCAGTGTGTTGTTACACAAGTCTGTGGCAGAGACTATTAAACCAATTCTACTTTCACCAAGTCTGTGGCAGAGACTATCTTTTGATCGAGCTTCGCACCGACTGGTCGCTGAGTCCAGCGTGGAGACAGTTGTTCCTCTGGACCTAGGAGAATATCCGTGATTCACAAGTAAGATGCCTGAATCTCCCCTAAACCTCCATCCCTCTTTTCTGAAGATTACTTTATTAAAAACCCTCTATGCAGGAGGGAGAAAAAGAGACTGGGTGTTTGGCGGAGACATTTCTTTCTTTAACCACCTCTTCAAGGAGAACCCTTGAGACAAGCACAAGGAACAGTAAGGTAACTGGCACAGTATATATAACATTGGCCCTTCATTCATAAAATGAGCACAAGCACAAATTCACACTGGCATTCTGATGCTAGGAATCCGGTTTACCTTACAAGCTGCCTGCAGAAAACTAAAGAAGGGGGAGAAGGCAAGTACAGTCACCTGAAAAAAAGTATATATCAAGGGCACTCCGGATAACAGGACCTAGCAAATAAAGTCTGTTTTGGAAGGGATAGACATCTTCTTACACTTCGGGCCGCACTCAGAGAGACAAGCGATCTCTAATGATAAAAAGAAAAAGAAACAAAGGCGCCTCTAAGTGCAGAAATAAAAACGTTTTAATATCCCCAAATGTATTAAAAAAACACTTACAAGATAGAGGATGAAAAGGAGCATGTAGTAAGTGTATCCAGGTGATGATTTTCCGATAGCAGGAAGGTCCCAGTATTTAATACTTCCAGTAGAATCCATAAAACAACAGCCGGTGAACGCTGCAGGCTCTAGAAACACAATAACGGTGTCTGGGTCAGTGTGGAGTATGGAGCCCGGAAATGACATCAGCAGGAGTGGGACGAAAACCAGCATTGAACACAAACAGGAAGTGTGTCATCAGAAAGGGACACGTTTCGGAACTGCTAATTGGTTCCTTCTTCAGCCAATGACCAAAGACCTGTCACCTGTACAAGGAGAGAGAACAGTAGTGTTTGGTCTTTGGGAAAGCTGCACACTTAATATGTCTGTACAATTAAAGACAATCTCCCAGTTTGGGCAAAATAAATGAGATTGGGAGATCTAATATCTAGAGGACAGCAACTGACACCATTACATGTTAGGGGGAGAATGGATTTAAAAAAAAAACTATCTGATCACTTGTTTTCCCCCAGATAATCCATGTAGCCTGTAGTCCACCTCACCCACTCCCTATTATAAAGTGGATTTGAATGATCAAAAAAGAAAAGCTGTGTAGTGTGAGAGACTATTCACCAGTTGCTTAAAATAATTGTCGTTGTAGTCAATCATATTCAAAATCTGTGTGCAAATGCAATACTCCAATACTCTGTGGAAAAAAAAATGGCTCATTAAAAGATAAAATAAAAAGCAGCTTTTGTTGCAATTTTAACTTTTAATTCAGAGCTCACTCCCACTGTACTTTGTTCTGGCACACTATGCGGTCAGTCTGATGGCCAGCATTATTCACCCAACTTTATTTGGTCCTAGATTGTCCTGGACCTTTTCCTATCAGAGATGTGGTGGCATATGGTTCTCTCTCATTCTTGTTTTCTTGTTCTCTCTCTCTCTTTGTCTTTCTATTTCCCTCTCTCCCGTGTGTGTACACAAGACACCCCAAGGGTGGCAGGCAAAGCAGAAGAGATTTTGGTTTTCATATGTTAACAGGAAATTTGTTTTACAGAGGGAGCAAATAAACAGGTAGAGGAAAACAGGCAGCAGGGTCAACCATACAGGTACAGAAGTAAAAGAATGTCAGGACCAGAGCAAAAAACTATTGAACACAAAGTTAACGCAGAGTTCCACCAAAAGTCTGCTTTAAGGCCTCCTCCCCAGCTCCACTTTGTGAAACTGAGCTTTTGGGGAGGACAGGGGCGGGTACCGGATTTTGACAGGTACCCGTTCCCACTTCCATTCCAGTCACCTTAGGCATCCGCAAGTGGAAGTTCTCCTTTCCCCTCCCTCCCAAAGTCTTCTGGGTCACGTGACAGGTCCTAGAAGACTTCAGGACCAGTCATAGAGCACCGCTCCTGCATGCGCAGTGGGCACCTGGCTGTGAAGTCACAAGCTGTCACAGTCGGGTGACCATAGTAGAGATGCCGGCGCTGCCGAGGGAGGACAGAGGGTGAAAACAGCTGGGGTGAGTTCACCGCTGGATCATGGGACAGGTGAGTGTGTGTTTATTAAAAGTCAGCAGCTACATATTCCGTCACTATGGGATATGTTTTGTGTATTTCCTCTCTATCACTTATGAGCAGCCCATGTGACTATAGAGTCACACATATGAATGTATATACTGTGGGAAATGAAAGCCCACACCCTCCCGCCCTCCTCCATGCCCACTAACCAGCTAAACACAATGGGCTAGATTCAGAAAGAATTTACGCCGTCGTATGCTGGCCGCTAGGTGGCGCTGCCGTCCATTTCAGCATTGAATATGCAAATGAGCTGGATACGCCGATTCAGAAACGTACGTGCGCCCGGCGGATTTTTTTACGTCATTTGCGTAAGGCTTTTTCCGGCGTAAGGTTACTCCTGCTATATGAGGCATAGCCAATGTTAAGTATGGACGTCGTTCCCGTGTCAAATTTTGAAAATTTTACGTCGTTTGCGTAAGTCGTTCACGAATAGGACTTTGCGTAAATTACGTTCACGTCGAAAGCATTGACTATTTGCAACGTGATTAGGAGCATGCGCACTGGGATACGTTCACGGCCGGCGCATGCGTCATTTGTGAGAAACGTCATTTACGTGGGGTCATGTTTTATTTGCATAAAACACGCCCACCACTTGACAATTTGAATTCGGCGTGCATATTTACGCTGGCCGCTAGGTGGCGCTGCCGTCCATTTCAGCATAGAATATGCAAATGAGCTGAATACGCCGATTCAGAAACGTACGTGCGCCCGCGGATTTTTTTACGTCGTTTGCATAAGGCTTTTTCCGGCGTAAGGTTACTCCTGCTATATGAGGCATAGCCAATGTTAAGTATGGACGTCGTTCCCGTGTCAAATTTTGAAAATTTTACGTCGTTTGCGTAAGTCATTCACGAATAGGGCTTTGCGTAAATTACGTTCACGTCGAAAGCATTGACTATTTGCGACGTGATTAGGAGCATACGCACTGGGATACATTCACGGCCGGCGCATGCGTCGTTTGTGAGAAACGTCATTTACGTGGGGTCATGTTTTATTTGCATAAAACACGCCCACCACTTGACAATTTGAATTCGGCGTGCATATTTACGCTGGCCGCTAGGTGGCGCTGCCGTCCATTTCAGCATAGAATATGCAAATGAGCTGAATACGCCGATTCAGAAACGTACGTGCGCCCGCGGATTTTTTTACGTCGTTTGCATAAGGCTTTTTCCGGCGTAAGGTTACTCCTGCTATATGAGGCATAGCCAATGTTAAGTATGGACGTCGTTCCCGTGTCAAATTTTGAAAATTTTACGTCGTTTGCGTAAGTCGTTCACGAATAGGGCTTTGCGTAAATTACGTTCACATGGAAAGCATTGACTATTTGCGACGTGATTAGGAGCATACGCACTGGGATACATTCACGGCCGGCGCATGCGTCGTTTGTGAGAAACGTCATTTACGTGGGGTCATGTTTTATTTACATAAAACACGCCCACCACTTGACAATTTGAATTTGGCGTGCTTACGCTGGCAGATTTACGCTACGCCGCCGCAACTTACGGAGCAAGTGCTTTGTGAATACTGCACTTGTCCGTCTAAGTTACGGAGGCGTAGCGTAAATAGGATACGCTACGCCTGCACAAACTTGCGTCCCCCTACGTGAATCTAGCCCAATGGGTGCGGGATAATACGTGTTGATTAATGAAGACTTTAACTCCCTTTCATTCTAAGACACGGGCTGTGACTAGCAGAAATTCCTCCCACACCATGTTATTTCCACAAAATAATAAGGATTCCATTTGAAATACATATTTGTATGCCAATTTAAAACAGTTTATTGATATTATTGATTTAATTTTACCCTTTATTCCAAAGGCTGTTTTTGTTTTTTGTGGACTAAAAGCCCCTCCTGCTTATGTTTCCTTGCACACAGGCTGGGAAATAGCTGGGTCATATGCTGCATATCAAGTAGGAAAAAGGTACTTAATAATAATTACAGTGCAATTATCCACATACAGAAATAGAAGGGATAATGTAAATTAAACAGTGTGTGTATTTAGTATCGCTTTAAGAGTTGGACTGAAACATCACTAACCTAGATAGATATTCCTAACATTCAATGAAGCAACAATTGACTACAAAGAGTTGAGATTGGGATGAAGAGCAGGGATGCAGTCAGAACAGACAGACGAGAGTATTGCCGCGTACAGACGGTCGTTTTTTGTGATGTAAAAAAACATAGTTTTTTGTGATGAAAAAAAACAATGTTTTTCAAACTTCATTTTCAAAAACGACGTAGCATACACACCATCGTTTTTTCCAAAAGCTCTAGCAAAGCGCGGTTACGTTCAGAACGTACGACGGCACTCTGTTCCATTCAAACTCGCGTCCTAACTTGCTTCTGAGCATGAGCGGGTTTAAAAACGTAGTTTTAAACATTGTTTTAGCTACACACGGTCATTTTTTTTTTTTTCGTTTTTCAGAAGACATAAAACAACGTTTTCCCCACACACGGTCATTTTAAATTACGTTTTTAAAAACAACGTTTTTTTTCATCACAAAAAACGACCGTCTGTACGCGGCATCAGACAGAGACACAGACTGGCCAGTAGAGGTAAAGCCTGGTATTGTTTGAATAGATAGTGTAGTAACCAAGCAAGCAAACACAATATAAGCTAGTGGGAATAAAATAATAATCATGTGGTCCTTAAAAAAAAAAAAATCGCAAGAGCTTTTCAAACTGTTAACATTTAACTTACCGCCCCTAAATGCAGTTTTGATAGAAAAGCTCCAACAACCAAAAGATGGGTATACTCGCTAGGAAGTCTATCAGAAAATAATTAATGCCATATTCTGACAACTGTTAATGTTTAAATATGGAACAGAAATTTATATCCAACAATGTAACCCAGTTCATTGTATGCTGTCCAGACTACAGACATTTTCTAATCCAGAAAACTGTATCTTTGAAAAAACATTTGTTTTATTTAATGTTTGCTTTCGCTTGCATCATTTGAATGTACATGCATATAAACCCTATAACATGACAGTTTAATTATACTAAAGCTTTAAGTGAGGAAAATTAAACAAAGCATTATGTTTAATTGCCTGATATGTGGGAGAAACAGTGTTTCTTTTGAATATATGCTAATGTCTTTCAAACTTTATATTCAATTCTAAGTAAACTTTTATTACGGATTTCCTTATTAGCTTTGCCCTTTAATGGACTTTATTAACATAATGTTAATTAAGTGTTGTATATTTGCCTTAGCTTACATCTGTCTTAGCTAAGCTATAAAGGTTTATTTAAAGGAACAGTCACTAAGTTAAAGGGTTTCGACAATCTCTGGTGACCAATACCTGACCATTACAAGGCCATGGAGTCTTTGTTAGGTGGGCTTAAGCAGTTCTAGATTCCGGTCAGTGGCGGTGCGTCCAAAGAGGGCGTCGGAGCGCCACCCCCTCTCGCTCGCACCGCCACTGACACAATACATAGATTCATGCATTGCATGAATCTATGTATTGTCGCCGCTGCCGCCGACTATTTAGATGGCCGGCCCCCCTTCCCAACACCAGAAAGGTAAGTGCCGGGCGGGGGGGCAGCATTTTACAGGGCACAGCGGCGACAATTAAAGGGCACAGCGGCGACAATTGGCACAGTGGCATCAATGGGCACAGTGGCGACAATTAAAGGGCACAGTGACGACAATTAAAGGGCACAGTGGCGACAATTGATGGGCACAATGGCTGCGTTTGATGGCATGGCACAGTGGCTGCATTTGATGGCATGGCACAGTGGTGACAATTGATGGCACAGTGGCTGCTTTTGATGGCATGGCACAGTGGCGACAATTGATGGGCACAGTGGCTGCGTTTGATGGCATGGCACAGTGGTGACAATTGATGGCACAGTGGCTGCGTTTGATGGCATGGCACAGTGGCTGCGGTTTAGGGCATGGCACAGTGGTGACAATTGATGGCACAGTGGCTGCGTTTGATGGCATGGCACAGTGGCTGCGTTTGATGGCATGGCACACTGGTGGTAATTGATGGCACAGTGGCTGCGTTTGATGGGCACAGTGGCTGCATTTGATGGGCACATTGGCTGCATTTGATGGGCACAGTGAGGCTGCAATTGTTTTTCTTTTTTGTTTTGTTTTTTCGTTTGTTTGCGCCCCCCCCCAAAAAAAATTCTGAGCACCAGCCGCAATTGATTCCTGTGATGAAGCGTCATCGAGGGCGGGAGAAGACAACGAGGGAACGTGGAAGGGCGATGGCCAACACCAGAAAGGTAAGTGCCGGGCGGGGGGGCAGAATTTTACAGGGCACAGCGGCGACAATTAAAGGGCACAGCGGCGACAATTGGCACAGTGGCGACAATTGGCACAGTGGCATCAATGGGCACAGTGGCGACAATTAAAGGGCACAGTGACGACAATTAAAGGGCACAGTGGCGACAATTGATGGCATGGCACAGTGGCTGCGTTTGATGGCATGGCACAGTGGCTGTATTTGATGGCATGGCACAGTGGTGACAATTGATGGCACAGTGGCTGCTTTTGATGGCATGGCACAGTGGCGACAATTGATGGGCACAGTGGCTGCGTTTGATGGCATGGCACAGTGGTGACAATTGATGGCACAGTGGCTGCGTTTGATAGCATGGCACAGTGGCTGTGTTTTAGGGCATTGCACAGTTGTGACAATTGATGGCACAGTGGCTGCGTTTGATGGCATGGCACAGTGGTGACAATTGATGGCACAGTGGCTGCGTTTGATGGCATGGCACAGTGGCTGCGTTTGATGGCATGGCACACTGGTGGTAATTGATGGCACAGTGGCTGCGTTTCATGGGCACAGTGGCTGCATTTGATGGGCACAGTGAGGCTGCAATTGTTTTTCTTTTTTGTTTTGTTTTTTCGTTTGTTTGCGCCCCCCCCCCCCCAAAAAAAAAAAAATTTTGAGCACCAGCCGCAACTGATTCCTGTGATGAAAGATCCTTTTTTGACCCACTTTTGTTCCAACTGCAGCTCATTCCATTTTCCTTAAAGTTGGAAATCTAAAGCCCAAACTGTTTTTATTTCTGAATAGAGTAGAGAAAGGTTAAAACTACTATGAGTTTTTTTCTTGTTTACCAGTGGGAGGATTTTTCCTGTCCTGGAAACACAACAAGGAGGTAAAAGCAAATGTCTGCAAAGTGAAAGGTAATTCCCATGCCATGTTTTAAGTTGGTCGTGAAAAACGGTCGTGTGTATGCTACAGAGCATTTTTCTGGACGAGAAAAATGCCCGTTAAAAATTTAGAACCTGCTCTATTTTTTCTCATAGTTTTTCACGTCATGAAAAGTGGTCGTGTGTACGCTTTAACGAGGGGGAAAAAAACATGCATGCTCAGGAGCAAGTTATGAGAGGGGAGCGCTTGTTCTGGTAAAACTAGCGTTCGTAATGGAGATAGCACATTCGTCACGCTTTAACAGACTGAAAAGCACGAAGACTGAAAAGCGCGAATCATCTCTCACCAAACTTTTACTAACACGTGGTAACACAAAATCAGCAAAAGCAGCCCAAATGGTGGAGCCATTCGAAAAGAACTTCCCCTTTATAGTGCCGTTGTACGTGTTGTACGTCACTGCGCTTTGCTCAAGCATTTTTTTTCACGATCGTGTGTATGCAAGGCAGGCTTAAGAGGAATCACGTCGAGAAAAACTCGTTTTTTTCCATGACATGAATAACGGTCGTGTGTACGAGGCATTAGACAATTGTCACCTGAACAAGTGTCCCCATTGGAAGAATTCCTCATACCTCCTGTACAGATGACAAATGCAACATTTTAGGTTTCCCTTTACTTTATTCCTTAGTGGCAGGGGAATGACAAACAGAAATGGTTAATCCCCTTAACAAGAAGGCAGATAGCAATAAAAACCTGGCAAGAATTTTACCACTACCATATTTTGCATCCAAAGTCGGGGGTCGTCTTATACGCCGGGAACGGTCTCCGTGCAGCTGCGATCGTCATAATTTCAAAGCTGCGCGCCGTCTTCTCAGCACGTCCTCGCTGTCCTGTGATTGGCGGAACAGAAATCTTCCCAGCAGCGCCTCTGTTCTGTTTTCCGCCTATCACGGATGCCTTCTCATCCTCGGACGAGATGAGAAGGCATCCGTGATTGGCGGAACATAGAACAGAGGCGCTACTGGGAAAATGTGTGTTCTGCCAATCACAGGGCACGCTGAGAAGACGGCGCGCGGCTTTGAAATCATGGACGCTCGCAGCAGACGGAGACTGTCACCGGCCTGCAAAACGTGAGTGATGGCACAGTGGGGGGGAAAGTGGGGGCATGCAATGTGATGGCACTGTGGGGGAATGCAATGTGATGGCACTGTGGGGCATGCAATGTGATGGCACTGTGGGGGAATGCAATGTGATGGCACTGTGGGGCATGCAATGTGATGGCACTGTGGGGGAATGCAATGTGATGGCACTGTGGGGCATGCAATGTGATGGCACTGTGGGGGAATGCAATGTGATGGCACTGTGGGGGAATGCAATGTGATGGCACTGTGGGGGCATGCAATGTGATGGCACTGTGGGGGCATGCAATGTGATGGCACTGTGGGGGAAAGTAATGTGATGGCACTGTGGGGGCATTTAATGTGATGGCACAGTGGGGGCATGTAATGGCACAGTGGGGGCATGTAATGGCACAGTGGGGGCATGTAATGGCACAGTGGGGCTTGAAAAAAAGGGGGTAGTCTTATACAGTGAGTATATCCCAAAACCAAAAATTTTCCTGGAAAATTAGGGGGTCGTCTTATACGCCGGGTCGTCTTATACGCCGGAAAATACGGTATCTCAGTTCAATGTTTATAAAAGATACACCTAAAAAAATAAAAACGCTTTGTTGCTGACCCATGGCCCTAATAACCCTTGTATTGCCCATTCCCATTGCCCAATCTCCAAACTACGCCATTGTTTGTCTACTTGGTACTTTGCCTCTAGGGAGTTCAAGTCACTCACTGGTGACAGTGCTTGATGAGTACACAGTGGCTAAATTAATGCACAATATTTCTTCATAGAAACATCTCATTGACATGCCATGTTGCTATGCTTTCAAGAGAAATAATTAGTGTTCCAGCTGTACTAATCACACTTCATAAGCATTAGCTGACATCAGTTTATGAAACAGATTAGATAGGAAGATACTTTTTGTATGAAGGTGACAAGTGCCAGTATTTCATTTCAGCAGATAGATAGCTCTCCTTGATTTAAGTCTTGTTTGTGATATAAATGTGCCCAGAAAGAGATATCATTAGTGAAACCCCATATTACCTTTTCCAGGAACATTCCAATAGTTTTTTTAAATGCTAGAGTAATGGGGATATTTTTTTCTCTGTTAATTAATATTTATGTTGATGATTAGTTGTAGTGGAAGAGGTGATTCTTCTGAGCCAATACAGGAATACCACTGGATATTTTCGTAACCATTTGTTTTACTTTATGCATCATTTAAAAATACATGGATTGCCTTCCCAATGTACCGGTATCTTGAAATAGCAGGCCACATGTACTTTTATTTCTTCCCACATGGGATCAATTGCCCCTCCCACTTCCAGGGAATGTATCTGACACGTTGACAACCACTGTAAACACAAATCTTTCAATGTTGTATCTTTAAAGGGTAAGTCCACCTCATTTTTTTGCAAATGAGCCTTTAAAGCATTTAAACTACAAATCAGTGGATCGAAGGTGCAATGCATAGACTCTTGAAGATTCTTTCTCCAGCTCCTTGTCCATACCGAGGTATGGACTTTCAGTTATGCCACTTACACACGATCGGTTCATCCGATGAAAACTGACTGATGGATTTTTTCATCAGATATCCGATGAAGCTGACTTTCATCAGTCTTGCCTACACACCATCAGTTAAAAATCCGTGTGTGTCAGAACGGGGTGATGTAAAACACTACGATGTGCTGAGAAAAATTAAGTTCAATGCTTCCAAGCATGCGTCGACTTGATTCTGAGCATGCGTGGATTTTTAACCGATGGACTTGCCCACAGACGATTGTTTTTTTCTATAGTTTTTTTAACCATCAGATTATTTTAAAACAGGTTCTAAGTTATTTCACCGAAGGGAAAAAAAACGATTGGGGCCACACACGATCGGTTCGTCCAATGAAAACGGTCTATCAGATCGTTTTCATCAGAAGAACTGATCGTGTGTACAGGGCATTAGAGAGCTAGAAAAATTATCAATAGACTATGGCCCAGATTCTCAAAGGCGTTACGCCGGGGCACCTTGATATGCGCGGCGCAACTGTACAGATGCGCCGTCGTATCGGTGCGCCGTACCCACAGAACCAGGTCCGCCAGAAATTAGTCTCGTTCTGATCGGCGCAACGTTTGTACGCCGGCGTAGCGTAGGCGCACATTTACGCCGAGAACGCCCAGCGCTCCCATTGATTTCATAATCAAATATGCAAATGAGGGATATACGGAGATTCCCGAACGTACGACCGCCCGACGCAGGCTACGAGCGGTGCGCGTAAGCTGTTCGTCCGGTGTAAACTTGCCCCTCATAAAAGCAGGGGCAACTTTGCACCAGACGTGTGCAGGTCAGCTGGAGAGCAGCTTTAGCAGCACCCTTACGGACGAGCTGAGCAACCACACTTGCAGGACAAGACTTCTGTATGCCAACATGCCAGGGGCAGGCATGGTCATAGCACAACAGGCGCTTAGAATGAGAAGGAGAAGGAGGAGGGCACGGCAGCGTTTTTACCGAACGCCATTAGACGTCTTGGCCATCGGGGAAGCAGAGGTGTATCGCCTCTTCAGATTTAATACTCAAGCCATCCAGGAAATAACCACAATCCTGCAGGATGACCTTACCAGCCCAACACACCGCTCACATGCAGTGCAGCCACTGATCAAGGTCCTGGCAACACTCCACTTCCTGGCCACTGGATCTTTTCAGCGCACAAGTGGAGGTGTGGCTGGGATGTCACAAACCAGCATGAGCAGATGTGTGCACCAGGTTGTCCCCGCAATCCTGAGACACATATCCAACCAAATCGTCAGACCCACCCAGGAGGTCCAGCTGAATAAGGCAAGGGCAGATTTTGTCAGAATTGCAGGATTCCCACGCACCATCGGGGCCATTGATTGCACCCATGTGGCACTACAGCCCCCCCGTGACACAGAGCACCTATTCCGCAATAGGAAGCTCTGGCATTCTATCAATGTCCAGGTGATCGTGGATGCCCATGGCCTCATATGGCACGTCCGTGCCAAACACCCCGGATCCTGTCATGACAGCTTCATCTACCGCCAAAGCGACATCCCAATGGAGTTTGACCAGAACGTGTATGGGGACAGCTGGCTGGTTGGTGAGTGACATGGGTGTCAGGTATGACTGTCCCCCCCATGACGCAGACATTACGAGGGACACATGCATGACTAACATCCTCCTGTCTTTTCCCTTCCAGGTGACTCGGCATATGCATATTGCTGGCAGGAGTGTCAACCCCCCCCATTCTCACACCAGTCACACTATTCTGCACGCCTCACCGTGTGCATTTGTCAACAATAAATTAAAATACTCTTTACCAGAGCAATACTTAGAAAAATAAAGAAAATAACTCTTTACCCGAGCAATACTTAGAAAAATAAAGAAAATAACTCTTTACCCGAGCAATAATCATAAAGAAAAAATAACTAATTGGCCTGCCTTCGGCCACGGCCCCGGCTCCTCAACTGCCTGGTTGAGGGGGGGGGGGTTGCATCAGGCAGAGGAGCATCCACCGGGGCTGGAGGCCTGCCCTCTAATGCCACCGCTATCCTCCTCAGGAGGTTATTGGTCTCGGTTTGAACACCAACAATGGCAGCTGTGTGCCCCTGGACGGACTCATTTAGGGTCTGCACCTCTTTCACCAGGCTTGCTGTGGTGGTTTTGAGATCCCGCAAACAGGTGATAATTGCAGTGGTGTTGCCTGCAATGTCCTGAATCACATCGGTGACATGTCCCCTCTCCCCAAGGCTGTCAGCCACTCGAGTGAAGTCCTGGCCCATCGCACCCATAAGGCGGGTCTGGTTTTCCTGCGCAGTGGTCAGGGTCACAGACAGTAACTCGGGTACCCCCCTGGTTCTCGGCGTTGACCTTGGTCCACGAGAGGCTTCAGGCCTGGCATAGGGGGAGGGATTAGATGGAGGGGGTGGGTTGGGGATGGAGACAGAGGGAGTGGCTGGGTTGGAGATGGAGTCCGAGGATATGGAGGATCGTGGGCTTGAGGTCCAGGATGGACCAGCCAAGCTTCCCAAATCCTCCATGAAAAGGGACAGTGACACCTCCTCCCCCAAATGCTCCGCATCGTGCAGAACCTCCTCAATGAAGGCGTGGCCACCACTCTCCTCCACCAATGCCGCTTGCCTTCCCTGGGGGTCAGGGGCATCTTCATCAGATGAAGATGGTGTGGGACGGGCAGGGACATCAGCATCAGGGGATGGTGTGGGACGGGCAGGGACATTAGCATCAGGGGATGGTGTGGGACGGGCAGGGACATCAGCATCAGGGGATGGTGTGGGACGGGCAGGGGCACGAGACGGGCCAGCTTCATCCTGGACACCTGTGGATGACACAAAACATTCACATGTTGGTGGACCCACACACATATTCCCTTCCCCCCCCCACACACATGCTACACACCAGATAGTTGAAATAAACACTTACCTGTCCTCAAGGGCGGATGAACAGAATCATAGCCCGGCATTCCCTCAACTTGCACCCTGGTAAGGCACCGGGCAACTACCTCCTCATCTGGTGTCAGACGGATCCTTGAGGCAGGTCCCCCACCAGTGCCCCTGGCATGCCTCGCCATGAGGGCCATCTTGTCCTTGACCCTCCTCCTAAGATCATTTATTTTTTTGCCTATATGATGGGGCCTCCTCGCCTCATTGCCCACAGCATTCACTTGATCCGTTATCCTCTGCAGGATCTCATCCCTTCGCCCCTTACTTGTAGTTTTACTCCTGGACCCATGGAGGCGGTCATAGTGCCTCTCCATGCCTGCGAGAATGATGGCCCTCTCATCATGAGAGAAATTCTTTTTCCTGCTCCTTGTACGCTCAGCAGACATGGCAAAGCACTGCAAAAGTAAGCTCACCACCAACAGTAAACTAACAGGTGTACTTTTGCACACGATGGGCGCATGTCTGGGCGTATTTATGCACTTGGTCGGAGCAACTCGCCAATCGCGTTGTGCGCATGCGCATAGGGGCGGGGGACACCCGGTCACGTGACGGCGCATGCGCCGTCCGTTCAGACCATCATTTGCATAAGGTCACGGTTCATTTAAATGTATCACGCCCACTTCCTTCCTACTTTCACTTACGCCCACATACGCCCACGAATTTACACTACGCCGGCGCAAATTTGAATGCCGGTGCTTCGGGAATACGGAGCTTACCTCTCTAAGTAAGGATGCGCCGATATACGAGAATCTGGGCCTATGAGTGTGGTAATCAGTGCAATTGTTTCTCATAGAGAACTACAAGTCTGATCTCTATGAATGAATGATGTGGCTGAGCAGGTGGAGATGTGCATAGGAGTGCACTGATTATGAGGAGTCATCAGAATTATTTGCCCACATGATCACTGAGGTGCTGCAGGGGGTGACCTTGAGCAAGTATTCCTTTCAGATATTGAGGATGTGGAAGATAGAATCAGATCCATAAAGGAAGGGTAAATCTGCTAAGAAGCAGCAAGAGACAGTGATGATCCAGCAACTCTGACTTATTGTTAAGTGGACTAAGTGTGGACCATCTGTGGGTGCCATTGATTGGAAAGGAGGAAAGTTCTGTGGGCTCTGTGGGCATTTGGAGTTTGCTCTTAAGTAGGGGCAATGCCAGGGAATTCCTGAGAGACCTCTGATGCACAGGCATGCACTTGGCATTTCCTGTAGAATGGTGACCAGCGTGCATGCACACAGGAATGAGCCCAGGAATGCGTGCATGCACAAGCGCATACACAGTGCCCATTGGCGCCAGGCGGCCTATTTAAGGATGCTATTACCCATGCTAAAGCGCTGACTGGTCTTTCAGTTGTTCCCTGTTTCCTGTTTACATCATGTGATTATCTCTGTAACCTGGCTTGTTACTTACCTGACCTTGGATTCTACTACTCTTTTGATGCTGTTCCTGACCCTGGATCTGTTCCTGCACGCCGCTGACCTTGGCTACCCTTGTGACCATGTTTCTGGCTCTGATTTGGTTTCACGCCTCTTCTGAGTGCCTGCCCTGGCTGTCAAATACACCATCCTTGCTCATCACAGTGTGTTCCTGTCTCAAGATTGCTTGGAGCCACAAGCCACACACCCAGAGCCTGCAGTGTAAGCAGAGTGCTTCCTTAACCCTTGGCTGGACCAGGTTGCACAGTTACTGCTCCTGACCCGATGTTCTGCCATTCCATCTGCTCAGAGACAAATAAGAGTCCATAAGCTTTGTTTGTTTTGTTTTTCATTGAGGGGATTGAACTTGGATGGGAAATGGAAAATGATGGGATGCTCAGGAATAATCAGTGCAACTTACTTGGGGCTTCTATATACACTCATGTATATACACTCCAGTCTACTCTCCAGCAAAACTCTTGCTTAAGACCTCTTTCCTTCACTCCTTAAGCACTCCATTTGCTGCATACCGTTACTCCTCCAGCACTTCTCTTGCCGCAGACTGTTACTCCACCAGCACTTCCCTTGCTGCAGACTGTTACCTCTCCAGACTATCTAGCACCGCATGGTTTGGCCTGACAATTACTCAGCCAGGCCTCAGTGAACTGCCTTTTGCGGGCAGTGAGCTCAGGCCCCTGTGGTGTAGAAATAGTTCAGGTGCTAACTGTCATCTATTCAGCTACTAATCCCAGAAAGCTCTCTTCAGGCGCTGCCAGTCCTCTCTGGTTCTGTACCCTTCTCAAACTGCAATCTCTCAGTTCTCTCAGGCGTGCCTCCCCAGTCCTCCAGACTGTGCTCCGCTCACCAGCCCTCCTGGCTGCAACCAGTTGTCCTCCTTGGAGTCTATTAGCAGTGTTCTCTCCCACTGTCCTCTCCTTGCTCTCTCATGTGCCTCTCCTTCTAGGATATCTTCTCTCCTCCTTGATGCACCCAAGCCCTGGCCCAGGGTCACCCCCCCACCCACACTGGGGAGATTCTGGGTATTTAAGGAGGTCTGCCCCCTGCCAATCCAAGTTTGGATAAGGCTCCTTAGAAAACCCCAGGCAGCTCCACCTCTCTTCCCGTCTTTCTAACACCTTCTAGAAAGAAGAGGGAGGGGAAAGTGATGCTACCTGTGAGTCACCCAGCCCTGAATGAAAAAAAACAGGCCTAGACATCAGCTAGGGCTGCCTAAATTTTCTGATAGAAAAATACTCACTATAGCACCTACCTAACTAGAGGGTGCTACAGTAGGTTGTCATTTCAGATGTAGACACTAGTCAGGATTTAATCAAGAAATTTAAATTAGAGTGTATTTTTTTCACAAAAAAAGCCAGTAATATTGCACAGACTTTATGCACACACGTGTAAGCTACTTGAATAGGTTTCTGTTTCAGAGGGAGAGACCAGGCAAGCTTTAACATTAAACAAAAAATAGAGTGACAGTGGTCTAGCTTGGAAAAGGATTAGTTCATGGGCTCCTCACTTCAAAGAGTAAATCATATGAGTTTTGTACATTCTTTCATTTTTTTTTTAACCAACTGGAAGTAAACGAGAAGCAAGATAGTGAAAAAAAAACAATAAAAAAACAAAAATGCAAGCATCTGGGAGGTGTTTGCTGACATTCACAGTATTGTAGCACAGTGTATATGGGGGTGGGGGGGGGTACATAATATGTAGCCCATCACACTGCAGTTTATTGTTATTTGGCACAATACAGTACTGAGTATAGTTGGCACAATATATACTGAGTAATGCTTTTCAGCAGAAATGTATATAATAGCAGCAACTATCTCTCCCTGAAAACACTGTGATCTTTCCCAATCTACCCCAGGTTTCTACAACATACATAGGCCCAGATTCACAAAGCACTTACGCCGACGTATAACAAGTTATGCCGATGTAAGTGCAAATGTGCGCCGTCGTATCTGTGCGCCAGACCCACAAACAGACATGCGCCTAAAACCAGGCTACACCCCGCAGACGTAGCTTGCTCACGCTGACGTAGGGTGGGCGCACATTTAGGCTGGGCGCATGGTGCTGCTCCCATTGATTAGCCATTCAAACATGCAAATGAGGGAAATACGGTGATTCGTGAACGTGCGCCCGGCGCATGCTAAGCGAGATGCGCGTAAGTTGTACGACCGGCGTAAAGTTATTCCCCATAAAGGAAGTGCAACCCGGCAACAGACATGCACAGGTCTGTACCAGGGAACACAAGTCGGCGTATTGTGCGTTGGGCTTGCGCCGTCCTATCTTAGATTGCAATTTTTCGGATGGCCGCTAGGTGGCGCTTCCATTGCGGTCGTCGTAGATTATGTAAATGAGTTTGTACGCCGATTCACGAACGTACGCCCAGCCGCCGCAGTCGATTTACGCCGTTTCCGTAAGGCCTTAGGAGGCCTAAAGTTATTCCACCTATTAGGTGGAATAACAATGTTAAAGTATGGCCGCCGTTCCCGCCGCGAGATTCGAAATTTTAACGTCGTTTGCGTAAGTCGTCCACGAATCGGGATTTACGTCGTTTACGTCCACGTCGAAATCAATAGGCCCGTTCGGCGTACGTAACCGCAATGCACACTGGGAAATGTAGTCGCCCGGCGCATGCGCAGTGACAAAAAAATGTCAAAAACGTGAGGTCAAGCCTCATTACCATTAAACACGCCCCCCCCCCAACCCATTTGAATTAGGCGCCATTACGCCCGCTGCATTTACACTACGCCACCCTAAGTAAGGAGACAAGTACTTTGTGAATCATGTACTTGCCTCTCTTACTTAAGGCGGCGTAGTGTAAACACGCTAGGCTATGCCGCCGCAAATTAGCGCGCCCCTACCTGAATCTACCTAGAAGTCTGAAATAAACCAGAAGTATTCAGCATAATTTTTTTTACAGGAAGCTGAATACTAGTATTGAAAAGGGCAACATTTCGTGATACATTGTACCAGTTACCCAGACACAGACATGCCAGATGAAATATGTTATTTTAAATACAGCAGTGAACCTCCACACACACTTTAAAAAATTTTTTTATAACAGCTTACCTGTAAAATCCTTTTCGTGGAGTACATTACGGGACACAGAGCAGCCATAGTAATTACTATGTGGGTTATAGGCACCTTAAGGTGATTGGACACTGGCATAATCAAAGACAGGAAGTTTCCCTCTATATAACCCCTCCCATACAGGAAGTACCTCAGTTTTGTAGCAAAGCAATATGTGTATATCCCATCAAGAGGTGCGGGACCTCTGTGTCCCATGATGTGCTACAAGAAAAGGATTTTACAGGTAAGCTGTTTTAAAAATCCGATTTTCTTTTTCGTACATCACAGGACACAGAGAAGCCATAGTAATTACTATGTGGGATGTCCCAGAGCAATGCCCTTTGAGGGGAGGGAGACACAAATCAAAGCAGGCTGCATTAGACGCTAGGACCTATACTGTTGCCTGCAGTACACTGCCCAAAAGGCAGCATCCTCTTTCGGTCTCACATCCACTTGATAGAATCGAATGAATGTCTGCACTAATAACCAAGTTGCGGCCTAGCAAATCTGAGTCATAGGCGGCTTGGTGATGCACTGCCCACAAAGCACTTAGTGATCTGGTAGAGTGCGCTCTAACTTGAAAAGGTGGAACCTTTCCTTTCAAACCATAAGCCTGAATAATAATCTGAAGAATCAACTTTGAAATAGTTGATTTTGAAGCTGCCTGCCCCTTTCTGGGGCCCTCCCGCAGCACAAACAAAGTGTCAGTCTTTCATATCTGAGCTGTCGCTCTTAGATAGATCTAAACTGCTCTCACTACATCTAGAGAGTGCAATAAGTTCTCCTCTGCAGAACGTGGTTCTGGAAAAAAGGAAGGTAGAGAAACATCTTAATTCATATAAAAAAACGTGAAACTATCTCCGGCAAAAGGTTGGGTGAGCCGCAAGACCACCCTATCCTTATGAATAATCAAGTATGGCTCTTTTCAAGAGAAAGCTGAAACTCTTCTTGCAGTGGTTACCGCAACCAAGAACACCAATTTCCTTGTCAAAAGGATCAAGGGAATATGGCACATCGGCTCAAAAGGCTGTCCTTGTAAAGCGGACAATGCTAGATTCAAATCCCACGGCACAAGGGTGACCTAACTGGTGGATTTATATGCGTTACTCCTTGTATAAAAGCCCAGACCAGAGAATGTGAAGCAAGCAGCCTTTGCAAAAGTACTGATAAGGCAGAGATCTGACCTTGATTGTACTCAAGGCTAGCTTCATTTATACTCCTAATTGTAGGAAAGTCAAAATTCTTCCTATGGCATACTTCCCAGGATGCCATCTTTTAGCTTCACACCAGGAAACATAGGCCTTCCAGATCCTATAATAAATGGTCCTAGAGGCCGGCTTTCTCTTTAGGATGTGGGCTTCAATAGCCAAACGGCCTACTGCCATCCTTACAATCTCTGAATACCAAGATCACAGACTTCCGTTCCCCCTTGATCCTGCGTATGAGCCGCGGTAGTAGCAGCACTGGGGTAAACACATAAATCAGTGAAAACTGATCCCACAGGGTCACTAACACACCTGTCCAGTATGCGAGTGGATCCCTTGTCCTTGACATGAAGCTGTCCAACTTCTTGTTGAACTTGGATGCCAAAAGATCTAAGTCTGGGGTGCCCCATCTCTGGCAGATGGCCTGAAAAATGTCAGGATGCAGAGACCATTCTCTCGGGGAAGAATTGTTGGCGGCTCAAGAAATCCACCTGACAATTCTCTACTCCCGGAATGAAGACTGCAGGCAAGGAAAATGCTTTTCTGCCCAGGCCAGGATATTGTTCACCTTTGGGCTGCGTAACTTCTGGTGCCGCACTGGTGATTGATGTAGACCACTGCTGTGACAATTCTATAATCTAAACGTCCTGGCCCTTAGAGCCATACGTGCTGCCCGAATCCCTAGAATGTTGATGGGCCAGCTCTTTTCGGATTCTGACCACTTCCCTTGGATAGTGGTTCTTTCTAGGACTGCTCCCCAGCCCAAGAGGCTGGCATCCGTCGTCACTAGGGATGAGCTTCGTGACGACTCGAACATCGTATGTTCGACCTTTCGCCTAAATGCGAATGTCATGGCCCATAATTCACCGCGAAATTTGCAGTGCATTGCTGGCTGATGATTGGCCAAGCATGCACTATGACCCGCATGTTTGGACAATCACAACACGCAAAAAACAGAGAGCCACAATTGGCCAAAGCCAGGGTGGCTTTGGCCAATTATGGCTCAGGGGGTTTAGTACATGCCCCACACTATATAAGGCCGCCTGGAAGTCTGATGGGCTATACACACGGTCGGTTTGGACCGATGAAACTGAACCTCGGTCCATTCTCATCGGTTTTGTCCGACCTTGTGTACAGGGCCTTACAGTGTTTTCTACCACTGTTCAACAATGGCATGTAATTACAATTCTTGATATAATAGTTCACAGCAGGGCGTTCCAGCGCCCACCAAGACTAACTGTGAGGGCTTACAGTGTTGTGGCAACACCAACACCTAGGGCCCAAATTTATGCAGAGTATATATGGCAGGCCCCTACTTTCAAACATCCAACTTACAAACGAATCCTACTTGCAAACGGAAGGAGACAACAGGAAGTGAGAGGAAATCTGCCCCTAGAAAGGGAAATTCTCTTCTGTAAGAGGTGTCTCCTGTCCACTGATGCTTTATCACTAAAAAACCCACATTTTCAAAAAAACATTTGTCATTGGGACAGAAAGTGAGGTGCAATCTTCTGAACAGATGCGCACAGACAGCAAAACAAATGTTACAGGGGTGATAATCCTTCTCTATGTTTTCCAAAAAGTTTAAAAATAGATTTTTTTGGCTAGAGCTACACTTTAAAAAACGACCAGTTCAAATTTACAAACAAATTCTACTTAACAACAAACCTACAGTCTCTGTCTTGTTTGCACCGCCTGTATACTGCTGTTTAAAGTATATAGGGCCAAAGGGACTTGTAATGACCTGAGGGGAGGGGGCGGGGAAACCCATGCTATTTTTCTCAATGATTTTCATCCATATTGCAGAGACCAGTCATTACATTAAAGCCGCAAGCAGTTTTAAATTACTTTTTTCTTATAGTAATGTCATTTTGTGCAGGGACAGTTCTAAACACGTGCCACTTCACAGGCATACTATAGACACTCAGCAGGTACGATATTTAAAGGAATTTTTCAAAATTTTTTCACTTTAAGCATCATTAACCAGTTCCCGACCCCCGCATGTACATATACGTCCACAATATGGCACGTACAGGCACATGGGCGTACATGTACGTCCTCGCCTATTAGCGGGTGGGGGGTCCGATCGGGACCCCCCCGCTACATGCGGAGGTCGGGTCCGCTCGGGGAGCGATCTGGGACCACGGCGCGGCTATTTGTTTATAGCCGCTCCGTCGCGATCGCTCCCCGGAGCTGAAGAACGGGGAGAGCCGTGTGTAAACACGGCTTCCCCGTGCTTCACTGTGTCGGCGCATCGATCGCGTCATTCCCTTTATAGGGAAGACACGATCGATGACGTCATTCCTACAGCCACACCCCCCTACAGTTGTAAACACATACTAGGTGCACCCTAACTCCTACAGCGCCACCTGTGGTTAACTCCCAAACTGCAACTGTCATTTTCACAATAAAGAATGCAATTTAAATGCATTTTTTGCTGTGAAAATGACAATGGTCCCAAAAATGTGTCAAAATTGTCCGAAGTGTCCGCCATAATGTCGCAGTCACGAAAAAAATTGCTGATCGCCGCCATTAGTAGTAAAAAAAAAAAAATTTATAAAAATGCAATAAAACTATCCCCTATTTTGTAAACGCTATAAATTTTGCGCAAACCAATCGATAAACGCTTATTGCGATTTTTTTTACTAAAAATAGGTAGAAGAATACGTATCGGCCTAAACTGAGGAAAAAAATGTTTTTATATATGTTTTTGGGGAATATTTATTACAGCAAAAAGTAAAAAATATTGCATTTTTTTCAAAATTGTCGCTCTATTTTTGTTTATAGCGCAAAAACTAAAAACCGCAGATGTGATCAAATACCACCAAAAGAAAGCTCTATTTGTGGGGGAAAAAGGACGCCAATTTTGTTTGGGAGCCACGTCGCACGACCGCGCAATTGTCTGTTAAAGCGACGCAGTCCCGAACTGTAAAAACACCTTGGGTCTTTAGGCTGCATATTGGTCCGGGGCTTAACTGGTTAAAATCACTGCTCCCAAAAAAACTTCCGTTTTTAAAACTTATTTTTCCATTGATACATGTTCCCTGGGGCCAGACCCGGGTCCCCAACCCAGTTTTACGACTATAACTTGCATATTAGCCTTTAAAATCAGCACTTTTGATTTCGAACGTTCGAGTCCCATAGACTTCAATGGGGTTCTAATGTTTGTGCGAACGATCGGTCCGTTCGAAGGTTCTGGTGCGAACCGAACTGGGGGGTGTTCAGCTCATCCCTAGTCGTCACTAGCTTCCAGGTGACCGATAAGAAGGATTTTCCTGAACAACCGTATTCCCTGAAAAGGGAAACTGCCCAATAGCTTCTCACATGGTAACTCAGCTGACCAATGCCACATAATCTTGCGCATATGCACCAACAGACTCCTTGACAATGCTTGAGGTAGGGACACGTGGACAAACAGGGAGCACTGTGGATTCCCTGATGTGTGCATGTGGAAGACAGTGGGCCGACACTTCTTGTTGGATCACATGGAATTAAGGAGCCAAGTATGAGTGAGAGCTTGCATATGAAGGTGTTGCCAGAAACGGATGATTTATTGCATGATCACAACACAAGGAGAGTGCAACATTTTGGAGTCACGCAGGACCCCTTCGTCAGGCATGTGAATTACGTTCATCCGTTTGGACGCTATTCACGTTGTTCCATGGTGTGCTGGCAAATATCTGTGACTCCCTGCTTGTGTGCTGCTGCATCTGTGAGGAGGAAGTGGGGGCAGTAGGATTAGCCACATCGAGAGAAGCCGCTGACTGAAAGCTCCCAGAGACCATCTACATGAGAGCACTGTGACCAGACCATGCCACCTCCTCTCCCTGACCCCCCTCACTCTTTCCCTGACCCCCTCTCTCTCTCTCCCTGACCCATCTCTCTCTCCCTGACCCCCTCTCTCTCCCTGACCCCCCTCTCTCTCTCCCTGACCCACTTCTCTCCCTGACCCACCTCTCTCTCTCCCTGACCCCCCTCTCTCCCTGACCCCCTCTCTCTCTTTCTCCCTGACCCACCTCTCTCTCCCTGACCCCCATCCCTCTCTCTCCCTGACCCCCTCTCTCTCTCAATGACACCCTCTCTCTCTCTGACCTCTCTCTCACCCTCTACCTGACCTCTCTCTCTCTAACTGACCCCATCTTTCTCCCTGCCCCCCTTCTCTCTGTCTCCCCGACCTCTCTCTCTCTCTCCCTGACCCCCCTCTCTCTCCCTGACCCCTCTCTCTCTCTCTCTCTCTCTCTCTCTCCCTGCTCTCTCAACCCCCTCTGTCTCTCCCTGCTCTCTCTCTACCCCCTCTATCTCCCCCTGCTCTCTCTCTACCCCCTCTGTCTCTCCCTGCTCTCTCTCTCTACCCCCTCTGTCTCTCCCTGCTCTCTCTCTACCCCCTCTGTCTCTCCCTGCTTTCTCTCTGCCCCTACTCTCTCTCTCTGCCCTTTCTCTCTCTCCGCCCCTTCTCTCTCTGTCTGTCCCTTTTCTCTCTCTGTCCGTCCCTTCTCTCTCTCTGCCCCCTCTCTCTCTATGCCCCTCTCTCTCTCTCTCACTCTCTGTCTGCCCTGCTCTCTCTCTTCCCTGCTCTCTCTCTCACGCACCCTCCCTCTCTCCCCCTGCTTGCTCTCTCTCTCACGCTCCCTCCCTCTCTCCCCCTGCTTGCTCTCTCTCTCTCTCCACCCCTCTATTCCTCTCCACCTCTCTCTCGCTCTCCCTGCCCTCTCTTTCTCTGCCCTCTTCCTCCATTTAACACCGGCAAGGGTGCTTACAATGGTAATTTTCTATTTATTCAAAAACACCTTTATCCCAAAAGGAAACATAAAAATGAATGCAACCACCACATCTAAGTATTGGTAAGCTATAAACGTATTCCTCCCCATTTACAACAGATTCTGTGAGACGGCCAGTGGGTCTACCCTGTGGAATGTTGGTGGTCAGGCCCAGTACTAAAGCTATGTACTAAAGAAATGTAATGTAATTTCTGATGGCTGCCCTGGACAGCGATGTGCACTCTCTGGGCTCCCACATGGCAAGACACAGCTCTGTGCTGTACAGCCTGAGAAAATGCAGCTATTTCCCTTCCTCCTGGCAATCTCGCTCTGGAAAATGCAGTCCAGTAGTCAATTTCAAACATTATGGGCCGCTAGCGCCAAATTTGAGTGGTGCGTCATGGCCCATAATTCACTGCGGCTTTGGCCAATTATGTCTCAGGGGGTTTAGTACACGCCCCACACTATATAAGGCTGCCTGCATGGCAGCCTTGTGTAGTGTGTTGCAGCAGTGGTTAAAGACAGATAGAGAGAGAGAGAGAGAGACAGTGTCATTTATTTTGAGTTAGATAGAGCAGGCAGGGAGGTGAGTCAATTAGCCTCAGTTACAGTGTGTAGAAGATATATATATGCATCCCAGGTGTTGTATATGTATATTTATACACTGTATTCAGTTTAGCTTGATCCGTTCCTGTTATTCTCTTCATAATATACTGACAATCAGGCATGTGATTGTGCTAACTGCAGTATTTTCACTTAGTGTACTGTGTCCTTTGCACAGTGTGCACCTAAAGCTACCTGAATACAATTGCTGGTGTTCTCATACAAATACAGGCAGGGACCTCCAGTATTTTGTTTTAGTGTCCTTTGCACAGGACCAGACATTACATTAAAGCCGCAAGCAGTTTTAAATAACTTTTTTTCCTATAGAAATGTCATTTTGTGCAAGGACAGTTCTAAACACTGGAAACATGTACCACTTAACAGGCATACTATAGACACCCAGCAGGTACGATATTTAAAGGAACATTTCACTTTTATTGTTTCACTTTAAGCATCATTAAAATCACTGCTCCCGGAAAAATGGGCATTTTTAAAACTTTTTTTTGCATTGATACATGTCCCCTGGTCCCCAAACCCGTTTTAGGACAATAACTTGCATATTAGCCTTTAAAATTAGCACTTTTGATTTCGAACGTTCGAGGCCCATAGACTTTAATGGGGTTCTAAAGTTCGCGCAAACTTTCGGTCTGTTTGCAGGTTCTGGTGCGAACCGAACCGGGGTGTGTATGGGTCATCCCTAGTCAATAGAAGTCTAGAGTATGACCCCCTTCCTGAACTTCATTTCACAAATTCCTTTGTGGCCAGCATAGAAGTCTATGGAGTTCATTGGCTTCCCAGCTTTCCCTACTGACAGGAGGCAGACAGTTAGATGAATAAGAATATCAGTTCAGTGATAGAGTAAAGAGCCACTGCAAACTGTCATAACTTGTTCATCTTAGCTAAGTACCTGGCAGTGGCTACACATATTTTACATGTTTGTATACTTAAGAACAAAGCTCACCCTTGTATATAATTAATCCTAGCCTGACAACAACAGTTAGACTATGTTCACTGGTATAGCTATTTAACACAAGTATAAGGTGATAAAAAGACACATCCTCTGATAATCATTGTTGACTGAAAATAGTTCACATCATCCATGTAAAGCTTTCCTATAATTCAGTTATTTCAATATTGTAGTGTTTGTTTTTTTGTTTTTGTTTTTTTGGGGGGGGGGGTGTTTGTTGAGACAGGTCTTAGCAATTTACACTGACAATGATAAAACAAAGCAAAAGCAAAATGTAAAGAAAACCAAAAATACAAATAATCAAAAACCACAAAGGTAAAAAAAATAAGTACATAAACCAGGGAAACAGATTCAACATGCAAGCACAAAGAGATCTTGGAAACAGGAGAGAAAACAATGTCACAACTAACAGGTACCTGTCAACTGTACCTGGATATAATTAATAGCTATGTAATGACACTGAAGAAAACACAAAATGCAAAAACAGAAAAATTGTAACAAAAACAAATAGTAATAAGGAAGACAGAAACAAACAATGAAAGCAGTCCAACATTCAGTCATAAAAAATGAATACAATAAATAAAACCAATGTCAAATCTAACCAGTATCTGTCAGTTGTATCTGGTCGAGTGTTTGTAATTTACTATTGTAAAAGGAAGTAAGCGATACAATGAAGAACAAAATGTAAATACAAGGAAGAATAAATAAAAATGAAAAAAAAACAAAAAAAAACAAAGGGCCCATTCACACAAGCAGTGTGCATTACCATATGGCAGTTGGTGTGTTCTTTGAAAGAACAGTGCAATGTGTTGTTCCAACGCATCACAATGTTTACTTTTTTGTCACTATACATAAATAACATTTAACCAGTCATAAAAAAATGCACCAAAGCTGTGCTCAGAGAGGAGCTTATGAGCATAATTTACACATGCATATAAAAATAAATGTATTCTAATGGCCAGAATAATAGAATAGGTTGGCTAATAAAATGCATTTAAGCTCAATGCTATATGCACGCACATATGCTTAAATTCATACACCCATGTGCATGAGGCCTTATTCAACTTTATTCACCATAGTGTTTTGTGATGAGATGTATTGCATTATAACACACTGTGCAGAAATAAATATAACATGTCCTTTCTGTTTTCAATGCACACCACCTCAGTGTATTGGTGAATCACCACTGAACTACTGGAACATAAGAAAGATTGCCTTGTCTACCCAGTACAGCCCAATGCATATGGTGAGTGGGTGGCGAAAACATGAAATGTAAAGAAAACTGAATAAAAACTTCAAACTAAGGAGTACGTTTATGAAGTAGTGGAAAATATCTGCTGCTGAGTTCTCCGGCAGTCACAGAGTAGATTGTTCTCCTCTGAGTGTCTGTTTGTGAAGCGGTGACGATCGCTTCTCCTTTTGAGAAGTGAAGCAATCTACAAATGCTTTGAACAGTGGGGAACACCCCCTGGTTCTGGAATCTCGTGAGACATAGCGAGATTACATTACCAGAAATTCACTGAAACGCTCAAGGTGTCAGTTTATGAAGCAACGGTAAATTACCACTGCTGAATACACAGGCATTGTCAAAGGAGATCGCCCACCTCATGTAATAAAATGATTAGTCCTACTACACAATATATATTGTAAGATTGGGGTGATCAGACTCCAGCGGTCGGTGCGTTTGTAGAAAGTACTCCAGTCCAGAACTGAATTTTTAAGGGCCTGGTAGCCCACTTTTATTTAAAAGAACAAAAAGTTCACAAATACAGTGCCTTGTGAAAGTATTCGGCCCCCTTGAACTTTGCGACCTTTTGCCACATTTCAGGCTTCAAACATAAAGATATAAAACTGTCATTTTTTTTTTGAAGAATCAACAACAAGTGGGACACAATCATGAAGTGGAACGAAATTTATTGGATATTTCAAACTTTTTTAACAAATAAAAAACTGAAAAAGTGGGCGTGCAAAATTATTCAGCCCCCTTAAAGGGTCACTAAAGGAATTTTTTTTTTAGCTAAATAGCTTCCTTTACCTTACTGCAGTACTGGTTTCATGTCCTCATTGTTCGTTTTTGCTTTGAAGTAGCTGTAATTCTGCTGTGATCTCCACACTTCCTGGTTGCCTGTTTCCTTATAACCATGGTACTGGGAGATTTTCACGGTGGTCTAAGCTGTCATTACTGTGTGTCTAAAACTCCTCAGAACCAATCAGATTCATTTTAAAAACAAAACACTGCCCTGGATTTGTTTGTTTTTGTTCTGTGAGTCTTCCCGACTCACCTCTCACCCAGAACTTCATGTATGTACCTTTAAAACTGAAACTGAAACTAGAGGCACATTATATGATAGATTAAATTCAATTTTCAATCATTTTTAAAAGGAATCAGTTAACTTTTATGTCTCTATACCCAATAAACAGTCATTTTAGCAAAAAAAAAATGTTTCCTTTAGTGACCCTTTAAGTTAATACTTTGTAGCGCCACCTTTTGCTGCGATTAGAGCTGTAAGTCGCTTGGGGTATGTCTCTATCAGTTTTGCACATCGAGAGACTGAAATTTTTGCCCATTTCTCCTTGCAAAACCGCTCGAGCTCAGTGGGGTTGGATGGAGAGCGTTTGTGAACAGCAGTTTTCAGTTCTTTCCACAGATTCTCGGTTGGATTCAGGTCTGGACTTTGACTTGGCCATTATAACACCTGGATATGTTTATTTGTGAACCATTCCATTGTAGATTTTGCTTTATGTTTTGGATCATTGTCTTGTTGGAAGACAAATCTCCGTCCCAGTCTCAGGTCTTTTGCAGACTCCATCAGGGTTTCTTCCAGAATGGTCCTATATTTGGCTCCATCCATCTTCCCATCAATTTTAACCATCTTCCCTGTCCCTGCTGAAGAAAAGCAGGCCCAAACCATGATGCTGCCACCACCATGTTTCGCAGTGGGGATGGTGTGTTCAGGGTGATGAGCTGTGTTGCTTTTACGCCAAACATAACGTTTTGCATTGTTGCCAAAAAGTTGGATTTTGGTTTCATCTGACCAGAGCACCTTCTTCCACATGTTTGGTGTGTCTCCCAGGTGGCTTGTGGCAAACTTTAAACAACAGTTTTTATGGATATCTTTAAGAAATGGCTTTCTTCTTGCCACTCTTCCATAAAGACCAGATTTGTGCAGTATACAGGGACTGATTGTTGTCCTATGGACAGAGTCTCCCACCTCAGCTGTAGATCTCTGCAGTTCATCCAGAGTGATCATGGGCCTCTTGGCTGCATCTCAGATCAGTCTTCTCCTTGTATGAGCTGAAAGTTTAGAGGGACGGCCAGGTCTTCGTAGATTTGCAGTGGTCTGATACTCCTTTCATTTCAATATTATCGCTTACACAGTGCTCCTTGGGATGTTTAAAGCTTGGGAAATCTTTTTGTATCCAAATCCAGCTTTAAACTTCTCCACAACAGTATCTAGGACCTGCCTGGTGTGTTCCTTGTTCTTCATGATGCTTTCTGCACTTTAAACGGACCTCTGAGATTATCACAGTGCAGGTGCATTTATACGGAGACTTGATTACACACAGGTGGATTCTATTTATCATCATTAGTCATTTAGGTCAACATTGGATCATTCAGAGATCCTCACTGAACTTCTGGAGAGAGTTTGCTGCACTGAAAGTAAAGGGGCTGAATAATTTTGCACGCCCAGTTTTTCAGTTTTTTATTTGTTAAAAAAGTTTACAAAATATCCAATAAATTTCGTTCCACTTCATGATTGTGTCCCACTTGTTGATTCTTCAAAAAAAATTACAGTTTTATATCTTTATGTTTAAAGCCTGAAATGTGGCAAAAGGTTGCAAAGTTCAAGGGGGCCGATTACTTTCGCAAGGCACTGTACATCAGTAGCCCTCACAGGGGGTTCAACCATTACTGTATCTTGCATACTCAACAGTTTAGCCTCCTGGCTTTCATTCTTGCCATCTGGCTGTTTCAGGCCTATAGCTTAGGCCTAAGGTCTGCTCCTCAGAACAAACAGAGTTTCCTAGAGTTAAGCTCTCTCCTAGCTTACTCCTGATCAGCGCCTTGCTGCTCAATCACCAATGACATCTGCCTCCTGCCGACATGCAGCCTCTGACTCCTCTCAGAGGGATGGGAGTCCACCTGACACCCAGGAACAGACTACCTGTCTGTTGGGTGGGGCCCTGAGCCATAGTCAGGTCAGAACTAAATAGCCCAACACACAGCTGTGCAATTAGCGTACCTTTCTCTCCAAAATCTGGTGTAAACTAGCAATTTTTAAGGTCGCACAGGGTCCCACCACCACAATATATATGTATATACACACTCACACGTTATATATATAGTGCTGGGAAAAAGTATTTGCCCCCTTTTCTGATAATTTTTTTTGCATATTTGTCACTCTTAAATGACTAATTTATTAAGGCAAAATAGCTGTCCAAACCTGCCTGGCTTTATGTGAAACAGTAATTGCCCCCTAAACCTAATAATTGGTTGTGCCACCCTTGGTGGCAACAACTGCAAACAAGTGTTTGCGATAACTGGTAATAAGTCTTTCACATTGCTGTGGAGCAATTTTGGCCCACTCTTCTTTGCAGAATTGTTTTAATTCAGCCACATTGGAGGGTTTTCCAGCATGAACGGCCTGTGTAAGGTCATGATACAGCATCTCAATTAGATTTAAGTCCAGGCTTTGACTCGGCCTCTCCAAAACCAAAATGTTGCTTTGTTTGAACCATTTGGAGGTGGACTTGCTGTTGTGTTTCGGATCATTGTCCTGCTGTATAACCCAAGTGCACTTGAGCTTGAGGTCACAAACTAATGGCCGGACATTCCTATTTAAAATTTTCTGGTAGAGCTCAGAATTCATGGTTCCATTAATTGTGGTAAGTCGTCCAGGTCCTGGAGCTGCAAATCAGTCCCAGACCATTACACTACCACCACATATGATGTTCTTGTTATGAAATGCTGCATTCGTTTTATGCCAGATGTAACGGGACACACACCTTTTAAAAAGTACATTTTTTGTCTCATCAATCCACAGAATATTTGCCTAAAAGTCTTGTGGATAATCAAGATGTTTTTGATAAATGTGAGATGAGCCCTTGTGTTCTTTTTGGTCAGCAGTGGTTTTGGCTTTGGAACTCTCCCATGGATGCAATTTTTGCTCAGTCTCTTTCTTATTGTTGAATCATAAACATTCATCTTACCTGAGGCAAGTGAGGCCTGCAGTTCTTTAGATGTTGTTCTGTGTTCTTTTATGACCTCCTGGATGAGTCGTCGTCATGCTCTTGGAGTCATTTTTGTAGGCTGGCCACTCCTGGTAAGGTTCACCACTGTTCCAAGTTATCTCCATTTGTGGATAATAGCTCTCCCTGTGGTTCACTGTTCACGTATCGCCATCCGTCTGATTTTAGCGGATCGGATGTCATCGGACTTGTCACCGCTGACATCCGACGATCAATAGACAAGCATGAAACGGCCATTCAGGTCTGCCGAAAAAACTGACAGGCGGACCTGAGCGGTCCGGCAGTGTGAAAGGGGTCTAAGTGAGAGTTAAAATGGACCCATCATCGAAATTTTGTCTTCACATGAATCAGTGGGTTAATGACAGAATTACCTCACTCACACAGTCTCTGACAACCAATTATTACCAAAGAGGAATGAGAGAGAGAGAAAAATATATATATTTTTTAACTAACATGCATTGATACAATGTGCTATTACACAGTCTGGGATTAAAAAAAAATAAAGTGAGCAGAGAGCCGATGACTGTCAGCCACCGGCTCCTGCTCCACCCCTCCAGCGCTCACTGAAGCGCTGGGCTGTGTAGGGGGCAGGAGCGGCTGGCTCGGGTTCTCAGCGGCTCGCTGAGAATATGAATCATCTGACGGTCCAGTCATCTGGGTGGATCCCAATATTATAGTCTGGACTAGCTGAATACGGGCCATAGGAGTGCAGAATTTGATTCCCTGGAGAAGTAGGGTCAAAAGAGATTTGGTCCTACTTCTGCAACTACAAAAAAAAAAAATATCTCTTGCACAGAAAACACAACCACATTTTTCCCCCTTTCTCTACGCGTGGAAAAAGTCTAATTTTGAATAAAAGTGTGTCTGAAACTCCGGCTAAAGAATATTTTTTCTTGTGAGGCCAAAGTTACTGGTTGATAAGTAAAGAGATTATTTATCACGTCTTTTTTTATGTAATAGTCCAACTGCTCTTATTTATATTTACTGATATCGCAAAGATATGCATAGTGTATGGCTTACTTTTATTTTTGTGTGGTGTTCATACTCCTGGTTGTAGATGTCACAATTTACAGTTGTAGCATCTAAGCTACTTTCTATACTCTGACAAGATAGTTCCTGTTCCTGGTATGATATATTCAGAAGCCTACAGGTATCTTATGGATGCCTGAACGTGTTAAAAAAAGCACTCTAACTACTCTGCCTCCCAGTCTATAGAACACAACAAGATTGGTGCGAAGAATGTCTTGTCTGCATCTACAGCAACCTGCACCCTTCTTCCACAACCTGGTGAGCCTGCAATGTCTTTCAATGCTTGGATTCTTATGTTCAAGATCAAGAACTACATACAGTAGGCTAATCAGGAGGACTGCCCCACTGCTAGAAAGCACTTTACTTATTCACTGTCGGGGAGAAGAAGGACCGTGTATTTTCTGTATGCCACCGGCAGCAGATATCATTTGTGATACAGCTCTCTCTGTATTAGAGAACTCATTTGTATCTAAAATGAACATAGCTGCAGAACTATATACTTTCCAACAATGAGGACAGTATAATGGCTAATCCACAGTACAATTTACTTTTTATATTTGAGGGAATTGTTTGCTACCTGTGATTTTGGTGCTCTAATAGTTAGAATGAGAAGAGGCGTATTACTAGAAAAAAACAACCTTGTCCCACATTAGAGAAAGATTGCTCTTGAAATATGATTTAACTTAAAGTAGAGTTCCACCCAAAAATGGAACTTCCACTTTTTGGAATCCTCCCCTCCTCCGGTGTCACATTTGGCACCTTTTAGGGGGTAGGAGGGAGCAGAATCTGTCTAATACAGGTATTTGCTCCCACTTCCTAGCATAGATCACCTCAGTGATCGAGGTGACCTACGCTACTTCCAGCGCCTATTCTGTCCTCCTCCACTGTCTTCTGGGAGACACACATTTCCCAAAAGACAGCAGGGACCAATGAGGATGCGCAGCGCGACTCGCTAATGCGCAGTAGGGAACCAGGGAATTAAGCCGCAATGCTTCACTTCTTGATTCCCTTACCGAAGATAACGGCGGCAGCAGACGATCCTCGAGCTATGGATCGGCTTTGGCTGTCGGCATCACGGGCACCCAGGACAGGTAAGTGTCCATATATTAAAAGTCAGCAGCTGCAGTATTTGTAGCTGCTGGCTTCTATTTATTATTATTTTTCGTGGGACCTCCGCTTTAAGCAAAAGCTATTACAATTTCAAGTAAAACTGCTGTGGCCGAGGCAAAAACCTTCAGTCAGGGGATTATTGGTACTATATAGGCTGTGAATTCAGAATATGGAACATATTTCAGCCCAATACAAAAATACAACAATAGATTCATCCAAAGTGTGCATAGCTGAACATACACAGAACAAATAGTGCTTCAGGAGTGGTTCAACATGGCACACTGCAAACTATACTGTGTGCCCTGCAAAAGATGTGCAGAGTTTTAAAGGCAAGACATTTTAAAAAAAATATGATGTACTTCTAATGCTAGACAGGTTTGTAAAGTTACTGCCCTAGAGATTACCATTTTAAGTGCAAAGAAATATGATGTTGGATTCCAGAAAAGCTTGAGTGCACTATTTGGCTAGCCTTTTCTGTCAGGGACCCTATTCTTGACACTATTAGATGCCCAGGAGGTTCTATTACGCTGTTGTGCATCTTTGGTAAGGTGTAAAATGTAGGAGTTTTAAGATGTTGAAATCTTATGAAGTCTAGTGTTCCTATATCAATAATTCTCTGTTTATTTTCCCAGTGCACTTTCTTATAAACTTCCTGCTGGAATTGAAGTAACATAGATTTTTCTTTAGGTTGATACCAGAATTGGATAGAATATTATTATTTTCTTTTTTCTTTTTATTTTTATTTTGTACACAAAGAAAAACAATAAGTACTTTATTTACACAGTTGGAATCCCATTACATTATGACAACATACAAACAAGGTCTTTATGTAACAGGACAGTCGGCCACGGACTGGCACTATCAATTTAAAGGACCCAACCCACTACTGCAGCGTAGGTACAGGATCTTGGGGAGAAGACCTCAGGCACCCCTATTGGGAGCAAACTGTGCCTGGAGGATTCCCCCCACGATCTTGAAGAAAGCTAATGACCTTGTGGGCGGTAGTTAATTGTTAGCGTTGAGCCAACTAGCTCAGTGGAGAAGGCTACATGTCAGATGGATAGAATTTTTAAGCACATTCTCTGATATCCATAGTGGTCCATGATCACAACATTGTCCCTTTGTCTAGGTTTATCAAAAGATTGTGGTTCCTTTTAAAGGCTGCACAGCTTTATGCTGAGCTAAATATAAATTCTTAGATTGGTCTGTTTGATATATTAATTGTTCAATAGCATGCACTGATATTGATTTTAAGATCTTTTCTTATAGGAGGGTGGGCAATGTTGCGGTGATGAACTGCCCAGGACATTAGCGGGAGAACACTCAATCCTTTCCTCCCCCTCGGAGTTGCTGTCCTCCCATATGGCAATTAGATCTTTGAGGGCTCTGAAGTCTTTGTTGGAGAATCTTCCATGATTATTCGAGATGGAACTTTTTCTTTGGTGTACATAAGACGAAGCGTCAAATTTCTGGCAAAAAGCTATATATCCTTATTTGCCTCAAAACTATCAAAATGGTCATCGGGACAAAAGCTTAGACCCAATTTATTATGCTTAGTTCCTCATCAGTCAACTGATAGGTTGATAAATTATTTACCTGTAACTCATTTTGATCTATGCCTGCTTTATGAGGTACTGATCTAGATTGCCTGCTTTCTTGCTTTCCCCCACAGTTAGGATCTCCCTTAAAGGGATCAAACTATGATTTTTGAGGACTGTCCCCATATTAGGTTTATTGCCAATACATACAGATTGATCAACTCCCACTATGTTACCTTGTAGATTAAACAAAATAGGGTGAGATGCATTGGTTTGTATAGGGGGCATAGACCCACCAGGTGACTGAGAAAAGGTGTAATGCAATCCAACTTGATTACAATCATTAAAGTGCATAGGTGCAGGTGTGTCCTGAAAAGACCCTTGTGGTTGGGTCATGGTTTGGCCAACTCTTTTATCACTGGGGCTGCAGCTGCTGACTTTTTCTTACTCACAAAGACCTTTCCATTCTATTCTTCAATTAACTCCTGTAATTCAGCTTGTTTCTTTTCAACTAGGTAGCCCATTATGGGCCATATTTTGTAAAACTAGTTGTTTATTCTGAATGTCAATATTCAAAACGTCTTTATTATAATGATCTCTCAATAACCGTATCATCTGTAAAGCACAGTTTTTCAAGTTTTTTTTCCAAGACAATTTAAGTTCTGGGGTCACTGTAGGTATAGTGAGATATATCTGGACTCTAAGGCTGCATTCACACCTGAAGCCTGAAGCTATAAAACGCTAGAGGGGAAAAAATGCATTATTCTCAATGGTAATGGATCACATCTCCACTCCAAAACGCCTGAAGCCGAACGCCTGAAGCTCAAACAAGTTCTGGACCCTTTTCTGTCGCGCGAATCGGGCTGATTTAGGCGTTTTTTAACATTTGTATTCCCATAGGAACTAATGTAAATGCTCGATTCAAGCGTCTAGCGCGATAACGAGCGTTTCTACGGGCGTTTTGTCTCTTTAATCTGTTCTGTGAAATAGAACATTCACCCTGGAAGAAGATAAAAAAAATCTACAAACATAGCAACAAATGATGAAAGAGATGATCATTTTTCCTATTGGCTAAAATAAAAAACGACGAAGTTCAAAAACGTCAGACAACGCTGTATGCAAACGCGCAAATACGTGTGAATACGTGCAACAAAATGCCCAAAAAAACTGACCGAAAACGATATGCTCAGGTGTAAATGCGGCCCTAAGTCCTCAAGGGAGACTTTTATTGTCCAGGCATTTTTCAAAGTAACAAGAATGTCAAAACATATTGGATCTTTTCAATTGTACTAGATACATATGTATCCAGATCAGAACCTCCCGAATTAGGGCCTCCTAGTCATCCCCACAGAAATGAGTCATGTCTGTTCAGAGGTCAATCAATACAAACATGTATAGACAATAATGGCTACTATCAAGTAAGGTAGAATCCTCGTTATGTTCTTGTTCTGCTCCTTGAGTTTGGATGTTGGCTCCACCCTGTGACCAGCTGTTGGCAGTTACCTGATCTAGTGACCCTATAAATCATCACCCTTCCTGTCTTTGCCCTAGTATAGGTTCCTGTGCATGCTTGTTGGTGTATGTTAATGTGTTTCTGGTTGCTGACTTTGCTTCTTGGATTACCTCTTGGATTTATGCTGATCTTGTTGCCAACCCTGCCTGTTCTCAAGGCCACCTTCTGGTTGACCCCTGTGTATTTCTGCCTTGGTCCACTACTTCATTTAGGATTGTCCTTCCTCCCATCTGGTTCCTGTCTTTGGCCTCTACTAACCGTGAGTTGTTTGCTGGTGGTTCCTTGTTAGGCTGTTTGTGCCATCTATTGTGGTCTCCTAATCTGGCTGAAGGATCTTAACTGTCCCTCCACCTGATATTGGGATAACAAGACTACCGGTCAGGAAACCGGAGTGACGGTTGAAATCTCCTGCCAGACCTGACATTCACCACCACAGAAGACAAATACTACAATGCCAAGGGTATAATATTCTTTAACCCTAATACCTAATATCTGTACAGCATAGTAATCACTTTGTCTCTGATTTACCAGGGGAAAGCCAAATAATGTTGAGACTTTTCAGGTGGGGGATCTCCCAAAGAAATGTTCTCACACAAAAAAAAAAACTAAAAATCGATTCTTTACCTATCTAATCCCTATTCAGTACATTGGGCATGGCATACACAGTAGGAACATCCCTATTAAATCCTTCCACCAGGGGCATTGCTAGGTGGCAAAAAGACCAGGGGCTTCAGCCCGAAGTCAAAGGCCAGAAACTGGGGGGGGCGGGTGGTGCTGTATGTGATGCAGGCTTTTTTTTTTTGGCTGGGCCGTGACCTACCTGACTTACATACACTGATGGTAGTGACCTACATACACTGACTGTAGTGACCTTCATACACTGACCTACATATACTGACAGTAGTGACCTACATACACTGACGGTAGTGACCTACATACAATGACCTACCTAAACTGACCTACCTCTCACTGACGCTAGTGATCTACATACACTGACCTACCTGACCTACCTAACCTGCATACGCTGATCTACCTGACCTACCTATACTGACCTACCTGACCTATATAGACTGACCTACATACACTGACATTTACATACACTGTGTGACCGACCTCAGCTCAGCCGTGGTGTGCGGTGTCACAGCACGCAGTCAGTCATTCATTCCGTCAGTCATCAGAGGAGAAGCCAAGGAAGACATGCGAGCCGAGGAGGAGAGGAGAGACGAGAAGGAGAGAACAGCCGAGGCGCCTGGAGGGGAGGAGAGCTGAGGAGGAGAAAAGAGGAGAGTCGAGGAGGGGAGGAGAGGAGAGCCGGCCGCCCAAGTGCCAAGCAGTGAAAAGGTTGGAGATAAATTTACATGCCCCAATCTGTTGGTCTGACATTTTCACTTTTTTAGTATTGTTGATTTTTGTCTTTTTGCCTTTTATTTTACATTCCAGTACATCCTTCTCCTGAAGAAGTATGTAAGTGAAATATGTTGAAGTTAATAATCCACTCACAGTGGAATCCTTGTGATGATCCCAGTTTGCTCCCTGGTATTTAATATGGATGTTCCAACCGTACCACATGCTGTGTATGTTATGCATGTACCTTATGGTTTTTAAATAAAGATATGGGGAGGACTTTTCTTCCTTTTTAATAATAAGGCATTATTTGATTTAAAGTGGATGTAAACCCAATTTTTTTTTATGTCACAATGTACAGTATACGATTTCCTATCATCTGTGCCGTCTTGCCACACAGAGTTAATCCAGCTCTGAGCAATCCTCTTTTATTGTTTAGTGAAATAAAACAGAGAAAAACCTTAGTCCGTTCCGCCCCCTTGCTGTGAGTGACAGGTTATTTACATATCTCAGGCACTAGCCTGGAGACAGGCATTAGTTTTAATTCCCACCCCCACTCCTTTTCTGAAGTCATGTGGTTACTTTTCTGGATTTTGACTGAATGTTAGTGATCTTAGCAGAATTTTGTGTAAGGAATACACAAGAAAAAATTCATGTTGACAAGGGGAGTGTAGAGGAGGGCGGGGACTCCACCCACAGAGTTTCAGACAACAGACCCACCCACAGAATCTGCTGTTTTTCAGTTCTTATAACAGACAGAGGGGAGACATTTGACAGGTAAGGATACATGCAGGAGGCGTCTATATCCCTATAGATCAGCACTATGGCAGTAGTTTAGAATGAGAGTGGGTTTACATCCACTTTAATGTAAATAAAAATTAGATCTTTATATAAAAAAAAAATTCTCCTGGCAAATCAGGGAAGTAGCAATTATTACGATGTCCTGTTATGCCGCGTACACACGATCGGTTTGTCTGATGAAAACGGTCTGATGGACCGTTTTCATCAGACTAACCGATCGTGTGTGGGCTCTATCGTTTTTTTAACCATCAGTAAAAAAATTAGGAACTTGTTTTAAAATTATCTGATGGTTAAAGCGGAGGTTCACCCAAAAAAAAATGTTTTAACATTACATTCAGCCGAGTTGTCCTAATGACAATCGGCTGTTTTTTTTTTTCGTGCATACCGTATTTGCGGCTCTATACAGCGCCTGCGCACCGACGTTCGGCTTCTTTCGGCAACTCGTGACGCGCTGTATGCGACGGTCGGAAGCCTGTCAATCAATTAGGAACGCCCAGTCCCGCAGAAGACATACCCGGAAGCGGCGGTGAAAATACGGTATGTACGGGGGAAAAAAACAGCCGATTGCCATTAGGACAATTCGGCTGAATGTAATGTTAAAAATTTATTTTTGGGTGAACCCCCGCTTTAGCTAACCATTAGAAAAAAAACTATCGTCTGTAGGCACGTCCATCGGTTAAAAATCCACGCATTCTCAGACTAATTTAGGGGACAGGAGCGCTCGTTCTGGTAAAACTAGCGTTCGTTATGGAGCTAGCACATTCATCACGCTGTAACAGACAGAAAAAGCGCGAATCGTCTTTTACTAACACAAAATCAGCTAAAGCAGCCCCAAGGGTGGCTCCATTGGATTTGAACTTTCCCTTTATAGTGCCGTCGTACATGGTTTACGCGACCGCGTTCTGACACGATCGTTTTTTTAACCGATGGTGTGTAGGCACGACTGATAATCAGTCAGCTTCATTGGATAACTGATGAAAAAATCCATCAGTCCGTTTTCATCGGATGGACCGATCGTGTGTACAGAGAAATTGTTTCCCAAGAACTTAAAGCGGGAGTTCACCCGAAATTTTTTTTTTTTAACATTAGATTGATGCTCATTTTGTCAAGGGGAATCGGGTAGTTTTTTTTAAATCGAAGCAGTACTTACCGTTTTATTCAGCGATCTTCTCCGCCGCTTCCGGGTATGGTCTTCGGGACTGGGCGTTCCTATTTGATTGACAGGCTTCCGACGGTCGCATACATCGCGTCACGAGTAGCCGAAAGAAGCCGAACGCCGGTGCGGCTCTATAAGGCGCCTGCGCACCGACGTTCGGCTACTTTCGGAAAATCGTGACGCGATGTATGCGACCGTCGGAAGCCTGTCAATCAAGTAGGAACGCCCAGTCCCGCAGCCCATACCCGGAAGCGGCGGAGAAGATGCGGCGGAGAAGATGCATCTCTAAAACGGTAAGTACTGCTTCGATAGTAAAAAAAACACCCGATTCCCCTTGACAAAACGAGCATCAATCTAATGTTAAAAAAAAAGGTTTTTGGGTGAACCTCCACTTTAAGACAGTAGAACTAGCATTTTTTGCATGCCCAGTACAATTACAGAACATTCTAAAAAGCAAATGGCCAAACTCAGAAACTAAATTGAACCTTGAATTGAAATAAACCTTGTTCTACAACATTACTTCAGGATTAGACATGAACTGTCATTAGTCACTGGTTATATTGTCTATGCATCTCATCATTTACTAGTACTATAAACCTTTACAACTTGTACATAAGATCATCAAAGAATTGTAAAAAGAAAGCAAAGACCACGTGACCTACAATGCCTTGAAAAAGTATTTATACCCCATGACATTTTCCACATTTTGTTAGGTTACAACCAAAAACGTAAATTTATTTTATTGAGATTTTATGTGATACACCAACACAAAGTGGCACATAATTGTGAAATGGAAGGGAAATTATAAATGGTTTTCAAAAGTTTTTACAAACAAATATCTGAAAAGTGTGGCGTGCATTTGTATTCAGCCCTTGAGTCAAAACTTTGTAGTACCATCTGTTGCTGCAATCACAGCTGCAAATCTTTTTGGGTGTCTCTACCATCTAGAGAGTGACATTTTTTCCCATTCTTCTTTGCAAAATAGCTCAAACTCTGTCAGATTGGATGGAGAGCATCCCCACAACATAATGCTGCTACGACCATGTTTCACAGTGGGGATGGTGCATTCAGTGTGATGTGCAGTGTTTTTCCGCCACACATAGCGTTTGCTTTTAGGCCAAAAAGTTCAATTTGGGTCTCATCTGACCAGAGCACCTTCTTCAACATGTTTGCTGTGTCCCCCACATGGCTTCTCGCAAACTGAAAATGGGACTTTGTATGGCTTTCTTTCAATAATGGCTTTCTTCTTGCCACTCATCTATAAAAGCCAGATTTGGGGAGGGCACGACTAATAGTTGTCCTGTGGACAGATTCTCCCACCTGAGCTGTGGATATCTGCAGCTTCTCCAGAGTTGTCATGGGCCCCTTGGCTGCTTCTCTGAATATTGCTCTCCTTGCCCGGCCTGTCAGTTTAGGTGGGCGGGCATGGCTTGATAGGTTTGCAGTTGTGCCATACTCTTTCCATTTTCAGATGATGGATTGAACTGTGCTCTGTGAGATGTTCAAAGCTTGGGAATTTTTTTTATAACCTAACCCTGCTTTAAACTTCTCCACAACTTTATTCCTGAATTGTCTGGTGTATTCCTTGGCCTTCATGATGCTGTTTGTTCACTAAGGTTCCCTAACAAAACTCTAAAGGCTTCACAGAACACATGTATTTATACTGAGACTAAATTACACACAGGTGGACTCTATGAACTAATTAGAGGACTTCTGAAGGCAATTGATTCCACTAGATTTTAGTTAGGGGTATCACAGTAAAGGGGGCTGAATACAAATGCATTCCACACGTTTCAGATATTTATTTGTAAAAAAAAAAAAATTGAAAACCATTTATTATTTTCCTTCCACTTCACAATTATAAGTCAGTTTGTGTTAATCTTATAAAAATACATTTACCTTTTTGGTTGTAACATTACAAAATGTGGAAAATTTCAAGGGGTATGAATACTTTTTCAAGGCACTGTAAGTTGTATTACTGCCAACTGCTGCACTGCTGATCAGGACACTAGATGTCATTGTATGCCTAGTCTTTACTGCCAATCACGCTGTATATTAGATTGTATTACTGGCAGTTTCAAACCATGCTTGCCTCGTTATCAAACATATTGGGTGACAGTATATATATTAGGTTGCCTTCATTAACTGGTTCAGTGCCCATTTTTTTGACATAGTGATATTGCTAGGTACCAAGTGTCACCTTTAGTAATTTTTTTTCTATTGCATGCTTATACATTGAACCTAGTGTTACAGAGGGGTTGAGGCAGAGAACAGAGGATCCCAATCTAACCAGCGGCTCTTATGGGGTAGCGCTAGATAACACTTTCCATACTCTAACAAATCAGTTTAATTTCCTGTCTTGTTATGATATACTCAGATGCCTGCACGTGTATTATTGTTGCCTGAACATGTTAAAGTGAAACTTAACTCTCCCCATCCACCCACCCTGACAACCATTATATCATATAGGTTAGATATAATGCCACAAGAAATAAGGCTTGAGATATATGCATTGATAATATACAGTAAAATCTGTTGTGATTTAGCCATTGAAATATTTCTACACATAATGAAAATAAGGCATGGCAAAGTAGCAAAGTACATAAATCACGCAGTAAGGCTTATTTTAATTGACTCAACTTTCTTAGGCCCCTTTCACATGTCCGTTCCGCCTGTCCGTTCATTACAAGTCCGTTAACGGACTTGTAATGAATCCCTATGGGAACGCGTCCGCTAGCGGATGGAGCATCCGCTAGCGTCCGCGTCCGTCGGGATCCAGTTTTCGGACGGAAGAAAAACCTATTTTTCTTCCGTCCGGCAGAACGGATATGATGCAGCCGGACAGACGGTCCGTCTGCATCCGGTTCCCCATAGGGCAGAGCGGAGCTGAGACAGGGCGGTCCCTGCACTGTGTGCGGGGACCTGCCCTATCCGCCGACAGCTCAGCGGGGATCCCCGCTGAGCGGACGGAGCGGACAAAAGAAACTGACAGGACGTGTGAAAGAGCCCTTATACTATGCTTTTTAAATGTGCAATTCTTTCTTTTTTAATAGTTTTTATAAAAGTTTTAAAATTGTAGTTGTACAATGAACAATGAGGTAGAGCATTTCACAAAGGCTTATATCAAAGTTGCAATACAGTGATTGCCCCTAATTTGACATCAGAGATCAATAAAGGGTAATAGGGTTACAGAAATCTACAATCGGATCATGGATCCACACTCGTGCCAAGGAAGAGTGAGCAGCGGGGATGTGTACTACTCATCGGAGCGACACATTTCATGAGCAGGGGGTAAGCCCCCGGAAAGATTTTGTAGGTATAAAGAGGTATAAATAGGTATATGAGAAGGGGCCAAAGGAATACTGATACAGACCGATAAGCCCTGTAAAACATGGCCTAACTTAGAGGGCTTAAGAAGGGAGAGCAGAAGGTAAAAATGATAGGAGGAAAGAGAAAGGAGAGGGAAGAGCAGAAAAGCAAACAAAACAAGGTGGGGGGTGTAAGGTTGGGAAGAAGGGGTGAGTCAGAGCAGAAACAGGTAGGATCTCACATCCCAGGGCAAGCCTCAAGTTGGTAGCTGGTTGGCTGCAAAAGCAACCACAAAGCGTCATTCCAGACCCAATAATTGGAGATTCAGGGGGTCCAGAGTTTCTTGAATTTCTTGACCTTGTGCTTCAGGACTGCTGCCATTTTCTCTTTAACCAAAGTACCACATCATCTTAGTTTTTACATTTCCTAAAGTTGGAACCCTTGATTTCCAATTTCTAGCCAGGGTATTTTTGGCTGCTATGAAAATGAAGGACATCAGTTTAAATGGGTTATCTGTGCACCAGTCAGGCTTTAGGTTGAGCAGTGCCTTATATGGGTTTTTAGGGATACTGGCTTCAAAAACTGTATAGATCAGTTTGTTGGTCTCCTCCATACCTGGACTGAAGGAAGGGTTATGAAATAAGGTAGCCAGCAGGAAATGGGGGCTATCAGCTTCTCCCAAGAATCCCATATTTTCAGCGAATGTTTTAGTATTCGGTGTGTTTGCGCATTTCCAGAAGGATCCATAATAGTGTGTCTATCGCAAATGTGCAATTCTTTCTTGTAAAACTGCACACTCATGTGCAGTAATGTGGCATGTCTCTTGTAGTACAGCAGATGCTACTAGTAACATGTTGGTATCTAATGATACAATGTAAATGTAGCACCCTGCTCCTGTTGAACAGGCACTGCTGTAAATTTAGTAGGGGTCTGAGCTGTTATTTGGCTCAGACTAGTGATTAATGGCAAATTTAGCCTCTGTTTTAGCCATGGCGGTGCTGAGAGTTCCATCATTGTTTGCCTGGGGGTTTCATTACCACCCCAGGCCAAGGGTGGCAGCAGCAAAGTCAGGGTGTATTGGGTGTCCCCCTTGGCAGTGAATCAGTGGGAGTGGTTACCTCGCTGTGCATGCTGGGGAGGGGTCTGTCGTCCCACGTGCCCCGCCTGGCCTGGGGTGCGTGTCCTGAATCCTGGCTCCGGGACCACGTTGGTCCGGGGTCACGGCTTCGCCTGGTAGGCAAAGTAGTCAGACTGGGGCCTGCCTTTTTTAGAGGTGATCCTGTACCATCTGTCCTGCGGGAGGAGGTCACTTGATGAAGGAAGCCAGGGGAGGACCTATCCTGGAGAGGACCATGCAAGAGGCTGGTATCTTGGGAGAAGGCCTGCAAACTTCATCGAAGGATGCACCGTGCACTGAGAGGCTTGACAGTGTCGCCTGTTGGGTCTAAAGTTCTACTAAAGCTAAGCTGGAGAGATCTGGGTGCTGAATCCTGTGGCAGGGGATTCTGGAACAAAAGTGTCTCCTCATAAAGGAAGGTCTGTGGCAGAGATTTTAATTTATTCTGTGCGCCATTCCCGGCTGCTAGGCCAGTGAGAGGGACATATACGGGTGAGCAATACCCACTCTGGCTAGAGTGGAGACGAGAACTGTTTGCTGGAAGCAGGAGTGTTTCCTATTTGTGACTATACATCTGAACCTACCTACCCTTTCCACCCCTTCCCACTTCTTTCTGTTGAAGTTCTGCAACTAAATCCCAGATAAAGAAGTGCATTGTGTGGACATTGAAATTTTTCAGACTCTCACTTCACCCTGGACAGCGAGAAGATAGAGGTAATGTGCCACCCAAAAATATTCAGCAGCTCCTCTGGGGGTAGTGCTACAGAAACAAAAGTGAATTACCATTCTGTTAAAATGGGCATTGAAGCTTATGTTCCTGTGACTAGGGGAAGCATCTTTTAAACAGATCTCTCTTTGGTCTTATGTAAAATTTGCTATGAGTCGTCAAGGTTAAGTGGAGGTGAGTGCACAGACGTTTTTATTCTGGGTGTAATTTGCTGTGCAGCTTTAGGCCCCTTTCACACTGGGGCGGGAGCCGCGGTGGCGATATAGCGCCGCTAAAAATAGCGCTATACTGTCAGATTTGCCGCTGGATTCGGCAGCGAGCGGTGCGGTATTAACCCCCGCTAGCGGCCGATAAAGGGTTAATACCGCCCCCCAGTGCGCCTCTACAGAGGCGCATTGCCGGGCCGCATTGCTACGGTTTTGCATTGTTTTAAATGGGAAGGAGCGGTGAAGGAGCGGTATACACGCCGCTCCTCTCACCGCTCCAAAGATGCTGCTGGCAGGAGATTTTTTGTCTCCCGCCAGCGCATCGCCTCAGTGTGAAAGCCCTATTTTTAGCGCTGTACCGCCTGAAAAACTCCTCAGTGTGAAAGGGGTCTTAAAAATGCTCCCTTTCTTTTAGGTACAAAGATGCATTGTTTTGGTGGTTATATTGATGCCTTCAACAGCTGTGTGCTTAAAGCAGCTAAAAATTCCCCCAAAGAACATTAAAGTGACCTGGACATTTTATAGATAGGCAACTCCTATCCTCATATTGATTAGTGGTTCCAAATTTATAATATCTACTGCAATAGGGAACAGACACAAAATATACACTCAGCATCTTTCCAAATAACTATTCTGCTTTATTATGACGTAATTGAAGATTTTTATACACATGATTATGTAGGTATCACATTAATATTACAATTGTACATTTATGGTACCAAGGGCGTAACATAGGCAGACTAATTCTAATCAGGACTCGAAGGAATGCAAACATGTACTGAAAACATTATTAGTGCCGTGTGCACAGTGAGGGCAGTATGCAATACATACAAAATAGAATACAATTATATACAGAACTTACACATTTCCTTAACAAAGGCTTTCCTACAAATTTAGGAAAGTTTTTTTAATTAAACTTTCCTAAATAATGAGCCTGTCTCATCCTATTGAGATGAAGCCTGAACTGATCATGTGATTATGTAAAAGATACAGAAATAAGGTATTTGGTGGCAGCTTTAGTGAATTATATTGCTAATTATTATTCAAAAATGTTGGTCTATTATTATATTGTTCAGCATGCAGTGATTTAATGGTTCTTCCTCAATACATGATGGTCAGCCTATAGCGCACATATTTAGGGCCAGATCCACGAAGCGCTGCGCTTCTTTACGGTCGGCGTAGTGTATCTCAGTTACACTACGCCGCCGTAACTTACAGCGTATTTCCCGTATTCTCAAAGAATTCGTGCCGTAAGTTACGGCGGCGTAGTGTAACTGTGTCGGCGTAAGGGCGCGCAATTCAAATGGATGAGATGGGGGCGTGTTTTATGGTAATACGTCTTGACCCGACGTAAATTAATTTTTTTCTGAACGCGCATGTGCCGTCTGTGGGGGTATCCCAGTGCGCATGCTCGAAATTAACCCGCAACAAGCCAATGCTTACGACGTGAACGTCATTCTATGCAAAGCCCTATTCGCGAACGACTTACGCAAACGACGTAAAATTTACAAAATTCGACGCGGGAACGACGTCCATACTTAACATAGGATACGCCTCATATAGCAGGGGTAACTATACGCCGAAAAAAGCCTTACGGAAACGACGTAAAAAAAAATGCGCCGGCCAGACGTACGTTCGTGGATCGCGGTATCTAGCTATTTTGCATACTCAACGCGGAAATCGACAGAAACGCCACCTAGCGGCCAGCGTAAATATGCACCTTAGATCCGACGGCGTACTAAGACGTACGCCAGTCGGATCTAGCCCAGCTTCAGGCGTATCTTGTTTTGTGGATACCAAACAAAGATACGCTGGAGCAAACTAGAAGTTACGCTGCGTATCAATAGATACGCCAGCGTAAACACTACGTGGATCTGGCCCTCAATCTTCAATTGTGGATCCCCTTTACTTTTCTTTATTATTCCCTTTGTTTCCAAGGCCCTAAAATGATTGTTTTGGGATTTTCAATAGCCCACTACAAGATGTTGTGGTAAAGTTGCTTTGGGAAACGTACACGTGTCACCTAAAGCTTTCACTTAAGTGCTCAACCCAAACACTAAAACTTCAAGCAAGTCTGTCAACTATCAAGTTTTAACAAGATCTCAGTGATGAAATGTTCCATTTTTTAGCAAAACAGATCTGGACAACTAGTGTTCTTATTGAGTGAAGCTTGCACCAATACCACTTTCCTCTGACAGATCTGCTCATTGATAATGAACATCTGGGGGCTTACTTATTTAATTATTGTCTTTGCTAATTGGCTCACTGAACTGAATAGTTGCAAAGCACAGAAGGAACCATTTGTATGCTGCCAATCACAGCAGACGAAAAAAAAAAAAAAGACATTTCTTTCTGTGTCAAATTCATTTGTTTATGAGTGGCTGCCAAAAAGGGAGAATATACTGTAATTATATAGTGAATGCAATGCAAGAAACATATAATGCCCAAGCTTTTTCATTCAGTCTTCACGTCCTTGTGTGAATGCATTTCAACAAAGGCATCTTGAGAAAATAATCCCATATTACTTTGGACCAAGATGGGCTGAATAGCACAACTATCAAATTATTTTTGTGGTTGCGTTGAATCAAACAGTGGCAAATTCCTTTGTCACCTCTTCAGAGAGGCATCTTGAGCTATGACAGTTTTTCTTGTAAGTAACTGTACTATTTTAATAAAGGATTTCATACGTGTCCTGGACTTTAGCTAAAATGCAAGTCCTTTTTTGAAAGAACATTTTGTACCAGATCTTTAGGTAAAAAAAAAACTTTTGAACTCTCCAAGATGCTTATAAAAATGCAATTTTTAGTCTGACTAATTATGGTAAATGAAAGAACTTGCAGTTTATTATGCTTGGAAAAAACATGGAAGCATTTCCATAGATTATTATATTTTTGCATCTTTTGAATATATTTCACTGTAACATTTTTGTTGCTGGTCCTGTTGCATTTTTGTTGCCACTAGAAAAATTAAAGTGAACCTGTGGCCAGGCTATGGACATTCCTAAGTTTGCATATTTTTTTTTTAAAAGTAAGTGAACTTAAAAACAAGTCATTAACCACTTAAGCCGCGGACCATTATGCAGCTTAAAGACCAGGCCACTTTTTGCAATTCGGCACTGCGTTGCTTTAACTGACAATTGCGCAGTCGTGGCTCCCAAACAAAATTGGCATCCTTTTTTTCCCACAAATAGAGCTTTCTTTTGGTGGTATTTGATCACCTCTGCGTTTTTTTTTGTTTTTTTTTTTAAACAAAAATAGAGCAACAATTTTGAAAAACAAATCTATATTTTTAACTTTTTGCTATAATAAATATCCCCAAAAAATATATATAACAATTTTTTTTCCTCAGTTTGGGCCGATACGTATTCTTCTACAAATTTTTGGTAAAAAAAAATCGCAATAAGCGTTTATTGATTGGTTTGTGCAAAATTTATAGCATCCACAAAATCGGGGATAGTTTTATTGCATTTTTATTAATATATATATATATATTTTGGAAATGGCGGCAATCAGCAATTTTTATCGTGACTGCGACATTATGGCAGACACATCAGACACTTTTGACACTATTTTGGGACCATTGTCATTTTTACAGCGAATAGTGCTATAAAAATGCACTGGTTACTGTAAAAAGTGATACTGGCAATGAAAGGGTTAACCAGGAGGGGGCGCTGTAGGGGTTAAGTGTGCCATAATGTGTGATTCTTACTGTGGGGGGGGGGGGGCGTGGCTGGGCGTGTGACGTCACTGATCGTCGTTCCCACAGACGATCAGCGACAGGCTCACTAGGAAGCACGGGGAGAGGTTTGTTTACACACTTACCTCTCCCCGTTCTTCCTCTCTGTGACCCGATCGCGGGACACCGGTGACGATCGGGTCTGCTGTTCCCGCGGGAATGGTCACGGAGAAGAGGACCAGGTCGCAAGCGCGCCGCCGACGGCGCTCTCGCGATCCACGGCTGGGATCTTAAAGGGGGCGTTCATGTACACCCTTGTGCCCAGCCGTGCCATTTTGTTGACGTATATCAACGTGCGGCAGTCCTCAAGCGTTAAAGTAAAACCTTGGATTGCGAGCATAATTTGTTCCAGAAACATGCTTATAATCCAAAGCACTTGTATATCAAAGCAATTTTCCCCATAAGAAATAATGGAAACTCAAATGATTTGTTCCACAACCATTTTTTCATAAGTCCTTCAGTTTATAAAAGAAATGTTCCTGGACTGCCGCACTCTGATAGGCAATTTATTGAAACAAAATAAACAAAGGATAAAATCCAAAGCTGTATAACATCCAAAAAATCATGCAACACTGCAATCAATGGTAGAAAGTGGACAAAAAAGCTAACATGTTTCACATCATGGATAGATGCCTAGTCATAGCTGGGTTGTGTGAGGATCTGAAAGGATTTAAATAGAAAACTTTGAATGCATCCAAACCAATTAAGGCTGGTCTGCACAGCATTAGAAAATTAGATACCTGATTGAAACTGACACAACCCATGGTCAGAACAGCATCTGCACAATCAAAAACAATCAAAAACGAAAACACACACATGTATGTGACATTCTAACTTAAAACACATTTTATGATATAGACTTTATAAGTGTATGTAAAAACATACAAAGAAATGCAATAAATGAATACATATATATAAATATACTGCAAAAATAAAGTGCTATTAAATGAATATAAATGAAAACTGATATGAATGATATTGTGGTAATAAAATGTGGAGACAATGTGTGAATGTGGAGTTGTTCATAAATACGGTGCTGATCTGTGTTGGAAATAAATCATAACAACAATGAATTGTTGATATTTATTATGGTAAAAAGTAAAAAATATTAATTATTTTCAAAATTGTCGCTCTATTTTTGTTTATAGCGCAAAAACAAAAAAACGCAGAGGTTATCAAATACCACCAAAAGAAAGCTTTATTTGTGGGGAAAAAAGGACGCCAATTTTGTTTGGATGCCACGTCGCACGACCGCACAATTGTCAGTTAAAGCGACGCAGTGCCAAATCGCAAAAAGTGCTCTGGTCTTTGACCAGCAATATGGTCCAGGGCTGAAGTGGTTAAAGCTCCTTTAGGCTGCATTCACATCTAGGCAGACGAAATCACGGCGACAAAATCGCGGTACAAATAGCGGCGTTTTGTACCGCGATTTGCGGCGACAAAACGCCGGTATTGTCCGCCTAGATGTGCCCCAGATTGACCCCCTCTATGGAGATGCTTCCCATCTCCTAGCCGAACGCTGAAAGACGCCTGAAAAAAAGGTCCGGGACCTTTTTTCAGGCGGCAGGCGTCAGGCGTCCGGCGTTCGGTGTGGAGATGTGAACCATCTCCATAGAGGGAAATGTGTTTCCAGCCCTCTGGCGGCAGCGGTGTAGCGCTACAGGCGTAAAAACGCCTAGATATGAATGGGGGCTTACTGTTGGTAAATACTTGAATGTCTGTATAATTTTGCCACAGATTCACTTTAGGACAGCAGCTGGGGCATGTTCTTCAATGAGAAGTAGGGGATCTTTAAATCTATACAATGATCACATATCACCTGATTCTATTGTTACATCTTTACCACCTTGGGCGATGTTTGAAATTTTCCAGCATGCCAGATGCATTCATTATATAGTAAATACATATTAGGTCTTCAATAGTCAGTTCTTCTAGGTGACTATGAATATTGGACATTCTTGAAACAATCACAATTTACTAAGCAACACTGATGCATGAAATAGTAAAAAAAATTACACTGTTCCATATTTATAAGTAAATACCAAACTTTGCAGATAGTCAGTAAAAGCTAATTGTCATGACCTCTTGCCATATGGCCTATATACTGTGGGGTAGATCCACGTACATCGGCGCATATATAGGCCGGCGTAGCGCATCTCATTTCCGCTACGCCGGCACAACTTAGAGAGGCAAGTACCGTATCCTCAGAGTACTTGCGCCCGACGTTGCGCCGGCGCAACGTAAATTCCGAGGCGTAAGCCGGCGTAATTGAAAGTAGAAAGGAAGTGGGCGTGTTCCATTGAAATGAGCCGTGACCCCATGCAAATGAAGGGCCGAACGGACGGCGCATGCGCCGTGACGCTGACTATGTTCAGCGCCTCTCTGCGCATGCTCAGAACTAGGCCCAGCGTAATCAGTGAGATACGAACTAGGCCCGGCGTAATTAGTGAGATACGCCCAGGGCATAAATACGCCCAGACATGCGCCCGTCCAGTGCAAAAGTACATCCTCTTGTTTCCCCCCCTGAAGCAAGGTACTTTTGTTCTTTTCTGTGCATTTGATTGTGTTTGAGCCATGTCTGCTCCAGCAGCACGGAAGAGGAGGAAGCTTAATTTTTCCCCACAGGAGAAGGCGGTTATTATCAGGGCCATGGCCCAGTATGATATTTATCTCCATGGGGAAGAGAGTGCCAATACCACCCAGGCCAGGAGGAGGGAGATCCTGGCGCAGATTGCTGATGATGTTTAAATCTTTGGGGAGTGAGGGCAGGAGCCCCAATGACATTTTGAAAAAAATTAACGATCTGCGGCGCCTGGTCAAAGGTAAGCTGGCCAGGATGGCCACTCATGCAAGGGGCACTGGAGGGGGACCAGCAACTACTGAGACGCTCACTGCTGAGGAGCAGGTGGTTGCCCAGTGCCTCCACAGGCATCAAGTGGAGGGAGTGGAGGGCTTTGACTCCATTGCGGATGCCTTGAGGACAGGTAAGTGTGTTTTATTTCCTATCTGGTGTGTAGCATGTGTGGGGGTGGAAGGGAACATGTGACAAGTGTGTGGATCCTCCAACATGTGAATGTTTTGTGTCATCCACAGATGTGCAGGAGGGTGCGGGGCCATCTGGCCAGTCCACACCATCCCCCGGACATCAGGCTGAGTCAGACCACCTGGCAAGCCAGGAGTCCTCTGTGGAAGGGAGACACCTCTCCTCAGGAGGTGGTTGAGGAGGAGGAGGTGATGAGTGGGAATGAGGTGAGGCTCCATTTGGAGGATTCTTCCCATGTGGCTGGCACCAGTCAGCTCTCCATCACGGGTAGCCCCTCCCGCTCCTCCCCCAACAGGGCTTCCCCCCAAGGGTCTCCCGTTCTCCCAGGCCCCAAGCCACTTCAGGACCCAGGAAGGTGGCTAGGAAGACAAGGGGGGTGTCAGATGTTATCCCTGACCACCTCAGGAGGGACCAGACCCGCCATCTGGGTGAGGTTGCCCAGAGTATGGACCACATGGCCCAAAACATGGCCTCCGTGAAGGAAGCTGTGGTGGAGTTGGGCTGCAATTCCTCAGCTGTGGTCACCTGCCTGGCTGATCTGCAGGCCACCACAGCAGGCCTGGGTGAGGAGTTCCACGCCCTGACAGAGGCTGTCAGGGACAACACGGCAGCCATCCAGGCGGGGGTGCGGCTGCATGCGGACACCAATGCGGTCCTCACCCGCATCGCCCTGGCGTTGGAGGGCAGGCCGCCAGGCGTGGAGAGACCAGGGGATGCTCCTTCTCCTGATTTCCCCCCCCCCATGAGTCTCCCATGAGGAGCTGGGGCCGGCAGCGCCGTTTATTTTTTTTGTTTTTTTTTCTTTTTTTTTCTTTTCGACTCAGGTTATGAGTAGTTTATGTTTCTTTTTGTCATATACTTATGAGTTTTTATTTTTTTTTGTAGCCAAAGCACACGGTTAGTAGTGCAGGCTACATTGTGACTGGTGTTTGAATGTGGGGGTGACATTCCTGCCGTAAAAGGGGTGTCACCCTTGGTTGTCGGGGAGAAGTGATCCCCAGGACCAGGGAGAAGTGATCCCCAGGTCCGTGTGAATGGTGTATGAATGTACAGCAACATAATTGGAGCCTTGCTGTGGCGTTGCTGCTCCCAAGTCCTGATTGGTGGACTTGGGCTAATCCAATGTGATGTGGATGTGGGGTGTGTGCTAGGGACCACAGTGGTGTGCATGCGTGCATTCTCCTTGTGCCATGATGAATGTGTGTGTTTAACGTGCAAAGATGCCTACTGTGAGGCATCTCCTGACTGCTCTTCCCTCAGAAGACGGGGTAGCCTCGGTTAGGGGGGGATTGTCTGGTTCGGGGGTCAGGTCATCACGTAGGTCAATCTCCAGGCCTTTTCTCACGGCGAAGTTGTGCAGCATGCAACATGCACCGATTATCTGGCACACAAAGTTTGGGGAATCCAACAGGGTCCCCCCGGACTTATCCAGGCATCGGAAACGGGACTTCAGGAGGCCAAAGGTGCGTTCCACCACTCCACAGGTACGTGTGTGTGCATCATTGTATCTTTGCTCTCCTGGGGTTTCAGGATGGAGTCATGAGATGGGGTCCAAGTGCATATGCAGAGTCACCTGGAAGGGAAAAGACAGGAGGATGTTAGTCATGCATGTGCCCCTCGTGATGTCTGCATCATGGGGGCGGACAGTCATGCCTGACATCCATGTCACTCACCAACCAGCCAGCTGTCCCCATACACGTTCTGTTTGAATTCTGTTGGGATGGGGCTTTGACGGTATATGTAGCTGTCGTGGCTGGACCCTGGGTGTTTGGCACGGACGTGCCATATGAGGCATTGGGCATCGGCTATCACCTGTACGTTGATGGAGTGCCAGTGCTTCCGATTGCGGTATATGTGCTCTGTGTCACGGGGGGCCGTAGTGCCACATGTGTGCAATCAATGCCCCCCACGGTGCGTGGGAATCCTGCAATTCTGTAGAAATCACGCATTGCCTTCACCCGCAGATGCTCCTGGGTGGGTCTGACAATGTGGTGGGCCATCCGTCTGAGGATTGCGGGGATAACCTGGTGCACACATCTGCTAATGGAGGATTGTGCCATCCCAGCCACAACTCCACTTGTACGCTGGAACGAGCCACTGGCAAGAAAATGGAGTGTTGCCAGTACCTTGACCAGTTTGCTTGTGAGCGGTGTGTCTGGCTGGTGATGTCATCTTTCAGGGTTGTGGCTAATTCCAGGATGGCAGTAGGGCTGAATATGAAGATGCGATACACCTCCGAATCCCCCATGCCAAAGACGTTTATGCGCTGTCGGTATATCCTCTCCCGTGCCCTCCTCCTCCGTGCCCTCCTCCTTCTACGCGCAGGTAAAGCCAGTAGTATAGCTATGACCATGGATGCCCCTGGCATGTTGGCATACAGATTGTTGTCCTGCAAGTGTGGATGCTCAGCTCGTCCCTAATGGTGCTGCTGAAGCTGCTCTCCAGCTGACCTGCACACGTCTGGTGCAAAGTTACAGCTGCTACTATGAGGGGTAACTTTAGACCGTACGTATGTCTTATGCGCGGCGCGCGTAGCCCACGTCGGGCGCACGTACGTTCGTGGATCGCCGTATCTCCCTCATTTGCATATTTGAATAGCAAAACAATGGTGCGTCCAGCGTATATTTGCGCCCACGATGCGCCGGCGCAGAAAAAATACGTCGGTCGGAAAAACCTATTTTTCAGGCGTATCTCGTTTTGTGGATACGGCGCATAGATACGACGGCGCATATTTACACTTACGCAGCGCTTCTCGAGATACGCCGGTGTAAGTGCTTTGTGGATCTGCCCCTATGTGATTATCTAGAGGTACTCCATTCTAGCAGCATATAATCAGAGGTAATAATTACATTTCACATAAAACAATAATGATGTTTAGAAAAATTATAGAAGAAGCTGAGTGTTTTTTTTTTTTTTTTTCATTTAGGAGACCTCTGTTTTTCCATAAAAGCATATATAGTAGTTTTTTTTGTTAGCTTGATTTTGGTGGCATAACTTCAAACTGTTTTGTGGTTCTGCTATAGTAGATCTTATTTCCATTGTAATGATGGAATTGTGTTTAACTCAGCTACATAATCACAAATGCAGCGGCGTCAGTTTGCTTAATTTATTCTCAGGACCTTTCATGAGTTATATACAGGCATACCCCGCTTTAAGTACACTCACTTTACATACACTCGCGAGTAAGGACATACCCCCGAGTGTATGTAAAGTGCCTTACAAGTACTGTACAGACATTTTGCAGCTGCAGTAGAAGGAGCTGAAGCTTCGAGAGCATAGTCTGCCCTGTTCCAGTGTGCCCCTGACACCCCCACTACAGCCCCTGAGACCTCAACTACAGCTCCTGACACCCCAAATACAGCCCCTGACCCCCTACTACACCCTAGAAGTGAAAAAAGGTATTGTTTCACTTTAAGTACATTTTCGTTTTATATACATGCTCTGGTCCCATTGTGTACTTAAAAGTGGGGTATGCCTGTAGGTAACTGGTTCATCATTAAGTCTTTTGGGATTCTAAACATACAAGCCGGGCAGCTGCTAAAGTCTCTGTGACCACCTGGCCCATTGCCACTGTTTTTTTTTTACCACCATGACTGCTTAAACACAAATACGTTTTTGTCCAGCTTAGACTATTCTAATACGTCCACTCAAAATGGAAATGGATAATGACCACACAGGTGCATGTCCCCAGAAAAACTTGGATATTGGAAGTCAAATTTTGGATTGCTACACTTGGTTGATACATGGCAATTTGTGCACCCTTCCAATTGGGTTTACACTTATTTCTCAGTCCCCCACCAGACATATTATAGACTGGGTTCTACCACAAGCGCCAACCATGTGTACCTAGGGCATTTATAGATTCCTTCCTTAACTCTGACCATGCCCCAAATTTATATTTTCCTGAACTCTGGTGCTCCCTCCTCTCCTGGGTTCACATGGTGACTCTATGGCAGGGGTCTCAAACTGGCGGCCCTCTAGCTGTTGTGAAACTACAAGTCCTATGAGGCTTTGCAAGGCTGACAGTTACACGTATGACTCTCATAGCTAGAGGCATGATGGGACTTGTAGTTTTGCAACAGCTGGAGGGCCGCCAGTTTGAGACCCCTGCTCTATGCGCTTGATTTAGTAAAGGCAAATATACTGTGCACTGCAAGTGCAGTTGCTCCAGAGCTTAGTAAATGAGGTAAAGCTTTTCTTTGCAAAGAATACCCCAATCACATGCAAGGAAAAAAAAAACAATGCATTTTTGCTGGCATATGTTTGGTTAATAGAAATCAGCAATGCTTACCCTCATTTACTAAGATCTAGAGCAACTGCATTGCAGTGCACAGTATATTTGCCTTTAGTATATCTACAATGACTAGTTTCTGCAAGATGCTGAAACTATGACGGAGGTCTCTAAAGAACTACCATAAATGTTTATTTCCAGACTAACTTTAATGGTGTAGTTCCCCTCCAGTGTTATCAGAGACACATAAATGCCTGGTAAGGGGTCTCTTCATTAACCTCCCTGGCGGTATGATTATTTCAGTAAAAAGGTGCTGAAAGCGGTACCATTATTTGCAAGGAAATTTGGCGTTTTATACTGTAGGCCTGTCATTTTTAGGAATAACTCACTTAAATCTGACCAAACAAGAGTCTAGTAGGCATCCCGGGTATGACATTTTTTTAAAAACAAAATTATAAATTATAATATAATAAATAACTATAAATAATTATAACAAATAATAATATAATTAAAATAAAAAGTATTCAATAATGTAATCAACTCAAAATCACTGAAATTTGCTCAGTTGCAGAATTGTCGCTGTCATTACTTTTATTTTTTTATGACGAATTTTCCCACAAATCACTATCGCACAATTCTGCAAATGATTATAATTGATTATCGCTGTTTTCTAGCTGCTCTAAAACCATTTTTGACATAAAGGTTGCTATGGACAATCTACAGTTTGCAGGCAGAAAGAACAGTTTTTATTATATAAAAGTACATGTAGGACACTGGGCAGACCACTAGGGACAAGGGGGTGTGTTTTCTTTACATACAGTACTGTAATCTATAAGATTACAGTATACTGTATGTATTGTGTTTGTTTACCTTTTTGAATTTGGCGCCGTTCTCCGCCCCCGTGTGTCGTAACGTCGCAGGGAACGGAGATCGGCGGCACACAGAGGCACTGTGGGAATCGAGCGAGGTCCCGCTCGCTCACACAGCGCAGTGGCATCGCTGGATCCAGGGACAAGGTAAGTAAACCAAGCCTATGGATGCTGCGAGGCAAGCCCGAGTCTGACTCGGGAATACCGCTCAGATGGTTAAACAGGACTCTCGGGTTAATAACAGCATACAGAGCAAATTTGAAAGTTATTTTCACAAATCCAATCTCTAGAGAGGTTACACAAGAAATCTGTAGCCGTATCGACCTACTAGGAGTTGCAGGCTTTTAGGGAAAAACTTAATTGTCTCTTGTTCCAACCCATTAATTCAAAACTCTTCTGAAATACCTCATGTTACTAAAACTTCTAGGTCCCTTACACAGATCTGTTGAGGGACGGAAAATTTATATCAATGCATCTTTATAGAAAAACAAATGTAAATGGATGATCATCCATTTACATCCGTTTACATCTGTTTCTGTCAACATCCGTTTTTTGGAACAGAATAAAGCCCTATTTTTCTTCGGAAAAAAAACCCCGGATCAGACAAAAAATGGATGTAAAGGGACTGTTTTTGCATGAAAAAATGGTTTCAGGACTTAAGTGGTTAAGGACTCTAGCTGGAGGATGAATAAAGCTGATGTAAAAACAGGTGATGTAAACTTAAGCATTTTTTTCTTTGAAAAAACGTGAGATGAATTTCTGCATGTGTGAAAGAGGCCTTAAATTGTTGTAGATAATTTTAGGAGTCCCTGGGGAAATGCGTGCTTCCCTCAAAAACCCAATATCATCAGAATAATGCCCCGTACACATGACCGGTTTTCCCGTTGGGAAAAAAAAAGATGGTTTTCCTGACGGAATTCCTTTCAAGCCTGCCTTGCATACACACAGTGAACTTTTGACTGCCAAGGACGCGGAGACGTAAAAGACTACAACGAGCCGACAAAATTAAGTTCTATGCTTTTAAGCATGTGTCGAATTGTTTTCGAGCATGTGTGTTTTTTTTCCCGTCGGAAAAGCATACAGAAGAATGGTTTTCCAGGATTTTTCCTGACGGGAAAAAAGAGATCCTGCTCTTTTTTTTTTTCGGCAGTTCCTGTGGGAAATAGTCAGATGGAGCATACGGTCCGGATTCCCGACGAAAAGCTCTCATCGCAGTTTTTCCGACGGGAAAACCGATCGTGTGTATGGAGCATTAGGCATTGCAATTTCAGCAATGCAAATGAGCAAGGCTCCTCATCCCGACAGTCTAATGTTTCATTGTTGTGAAACGTTTAAACTTCAACACCTGCACTGTTTTAACTCTTTGATGAATGTAGAATGCCTCCCAGCTGACTCCTTGAGGCACACATTTCAGTCAGTCCCAAACCAGCATTACTTAATGTGGATCTGCAACTGTTTTCCAAAATTTTGGCAAATAGGCTCCTTCCAAATTTACCTCATCTGATTTGGACTGGCCAGATGGATATTGTACCTCAAAGGGAAGCCCAAGACAACACCATTAGAGCCATGGTTCTGATCCAAATCTTGAAAGCAAAGTTGCCTCAAAGGAGCACTCTTCTCCCAGCTACCACTGCGACCTCTGCATCCGTGCAATATATCCCGCATTTACTGTCTTTAATAGGGATGAGCCGAACACCCCCCGGTTCGGTTTGCAGCAGAAAATGCAAACAGGCATACAAAAACACGCGAACACCGCTAGTCTATGGGACACGAACATGAAAAATCAAAAGTGCTAATTTTAAAGGCTAATATGCAATTTATTGTCATAAAAAAGTGTTTGGGCACCTGGGTTCCTACCCCAGGGGACATGTATCAATGCAAAAAAAGTTTTAAAAAAGGCATTTTTTTCTGGAGCAATGATTTTAATAATGCTTAAAGTGAAACAATAAAAGTGAAATATTCCTTTAAATTTTGTACTTGGGGGGTGTCTATAGTATGCCTGTAAAGTAGTGCATGTTTCCTGTGTTTATAACAGTCCCTGCACAAAATTAAATTTCTAAAGGAAAAAAAGTAATTTAACTTGCGGCTATAATGAATTGTCAGGTCCCGGCAATACAGATAAAAGTCATTGAAAAAAACAACATGGGTTTCCCTCCAGTCCATTACCAGGCCCTTTGGTTCTGGTATGAATATTAAGGGGAACCCTGAGCCAAATAAAAAAAATGGCTTGGGGTTCCCCCCCAAAAATATATACCAGACTGTCAGGTACGTACTCACCGAGACCGAGATGCTGAGGGCGGCTCACCTTTGCGACCTGGTGCACTCCGCCCCCTGGAGTTGAGACAGAGGGGGAAGACGCAAAGAGGCACCGGTACCAGCGGAGCAGCTGAGCTTGATAGGAGGTGACGGACAGGAAGCTTAGCCGGTGGTAACTCAGTGGAGACAGGCTGTGGATCAGATAGCAAGACAGTTCAGGTACACAGAGCACGTTTCAAGGGGCAAGGACTGAAGGCGAATCCGGAGTGCAAGCGGAAGTTCAAGGGCTGGAGAAGGTAGCAAGTCGAAAGGTACAGGCCAGAGGTCAGGGGTTGGAGACAGCAGCAAATCCAGGGACATAAGCCAGAGGTCAGGTTCAGGAGAGAGAGAGCAGAGTCGTGAGGAAATCCGGGTCAAAATGAGGCAGGTACAATAACAGAAGTTCAGGCAGGAGCTGACGATAAACCAGCAACCTGTCATGAGACAGGGGCTGGTTTAAATAGGCCGGTCAGGCCTCTGATTGGTTCTGGGGTGTGCTCGCGTGTGCACGGGCATGCGCCAAAGCGCTGTTCCACCGCGCATGTACGCCATTCGGTGGCTGGCTAGGCTGGCTAGGCTGGCTCCCTGACACAGACCCTTATCTGAGCATGCAACCTGGCAGGCCATAGGAAAAGAGGGGGGACGAGAGAGCGCCCCCACTCCTGAACCTTACCAGGTCACATGCCCTCAACATGGGCCTCATCCCCATAACCCTTGCCCGGTGGTTTTGGGGGTCTGCGGGCGGGGGGCTAACGGAATCTGAAATTTAATTTGGGGTTCCCCGCCCCCTCTGATGCAACGGGGAGAAACCCCCGGTGCGTCAGAGAATGCGGGGTCACCCGTCTATGTCACGGGTGTCCCCGCCCTCGGTTATAAAACAGCTGTCAGACGGGTCGCGCGTCATTCGGCCAGGAGCCTCCTATGGAGGCAGTATCGCTCGTAGTGGCGGGCCGGACTCGTATAAGGATTATGGCGCTGGAATTTTTATTTTTATTAAAAGACTTGTCCCAACTTTGTGTGTTTTTTTTCCTTTTTTCTCACTTTTTTTGGTGAAATGGTAGGGTTACAATGTACCCGTTACCAATTCACATGGGGGGGGGCGACATCTGGGGGTCCCCTGTGTTAAAGTGGGCTTCCAGATTCGGATACGCCCCCCCACCCACAGACCCCCACAACCACCGGGCAGGGGTTGAGGGGATAAGGCCCTTGTCCCCATCAACATGGGGACATCCTCCCCATGTTGAGGGCATGTGGCCTGGTACGGTTCAGGAGGGGGGTGCTCTCTTGTCCCCCTCGCTTTTCCTGCGGCCTGCCAGGTTGCTTGCTCGGATAAGGGTCTGGTATGGATTTTTGGGGGGAACCCCACGCCATTTTTTTTCTAATTTTGGTGCAGGGTTCCCCTTAATATCCATACCAGACCTGAAGGGTCAGGGATCTCCTTAAGGGAGAACCCAAAAGGGCCTGGTAATGGACTGGGGGGGGGGACCCATGTGGTTTTTTTTCAATGACTTTTATCTGTATTGCCGGGACCTGACAATTCATTATAGATGCAAGTAGTTTTCAATTACTTTTTTTCCTTTGGAAATTTTTTCATTTTTGTATGAGATAAAAATATAATAAAGAATGAAAAAAAAAAAAAAAGGAAATGTCATTTTTTGCAGGGACTGTTACAAACACGGGAAACATGCGCTACTTTACAGGCATACTATAGACACCCCCAGGTACGAAATTTAAAGGAATATTTCACTTCTATTGTTTCACTTTAAACATTATTAAAATCACTGCCCCCTGAAAAAAACTGACATTTTTAAAACTTTTTTTTGCATTGATACATGTCCCCTGGGACAGGACCCAGGTCCCCAAACACTTTTATGACAATAACTTTTATGACAAAATTAGCACTTTTGATTTCTCCCATAGACTTTTAAAGGGTGTTCCGTGGCTTTTGAATTTTCCGCAAACACCCCAAATTGTTCGCTATTCGGCGAACAGCCAGTGTTCGAGTCGAACTTGTGTTCGACCCGAAGATAAAGCTCATCCCTAGTCTTTAACTTATAAAGACCTCATAGCCCAACCAGAGGATTAGGTGCCTGTTAACCAGAATTTGTGAATCTGACATTCAAACTACATTTACCCCTGCTTAGATCAAAAGGGCAATTATGTTCACACATAAATTCCTAATAACAAACTTATTTGAGGAATAAGGGTATAAAATGCTATCTTGTTGGTACAGAGTTTCTAAAGTTTTACATACAATATTTCCACAATTGCTGGACAAGTGTTCCAGCTCTTCAAACTCATCGGGCACCCTATTACACATTTTTTGAGAATGCCCATATTTGTCCATTTTGAATTCAAGTTAGTAAAATTGTTGTTCGACTTACCTCAGTCAACTTGAGAGACCCCCCCATGGCCTTTTTTTTTACACATTAATCAGGTCCCATACTCTCCATACAAGTCTTCTTTTATGGTCCATCTTCACAATGCAGCCACTTGGAAAAATTATTCCACACCCTATAAGAACTTACTGGCACCTTTTGGCACTGGTTAAGATGATACTGTCCTATCTATCTGAGCCTGATATATATATATATATATATATATATATATATATATATATACATATATATATATATATATATATATATATATATATATATATTCGATGGACAGTTGAACATAAGTTGAATGCATCTTGTGTTCACAGAGAAATCCAGCTTGTGGTCTTGAGGACAACCCAGTCTTCAACAATCCTAATCCATATTACATCCGTCCTTAGTCCTTAATTTTAATTATATTTTTTGTTTATCAGTCACATACTCGCCTATATTTTGTGTCATAAAAATAAAATTTAAAAATAAAAATTGGATTGCCCAAGTTGGCTATATCCTATGGATTCAGACATCTGTATGGTCACCCCTGAGCCTCAATATAATTTTTTTTGTCCAGGTCGCGGTTCCCAGAGTCCCCCAGCTCACGCTTACAGTAGGCTATAGAGACAGGGGGGAAGCAGCAGCTCAGGATACAAGAGTGAGGGGAGAAGCCAAATGTCGGGGCGACTAGCAGACAAGGACAAACATATCTTTATGAACTTTACAAAAGCCAAAAGGTGCTACTGATCTCTGAATCAATATCAGTAAAATCATTATAATATAAAAATATTATAAAAATTTGTAATATGGATAATAAAAGGTAAAAAAAAGAACAAGACACGTTCAAAAATCATATTTTTTGCGGGTGTGGCCTTAAATGAAACTGCATTTCCTTGTGGTACAAAACAACATTTTTGTCTACCAATTACAACAAATAAGCCCTGTACACACGATCGGTTTGTCCGATGAAAACAGACCGATGGACTGGCTCTCGTGCTCACGATCGTGGGTGGCTGGTGGCGATCGCACCTGCCGGCCACGGGTATTGGGTCCCCAGCCTGCTATGGCTCTTAAAGGAGCTGCCGTACATATACGGTGATTCAGGCAGGGGAGCCATCCTGCCATCCTATATGTACTGGAGGTGGTCGGGAAGTGGTTAATTGAAACAAAAACAGCTGTGTTGGAGGCTTAAAACTGGGTGAGGAACAGGCAAACTCTGCTACTAAGCTAAGGTTGTGGAAGACAGTTTCATGTTACAAGCCATACACTATGGGAAGACTGAGCACAGCAACAAGACACAAGGTAGTTATACTGCATCACACAGGGCTCTACTTGATAATGATTTCAAAGCAGACTGGGGTTTCAGGATTTGTTGTTCAAGCTCTTCTTAAGACGCACAAAGAAACAGGAAAATCTGAGGACCACAGATGCTCTGGTCGGCCAAGGAATATTAATGCAGCAGATAAAAGACACATCATGCTTACTTCCCTTTGACATTGAAAGATGTTTAGCAGTGCCATTAGTACATAACTGGTGTAAACCAGGGGACTCAGGTACATCCATCTACTGCCTGGAGAAGTCTGGCCAGAAGTGGTCTTCATGGAAGAATTGCTACCAAAAGGCAATACCTCTGACGTGGAAACCAGCAACTCAACTATGCATGAAAACATAAGAATTTGGGTGCAAAAAAATGGCAGCAGGTCAGCTGCACTTATGAGTCAAAATGTTAAATATTTGACTGTAGCAGGAGGCAGTTTGTATTAAGGGTTGGAGTGTGGTACAATAATGAGTGTTTGCAGGCAACAGTGAAGCATGTTGAAAGTTCCATGCAAGTTTGCAGCTACATTTCTGCAAATGGAGTTGGAAATGTGGCCAGGATTGTCCTCAATGCTGAGAAATACAGGCAAATATCTGTCCATCATGCCATATCATCAGGGAGGTGTGTGATTGGTCTCAAATGTATTCTTCGGCAGGACCTAATGACCCAAAATGTACAGCCAGTGTCATTAAGCACTATCTTCAGCATAAAGAACAGCAAGGAGTCCTGGAAGTAATGGCTTGGCCCACACAGAGCCTTGACTTCCACATCATCTAGTCTGTCTGGAATTACATGAAGATACAGAAGGATTTGATGTAACCTACATCCACAGAACATCTTTGGTTAGTTTTCTAAGATGTTTGGAACAACCTTCCTCCTGAGTTCCTTTAAAAATTGTGTGTAAGTGTACCTAGAAGAATTTATGCTGTTTTGAAGGCAAAGGCAAATATTGATTTGATTTGGATTTCTCTTTTGTTCATTTACTTTCCATTTTGTTAATTGCTAAAAAAAAAACTATTACCATTTCTTTTTACCCTGTATGCAACTAATAATATGTCACTGCGGTTTAATGTGTGTAAAACAGAAAGATTTACCGTATATACTCGAGTATAAGCCGAGTTTTTCAGCACATTTGTTTGCGCCTGATCTCCCGGACTTTGGGGACCTGTTACTGGCCCTAACCTTGGCACACATGAAGCCCCACTCTTCTTCTATAAGTGTGCAAACTTTGTTGTCCGGGGAACCTATGGCCAGGGAGCACCGATTTTTCAAACCCGGGCACCCCTTCCATAGACTCCCATGTTAAATGGTAATTTAAACGGTAATTTCTCTGGTGAATTTGGGGACCCGGTACCGTCCTCTGGACCCAGACCTTGGCACACATGTAGCCCCATTTCTCCTCTACATGTGTGCAAAGTTTGTTGTCTGGAGGACCTTTGGCTTGGGGGCACCGATTTCTCAAAGCCAGGCACTTTTTCCCATAGACTCCCATGTTAAACATCAATCTAGTCATGGACACAGTGAGGCATGGGCACAGTGAGGCATGAACACAGTGAGGCATGAACACAGTGAGGCATGGGCACAGTGAGGCATGGACACAGTGAGGCAAAGTGAGGCATGCAAATGGACACCCTAGGCTTATACTCGAGTCAATACGTTTTCCCAGTTTTTTGTGGTAAAATTAGGTGCCTCGGCTTATATTCGGGTCGGCTTATACTCGAGTATATACAGTACTCTTCTTCTCAGAAATATACAGTGTTGTAAGAAACGGCGTTTAAATAAACGCAGTTACGTAACGATTGGCCTCCATGGGGTAATCTACCTGATTACTTTTACCCCATCGGCAACCAATTACATTGGCGGCGTTACCGAGTTACATTGAGCGGGGGGGGCGTGGCCAGATGTAGGAGCAGTGTGTGCGGTGTGGGAATGATGGAGTGAGTGAACCAGCCCCTCCGCTCCATACCCCTCGCCTATGCCCGAGCCTTTCCCTCCAGTGACAGCAGTGGGGCCTAGAGACCTTGCAGCACCTTGCAGCACCGTGGGTTCATTACCCACATGTAGCGCCCCCCCCCCCCTCTGGGAATCAGCTCCTACCTTGCTGTGGATCGCGGGTGCCGTGGATGGCCTTTAAGGAGCCCGGATGGTAGTACTGCGGTGAGCGGTGTGAGAAGCCGGGAAGTCGGGGGGTGTCGCTGGTTGCAGAGTACGGGGTCGGCAGCAAACAGAGCCGAGTGGAGTCCCGTCGGAAATCTCGCGAGACTTCAGCGAGGCCACAGCTACAGTCAGAGCCAGACCTGGAGCTAGCTGAGTGGAGAGAGAGAGCTCCGGTGTACTCTGCTGCACCCTGCTGGGGAAAAAACAGACTGCAGTGAGTATGAACTTTGTGCTACTGGCTGAGCTGACACTGTGACTGCTGCTGATATTGCTTGTAATTGTAAAGCTTAAAGGACTCCAATTATCTGTCTATAAGCCTGTTATATATTTATAGACAGTTAATTGGAGTCTTTTAAGCTTTACAATTAGGCAAAGTAATATTTTTGAGGGGATATAATTCTCAGTTACTTTGCCGAGTAACTAGTTACTTTGCCAATAAAGTAACTGAGTCACTAACTCAATTACTTTTTCGGACAAGTAACTTGTAATTGTAACTAATTACTTTTTTTAAAGGAAGATGAACAACACTGGAAATATATAAGATACAAAACACTAGCAGTACTTGTTGCCCAACACCACCAATAAAACAATTAGTTCTAACTACCATTAGACAGGTAAATTGGTAAGTGCATATCTGACTGACCATGCATAATAATGCTAGAATTACATTTTTGTGGGACATCAAACATGCAGAATATTGTATTTTCCTAAGATACAACATGATAAGTAAATGTGTGTTAGGTGTGGTTAGTTATCAAGGAAAATAAATACCTCTGTGATCTTCGGTGCTTACGTTTGCTCAAGCACATTGAGGACAAGCTGCAAATTAAACAAATCACGAACTCTGTCCTAGAAAATCCAACTTCACTTCCAAATGTCAATCCTGGTAACTAACAGAACCAAAAACTGATTTTGCCTCACTGTGTTTTTTCTGTGTTAGTGTAGCAATGATCTTTAACCACCTTGCGCCACACAAAGAGAATAATGAGAGTTAGATACAGCTGGTACTACAAATTAGAGCATGCTCATTAGTGATTGTCTAGAAAATTAGTTCTAAAAGTGACAAAAATTAGGGATAGTCATTGTAGTTGATCATTGATGTGCACCATTGAGGTACTGATATCTTATGGTAGGTGGGAATAAGAATATCAGTGAGAAGCCTTGCAACACTGATGTTTAACTGTATAGGCACCAAGAAAGCAAAAAGGGTACCTGTAATGCAATTTAACAAGTTGGGAGAAGAGTAAAACGCGAAAGAGGCTGGGAAGCCAGAAAATCTGCACTATATGCCTGACAAATGCAGTGCAAATACAAATAGCATGAAGCCCTGTACACACGACCGGGATTCCCGGCGATATAAAGTTCCCCGGGAATCCTGACAGGAAAACCGAGAACCTGCTCGTAAGTTTCCCTGTGTACACACGGCCGGGTTTCCCGTCGGGAAAACTGTGGAGAGAGCTTCGGCCGGGAATCCCTGCCGTGTGTATGCTCCCTCGAATAGGGTTGCCACCTCATCCCTTTAAACCCGAACACATCTTAATTACACAGGTTCTGTGGCTGATTAAGGTGGTAATTAAACTCACTTGGTGCCTTATCTGCATTAAATTAGCCTCAGAACCTGTGTAATTCATATGTGTTCGGGTTTAAAGGGATGAGGTGGCAACCCTACCCTCGAAGTGTTTTCCCATAGGAAAACTGCCGGGTTTAAAGCCGCCGGGAATCCTGGCGGAAAAATAGAGAGCAGGTTCTCTATTTTTCCGCCGGGATTCCCAGCAGTTTCGGGAAAACTGCGAGGAAGCATACACACGGACAGTTTTCCTGGCCAAAATCTCTCCTGGCAGTTTTCCTTGCAGGAAAACCAGTCGTGTGTATGAGGCTTAAAGTGTTTTGGTTCACACGCTTTTGATTCATCTCCATATTTGCAAACATATCTGTTTGACCTATCAAGAATTTAGCAATCTACTCAATCAAAACTGACATTGTATGATTATCTTTACACACTGGGCTGATCTGCAAGCATATTTTCAGGAAAATAAGAATAACCACCATCAGTGTTGCCAACCATCAGTATTTTTACTGGCAGCCAGTAAAAAAATTGCACTTTTTCTCGTGCCAGTGACAGGAAAGGTTGCCAGTAAAAAATATGGCTGTGACATTCGGCATGTGCAGTTCTGTTCCGGAGCCGATTAAGACCATCCAAGTGCCTGCTACAGTGTGTTCAGGTAGCGCTGGCGGATCTGGCAGAGGAAATCCCTGAGCGTGCCATGTGATGTCTTGTGCAAGGGAACCGAATGGAGCCTCATGTGTGGGTCTGTGGGACAGGAGCAAGGTAAGCCGGGAGGGGGACTGTCAGTGCTGTTTGGACTGGAGAGACTGTAACTCAGGAGGGGACATGCCATGTTGGTGAGGATTCATTATCATCTGTGATGCTGAACACTGCTGTCAGTGTCACTGTGAGAGTCAGTTTCATGTGTGTGTGTGTGTGTGCCTCCCATTCTAACTTCTTGCCCTCCTGAGTTCTGTCCCTAAGCTATTTACTTCCTATATCAAAAAATATTCAAATATTAAGATGACCCCATGTTACCATATGGTATTCTAAGTAGTGCCAAGGACTACTTGAATAAGGTATGTATTTTTTAGAAAGGTCTTCTCACTACACCGATGTTGGTAAATCCAATGGTGAATGTACATACACTGTAAGATCAAATTATACATTTCCTAGACGAAGCAATAGACATAGAGGCAGGGCTTTTTTTTCAGCGGAAACGCGGAGGAACGCAGTTCCGGCATCTCCTGGACTGACTGTATGTAATGACAAGGGATACTGGGGTGTGCTGCAGGCTATTGATGCTCACTGCTGGGGGGTCTAATGTTGCTGGGGAGGTCTATTGTTGCTGGTGGGGGACCTATTGTTGCTGGGGGGTCAGTTGTTGCTGAAAAAGATCTACTGTTGGGGAGGGGTCTACATTATTGTTGATGGCAGCCAGAGAGTCTACTAATGATGGCTGTGCGGAGATCTGTTGATGCTGCCGGGAATCTATTGTTGTTGGTGGGGAAATGTTGTTGTGGGTGGTCTATTGTTGTTAGGGGATCTATTGTTGCTGGCTGCAGGGGATCTATTTTACTGCTTTTTTTGTTATCATTACTAAATTCCATACAGATTACTTAGCACCACAAAATAATACTTGGTCCTATATTGTCTAAAAGGGGCGGTACTAAGAGGGGGGTAGGGGCGGAAAAAAGGGGTGACTTCGAAAGGGGGAGTTCCTGCACCTATTGTCTGAGAAAAAAAGCCCTGCATAGAGGAATCATCTGACCTGAGAGATAGAAGATGACAACTGATCCTTGTTTATTGTTAGAATGTTTTTGTTTGTATAGTTTTGGATAAAGTAGAGCAAAATGTCAATGACCCATAAGGAAGATTTCATTTCACTTTCTGTCCCATTTTAGAAAGTGAGATAAAATCTACAAAGTGAGGGGCAACCCCCAGTCCAGTGGCGGCTGTCGCAAGCAAACTGAAAAAAAAAAACATCAATTGCAGCCACTGTGCCCATCAAACACAGACAGGTAACAGACCCGAACACCTGATTGGTTGAGAGGCGGGTCAGTGTTAGGAAAGCGATTTATTCGCTTTTCTAACACAATGCTGAGTGAATAGCGAGCGCCCAGCATGGCGCCCTCTGTTTACCATTTTGGATGCCTATTAGAGCCTACGGATCTAATCAGGTGATTAAAAAAAATGCTGTAATTCAGGTGGCCCCAGCGCCGGACAAGGGGCCGGACACCTGAATAGGAGGTAGCAGCGGCGACCAGGTGACCTAAGAGAGGGGGCAGCGCATGTGCGCCCTTTATGGGCGCACTGCCACTGCTCCAGTAAAACTGTCACCACTGGAATAGGGAAACCCTTTGGGTGATTGTGCCTCAGCTTATTTGATGACAACTGTAAAATGTTTGATTTCACATAATTTTCTGTCTCAATGGCAAGGGTCACAAGGGCAAAAAGAGAGGATGATTCTGCCCAAAGGGGATTCATGTAACAGTTAAAAACCAGATCAAGGTTCTAAAGCCTTGTAAACACGATCAGTCCATCCAATGAGAACGGTCTGATGGACCATTTTCAACGGTTAACCGATGAAGCTGACTGATGGTCCGTCGCGCCTACATACCATCAGTTAAAAAAACGATTGTGTCAGAACGCGGTGACGTAAAAACCCAACGACGTGCTGAAAAAAAACTAAGTTCAATGCTTCCAAGCATGCATCGACTTTATTCTGAGCATGCGTGGATTTTTAACCGATGGTTGTGCCTACTAACGATCGGTTTTGACCTATCGGTTAGGAATCCATCGGTTAAATTTAAAGCAAGTTGGCTTTTTTTTTAACCGATGGTTAAATAACCTATGGGGCCCACACACGATCGGTTTTGACCGATGAAAACGGTCCATCAGACCGATGTCCTCTGTTTAACCTATCGTGTGTACGAGGCCGAACACTTCTCAACTAAAGTTTGCCTTTTTTTTAGACACATTAAATAGAGCGAACCCGCAATATCTTTAATTTGTTAGGATTGAAGTTTATTATTTTCTGTTATTGGATAAGATAAAATACATAGGGCCAGATCCACAAATATCCGGCGTAACTTAAATCTTCCGATTTAAGTTACACTGCCGCAAAATTTCTACCTAAGTGCCCGATCCACAAAGCACTTACCTTGAAATTTGCGGCGGTGTAACTTAAATGTGTCCGGCGCAAGGCGTGCCGAATCTAATGGGGCGAGTCCCATTTAAATTAGGCGCGCTCCCGCGCCGGACGTACTGCGCATGCTTCGTCGGGTAACTTACCCGACGTGCATTGCGCTAACAGACGTCGATGCGACGTCGTTTGCTTAGACGTTAACGTAAATGGTGTCCAGCGCCATTCACGGACGTCTTACGCAAACGACGTAGATTATAAAATTTCGACGCGGGAACGACGGCCATACTTAATAGGGCTTAGTCAAATAGGACTTAGCCCTATTTTTACACGGCGTAACTCGATGTAAACGACGTAGATTTAGCGCGACGGGCCCGTCGGAACGTTCGTGGATCGCCGTAAGTGTTCATTTGCATATTCTAGGCCGGCCGCAATGGCCTCGCCACCTAGCGGCCGGCCTAGAATTGCATCCTTAAGATCCGACAGTGTAATTCAATTACACATGTCGGATCTTCTGCCTATCTATGGTAAACTGATTCTGTGGATCAGTTCCATAGATAGAAACAGGGATACGACGGCGTATCAGTATATACGCCGGCGTATCCCTTTTGTGGGTAACCCCCATAGAACATTTAGCCGTTGCTTTTGAAATTGTACATATATTTTTTTCAGTTCCAAGAACATGCCGAGAGTATTACAACTGTCTACTAACCTAAAGAAGTAGCATCCTCTGATAGTATATGTGTTGAATAAATAGTATAGTGCCATTATTTAGTCTACTGACATAAGCACTGTACTGTGTATTGCTGGAATATGATCACTTTATCCAACTTTAGTCATTTGTGAAAGACTGTTATTGATGTAAGCCTGTGTGCAGCTGCTTGTTATATATAGCAGTGTCTAATTGCCTGTGATTCTTATAATAAAGGTAATCTGCATGTTTATGACAGTGAATGTTACAAGACAGGCTGATATGGTTCTACATGTTTAAATGTTTTTCAGTGTTGTACTGTTATTTGTCTTCAGCCTTCTACCTATTTGTTTTGCTCACCTTAGAAGCTGGTGTGAAGCTTATTAAACATCACTAGTGTACTCATCTTTGACAGCAAAACTAAAGCAAAAAAAAAGAAGAAGACGTGATTCACAGTACCAGCGCACCAAGGAGAGAAAAAAAAAAATGAAAAGATAAATGCCATTTATAAATGAATCTGTCAGGATGAAGCTGGGAGTTAATGCAACCACTTTGATGTCAAAATTGTTTCCTCATTTGATGTGGAATGTGTTACATGGTTATTAAGTGAGAAACAAGAATTTGAAATAATAAGATCACCCTTTTATCTTGCTTTGATTTTCTTGCACATTCCCCATACAAAGTATTTAAAGTCAAAGAAAAGGGAAGAACTGAGGTAGATCTAGTCATCAGTAGCTTTGCTCCATCATCTCTGGACACTTGTTTTGACAGTGGTGTGACAATGTCACAGTACAACTTCTAAGATAACATTACCTCTTAAAAGATCCAGGGTCCATGTTTATGTGTATGGGAGTCTCCGTTTGACTCACCCACAGCAGAGGTCACAGGAAGCCTGACTAACAACAGACATAATTAGTAATGGGTAATTCTGCTTGGGTTTGATTCAAGGGCATTTTCAGTGGACATGTCCCAAAATCTGCATTTTTGTGTCAACCCCACTGAAGGTAATAGAAAGTAAATCTTAAAATGAAATTCTCTTTATTCTAAATTTTTCGGTCTAATAGGCAAGGAATTGTCAAAGAGAATGGGGAGCTGGGCACTGCCAAGCGACATATGCACCAATTGAAAAATATATTTAAAAAAATACCTTTGGGCAGGAAGCAGCACTTTTAATAATGCTTAACCACTTTGATAAGGATTGAACCCCTGACACAACCTCAGGGCATAACCCATTCTGCCGTTGATCCGAATTGGGAAAGCAGGGACAAAAACACACTGCCTTTATTAGTGTCCAAACGTCAAAGAGGAGGAGCTTTTATTGCTACTGCAGATTTATAGACACAATTACATCATTCACATGAGCACATGTGATTGGCTCAGTCCATATAAAGGGTCTTTTCCTGTTATATGTTCTTCTTGGCACAAAAGTCCTCGTGGCATACTCAGACGCACAGGGTCCACCACTCAAGCTCACAGGCAGGGCTGCTGTTAGAAATCACGGGGCCCCGTACAGCCTACCTGGCAGGGCCCCCCTCAAATATATCAAACCAAGATTTTCAATTAAAATATACTAAAATTATTCTTAGCGGACACAAAGACAACAGAGAAGCTGTGTGAATTAGCCCTTTTTAAAATAGTTTTTTTTTTCTTTTAACAAAAACATTTAAATGTTTTGAAAAAAAATATTTTATTACATTTTACAAGGGTTTAAAACAATACAGGGTAACAATTTGTTATTTTTTTAATGAGACAGGGAAGCTGGCAGCTGTGTCCGTGTCTCTCCCTGCAGCAGCTGAAAGTTGTGGGAGGGAGAAAAACCGGGTTCACATTGGGCATCCTGTATTTGCCCCTCCATCCGACCGCACTGATTCCCTCTGCTGTATGGGCCCCCCCTGTGAACCCGGGCCCCCTACAGGAGGACTGGTGGTCCCCCCCTGTCAGCGGCCCTGCTCACAGGGGCTTCACTTAGAGCCATATTTGCTTCTTTGGTGGAAGAAGGGAGGAGGGTTAACAGATGTCTTCACTTAATAGTTATACCATCTGTCTTCAGTTTTTCTTCAGGCTGAGATGTTACTGTAACTCTTTAATCTGTTACTTCATTTAAGGATAATAACATTTATTGCAATACCTGCACACATATATATTTATCAAGAAATAAAATAAATAAAACAATATAATGAAAGAAAAGCAACACTTGAGTAGTTCAGGAGAAAAGTAACATAACACAAAATATTAATTTTTGTAACTTTCATCACAACTTCAGCCCCGGACCATTAGTCAGCTTAAAGCGGAGTTCCACCCTTTTTCTAAACTTTCTCTATATACAACCTTCTTAGTTAATCTTTTTCACATTGGCATTTACTTTTTTTTTTTTGCCTAGAAATACCTTTTTAATCTTGCAAATCTGCTACATGTTTTTGGTAAAAAAAAAAAAACAATAAGCGTATATCGATTGGTTTGCGAAAAAGCTATAACATCTACAAACTATGGGATAGATTTATGTGCCCCAGACCCGGAAATGCAGGATCACATACAGGTGGATCCTGCCCAGTGGAGTCGCTTTCCTGCCGTATATTTACTGTATACTGTCAGCAATCAGTTAAATATTTAAATGCCAACATTTCTTTAAATAACATGCATTAACAATGCCTTTAAAGTGGGTGTAAACCCTTAACAACCACTTTTGCCTACAGGTAAGCCTATAATAAGGCTTACCTGTAGGTATGATGAATATCTCCTAAACTTGCACAGTTTAGGAGATATTCACTTTATAAGCATGTTTCAACAACATCGGCCGTTTCTTCAGCTGTGGTGCCGCTACCGGCGGCTCCTGCGTGCTTGTACTTGAGTAACATCATCGTGGCTCCAGCCAATCACAGCGCCGGAGTCCGTGCGAACCTGAAAGTAACATTCCAGGGACATGTCGCCCGTCACAGCGGTGTACAGGGACTGCTGCAACAGCTTAGTTCTAAGGTAAGTATTTCAAAATGAGCTAGTATGCGACGCATACTAGCTCATTATGCCTTTGTCTTGCTTTTTTTTTTGTGTGTTTTTATTTATTTCGTTAAAAAAATGCATTAGTCTGAAAATCCAAATTAAAATTAATTAAGGTTGAATCTGTCATTGAAGGCTTATGGTGTCTGTCGAATGTTCTAAGAAAAAAAAAAATATTCGACAGAATCTTTAAAAAAAAAAAATATTCGACGGAGCAACGAAACTCTCTATGTCTCTCTATGTCGAATCTTTATGTCTCTCTATGTCGAATCTTCATGTCTCTCTATGTCGAATCTTTTCTCTCTATGTCAAATCTTTTCTCTCTATGTCAAATCTTTTCTCTCTATGTCGAATCTTCTTAATTTCTCTATAATGTGGATTCTTTTCTCTTTATGTAGAATAATATTGGTCTAATAGTGTTAAGGTTAGGCACATTCGACCGCAACAAAAACGAAAATAAAGCATTTGTTTATGTCGGATCTTTCGGTTTTCGTTTTCTGTGCTTTCATTATCGCTTGTTAAAACGATAACGAAAATACCTGAAATTTGGATGAAAATGCATTCGGACGAAAACGAATGCACATGTCTTCTTTCCAGTGCCACACTAGTAAAGCCAAAAGGCAGGACAATAACCTTATTCCACAGAACCCATGGGTGATCCTTCCCTGACAATGATAGGAAAGGCCCTTCCCAGCCATTTGCCCATAAATCTCAATACAAACCCAATCTCGTGTCTTTCTTTACTGTAGCAAAATGTGCAGAGCAATGGCTGAAGCAGAGCATATGCTACCCTCAGGAGTTAAAAAGGGAAAGTGTATCAGATAACAAGTTTAAATAGGACAGGAGACCTGGAAGAAAATATGATATGACACCTTGAAGATAATGCTGCAGTACAAAGTACACAGATAAAATCACGTTATGGATAATTGACTATCAATAATTTGTACAAGAATAAACAAATCAGCAGGAACTGTAGCTGCTGATGGAAATCTGTATTTATTTATTTTAGTTTTGCACCTCTTTGTACACGCTCCATTTGCCAACGCTATAAAGGTCTGAATAGATGGATTTGCTTATATTAGAGTCTTAACCATGACAGAGCAGCCTGTCCAAACCTGACTGAGGAGCAGATAATGTAATGTGACTTCTTCATCAGTATTTGTTTTATTCATTTTCTACCCAGGAACATAATGTTTCTTGTAAGGAGTGACTGCTGCAGCTGAGTAACGAGAACTGAGACATCGGTGGGATGAAAAATCATTATGTTACTTCTGATGGTTTATTTTTCCAAAATTACCACTGAAAAGTATCTTGTAAAAGTAGAAACTGTTATTTTTTTTATGAAGAGTGGGGAAAGTAAATGTCAATTTTTTTCTACTGTTTCGCAAAGTAGGGAAGGAGCGTTTTGTGAATGCTGGCAGCCTGTTTGCAAGCTCATAAGTTGGGCCTCTCATGAGCCCTCAAGGGAGAGCCATGCCCCATTTCAACTACCTACATGTATCTTCAATAGACATGTGCACACTGAAATATTTTTTTTCGTAATTTAGTTTTCGTCCGAAAAATAAATGTATTTAGTTACTCCCGAAATTTGTTTTTATTTATTTTGTTTTTCGTAAAAAAAATGCATTCGTCCGAAAATCCAAATTAAGGTCGAATCTGTCATTAAAGGCTTATGGTGTCTGTCGAATGTTCTAAAAAAAAAAAAAGAAGATTCGATAGAATCTTTAAAAAAAAAAAAAAATTGACTCTTCATGTCTCTCTATGTCGAATCTTCATGTCTCTCTATTTCAAATCTGTCATTGAAGGCTTATGGTGTCTGTCGAATGTTCTAAGAAAAAAAAAAAAAAATATTCGACAGAATCTTAAAAAAATAAAATAAAAAATTTCGACTCTTCATGTCTCTCAATGTCGAATCTTCATGTCTCTCAATGTCGAATCTTTTCTCTCTATGTCGAATCTTTTCTCTTTATGTAGAATAATATTGGACTAATAGAGTTAAGGTTAGGCACATTCGACTGCAACGAAAACGAAAATAAAGCATTTGTTTATGTCGGATCTTTCTGTTTTCGTTTTCTAAAACGATAACGAAAATACCTGAAATTCGGACGAAAACGAATGCACATGTCTAATATTCAACAACAAAGTGTTGATTTTGCACTTTATTTGGTATGATTGCACTAGTTGTACCCAGTGCACATTTATAATTATTATTTAAGCACGTTGCACTTTATATTACTACATCATAATTTTTCAGTTCATATTTATTAGATTAGCATGTATGTTCTCTTTTTACACCTGCCTCTGGGGCCGGGCCTTTTGGCTGGGACCAGAGGAATTTTTGTTTCCTGGCCAGAGGGTCGGCCATCGTATTGCACGATGGTCACTTTCACTCTCCCTCATCTTTCTTCTCCCCCACTTTCTTTTATTCACCCCCGTGTTTGTCACTTTTATGTATTTTTTTGTTTGGTGTCACGTTTTGTCACAGTGTGATTAGTAGGGTGCAGGTCCTCGGGCCTGTCCTGAACGTCTTGGGAGTGGGTGGACATGGCCTTCTGGCTTAGTTCACCTGCTCTCGTGGGGTCTCCCTTCGGGGGAGCCCCACCTAGTACTTGGGTGGGTTCTGTTTCGGCAGACCCTCCAAAGAATGGGGTCTGTGTGGCTTCGGCTGCACGGACCATGTGAAGTACCTCAGTCCCCGTCTGGAGCCTAGCACCCCGGGGGATCAGGGTCAGGTCCTTCTTTATGGAGGATAGACGTAGCACCCGTTGCACGTTTTTGTGTTTCACTCTTGATGTGTGTGCATATTTTTTTTTGGCCCCGGGTGGCGTTTTTGGGTGTGTTCTGCACGCCATAGGCTTTTAAAAAAAAAAAAAAACTTTGATTTTACTTTTAATTGTCCTTATTTCTTCTGAGAAATCCTCACTTCCTGTTCTTCTGTCTGTAACTACACACAGTAATGCAAGGCTTTCTCCCTGGTGTGGAGTGTCGTGCTCGGCCCCTCCCTTGGACTACGGAGAGTCAGGACGCTCTCTACGTTGCAGATAGAGAAAAGAGCTGTGTGTTAGTGGGCGTCTTGACTCTCCCGTAGTCCAAGGGAGGGGGCGAGCATGACACTTCACACCAGGGAGAATGCCTTGCATAAGGGCTCTTTCACACAGGCGACTCGTTCAGGTCCATCTGCCAGTTTTTTTGGCGGACCTGAACGGTCTTATGGTCCTATGGAGCCGTGGATGTCAGCGGTAACATGCCTGCTGAAATCCGACCAGCTCCGATCCGCCAAAGTGTGACGGAAGAAAAACCTACTTTTCCATCCGTCTGGCGGATCAGGTGAACACGGACAGACGGTCCGTGTTCATCTGATCCCCCCATTGGGGAGAGCGGAGAAAAGACAGGGCGGTCCCTGCACAGTGTGCGGGGACCGCCCTGTCATCCGACGGCTCAGCGGGGATCAACGGAGCGATCCCTGCTGAGCAAGCGGAGGTTCACGGGGCGGATCATTACTGATCTGCCCCATGTGAAAGGGGCCTTACTGTGTGGAGTTACAGACAGAAGAACAGGAAGTGAGGATTTCTCAGAAGAAATAAGGACATTTAAAAGCAAAATCGAAGGATGAGGTAAGTGAAGGAGAACTGCACTAAGGTAAAGGAAAATATTTAGGGGAAAAAAAAAGTACCTATACAACAAAGTCACATTTACAATGGTGGGAACCAAAAAAAAAAAAATTAATGCTCAAAAAATAAAAAAATCTTTATGTGTACTAATATGTGTAATCTTCTGCAATTTGTTTATTCATTTTAATTTAGCTATCAGTAATGGTCATGCCAAGAGTCCCCATTCAAACATAAAATAACATATTCATAAAAAATGATATTTAATTATATTATAATATACAAATAAAACACATTATAGGGGAAAGAACACCTTTCTACTATAATATATTCAGAACTGGACATTGTTGCCCAAAAAAGTTTTTTATTAACCCCCAACCCCTTAAAAAATGAGTTCTTTGAAATCTCATAGTTAAAAACACACAAACTGAAGGACATTTTCACTCCATGAAAAAGATTGCAGTAGTGAATCAGATGATACATTCTGTTACTGTCTCCTGTGGCAGATCAAGCTGTCACCACGGCCACCTTTCCCTTTAGCTGTGGCTGAAGTCTTTTTGCATTCAGTCCCGTTTTCATCCCATGAGGTGGCTGATTCTTCCATCCCTGCCCCAGTATGCAGCTGTAGAAACATTTGAGCCTCTGACAATCTGGCTTTATTTTTTTTTAGCTTGCTCATCTTTACCCACAGTAATTGCATATCCCACAGTGACTATAGTTACATTTTCATCCAGAGGACGCAAACAAATAACAGCTCAGTTCATCCATTCTATAAATACAGAAGGAGAACAATCAGATAGAGGACATAGAAAACAAAGACGAAGTCAAAGGAGCTGCTCATATCTCAAAAACAACTTTCTGAAGTCTGTAGAAGATTCCTTAATAAGCCAGTCAATGGACAGCTTACTCTTTTATCACAACAGACTGTGGGTTCTCTGTTTGATTTGTGACTGTGCGCTTCACTTGTTCAGATTTTTCTACCCAACACATCCAACTTGGCAGTATAAGTCCACCCACACATTCATGAGTAGTGTGCCAAATGACGATCAAATGGAATCTGTGATGAGACACATGGAGCTATAGCTGTGATGTCCAACGCATCATCAGTAGGAGCTGAGGATTTATTTTCCTACTTTATCTTAAAGAGAGGAAGAGATGCCAGATTCAGACTCCCCGCTGTTAAAATTATAGTGTTGATGTAAATAAACGGCTAATAGAGAATCCATCATATTAAAGATTTGTCCCAAAACCTGATTTTGTCCCCTGCAGTTCTGATAAAGTTGGCAGCACATTTTTTAATCACATTTTAGAAACTGTAACAAACAAAAATAGACTGCGCTAGTTATCATGGCATTGTCTGTGTTCTACGCCCATTACACTATCTCTTTGCAGCAGCTAGCAGGTGTAGGAACTAAGTGACTAACTTTGTCCTTAACCACTTTAACTCTAGAAGATTTACCCCCCTTTAAGACCAGGCATTTTTTTTCTTGGAAAAGGAAAAAAAAAACTGCGCCAACTAAAATCACCCAGCAACCATGCCAGATGTGCGTTGATAAATTGATATATATGAAACAGTCATAAAAAAATTCCCAAAAGTGAAGTGACTTGTGAATAATAATCAGCTGAGACGAACAGCACCGCAGTGAAAAATTTGAACCATCCATGAAACCGCCACCAAATAAACAGCCTCTTACCAGATTGATAAGAAAAATCCACAGGGTAATACACAGGGTCCAGGAATCTCCAGATCAAATCCTCCAATGGGAAACAGCTATCCCCTTCACTTGAATGGTCCGTGGATCAAAAATGAAAGAACGGACCATAGCATAATACCGTTTGAGAGGTTTAATTTAAATATAAAAGATTGTACTTACAAGAAAGCAAAATCATAAAAGCATGTAAAACAATGCCGGCCGGCAATAGAGGAGCCCTTCCTCGTTCACATCGAGCGCGGTGACGTCACTGTATGCCGGCCCAGACGCGTTTCGTGATAGGTTGACGTTTTCAATGGGGATGGGCTATACACTGACACACCGCTATAAATACCCAACCTCGTTCTGACGTGCAAGGAGAGGCCTAAAGAGAAAACGCCATCTTAACTGAGGGAAAAACGGCAAATACGCCCACAATGGACTAGGAATGCATACATCTTATAATGAGTCACCATACTGGTCACGCAGAACGATATAATGTGAGCGCTACAAATAAGGTGATTTAAAAATGCAGTTCTCATAAAGAGAACTGTTAGAAACGTATACGACCAAAAATGTAAAATAATAAATATAAAAAACCCGGTACAAGTAATATTCCATACAGTGTACCAAGCGACCCCTAGTGGGAAAAATAATAGTTACACCTAAATAACACATGTATATATCACGTTTACACGAACATGCCGTAAAGACTGACAATATCCATGTAAACAAGTGATACGTTCACCAAACAAATAATAATCAGTCAGTGACGTGAATTACTTAAATTAAAAAAATAATGTTTATAGAAAGATGCTGGCTGTAGTTAAATAACCACCATCTCATAAATCAGTGAGAAAATGTGAATTAATTAAACCCCTTGGCCAAAAACCTAGGGGAATAATAAAAATACAGATTAAGAGAGGGGATCCGCTCTCCCCACTAACAATAATGTAAAAAATATTAGACCATGCGCAAAGTGCTTAGAATGAATTAAAAATTATGAGAAATAATGAAAAATGAAAATAAATAAATCAGAGCTAGCAAAAAAAACTTTTAAGAAAAAACTTTCAGTTCTCCAAAAAAGACAATCCTTGCATATCACAACCAGGTCCAAAATTACACATAAGATATCATCAAGCATTATTTATAAAAGCATTCACATCAGTGTTTATATTAAGACCATGGGGAGTGTACGATTTTAATCAGTAAATCCAGGCCATTTCAGACTTAGAAATCTCCCTCACCAGGGAGCTACCCCTCCATTTTTTTTTCTTGCATTATGTATTTTCTTTTTAACACCATGTAATACACCATTTATTGATAGTTTTTCATGATGTGGGTTTAATGGCAGTTTAGGCCTACATCCCTGAAAAGGACCATGTTTTCCTATATAGAATGCACAGGTGTTCCATGCATCTGTGTGCAGGTGCATGGAACACCATCCATCCATATCTTTTGGAATGCAGTGGCTGTGCAAACACAGCTGCTGGTCCCAGTTTTACAGCCATGTGAGTGTGGGTGTCAGGGCCGGACTTACCATTGGGCTTCACTGGGCTCAAGCCCATGAGCCCCGCCCAATAGGAGGCCCCTTACGTTTACGTTATTTTAATAATATGCCAGTCTTTTAAAGTGGTTGTAATGTAAACCCTCGGGCACAACATTGTCTTAAAAAAAAAGCCCATAACACAGGCAGCTGATCATTTGCATGACGTCACCATGCTTGCGCACATTAGCCCCTCTAAACAGGCATTTAAAGCTTGCTGGAATGCAGTCTGTGAGAACTTCCCCTCTGTCTGGCACAGAGGAGAAGTCTCACAGTGTTTAGCTCCTTCCACTCTTCCTGATACTCCCCCATGTGACTAAAGAAGACGTCACAAAAGGGGAGTGAAAGAAAACAGCAGCCGCAGACACAGCAACGAATGGTTACGGCGCAACGGCGCATGCGTGAGATTACCGACAGGGACACAGTAAGGGCGGAAGCGACGTCATAATTTGAATCACATAACAGCAGTATGAATGGCACTTGAGATACCCAGAAATACAAAGAACAAAACCATCCTAAAAAAGGTATTTTCAGGCCTCATTTTTGGGGAATATATATATATATATATATATATATATATATATATATATATATATATATATATATATATATATGTATTGCATTGCGATGAGCTGTTATAAATTAAAAATTGAAAAACTGCAAAAATCGGCCGGGGTTTACTTCAGAATCGTGATCTCTGTTTTTATTCTTAGTTTATCCAGAATTGTGTAGCTCTAATACAGGGATTTCCAAACTACAGCCCACTAGCTGTTGCGAAACTACATGTCCCATGAGGCATTGTAAAACTCTGACATTTACAGACATGACTACGCATGATGGGAATTGTAGTTCCTGAACAACTGGAGGGACGTAGTTTGGAGACCCCTGCTCTAATACATAGCTTGTGTATGTACCATTTTGTTCTATTTAAAGTAATGTATAGAAGGTAGGGCCCGAAGATGACTCAAGCCCAAGGTCCCCACCACCCTAAGTCCTGCCCTGGTGGGTGCATGACCCTAAGCCAGAATGACATGTACTTGAGTGGCATCTTGATATAGCACAGTCATTTACCCCATAGGATACTGACGCAATGGTACATAAACTGGGGCCAGTTTAGACGGGAGCCAATTAACTTACCAGCACGTTTTTAGAGTGTGGGAGGAAACCGGATTACCTGTAGGAACTCCACACAGGGAGATCATGCAAACTCCAGGCAGGTGGTGTCGTGGTCAGGATTCAAAACAGCAACCCTTTTTGCTACTAGGTGAAAGTGCTAACCACTACACCACTGTGCTGCCCTGTACTGTGTTATTTTAACTGACAATTGCTTGGTCATGCAATGCTGTACCAAAATAAAATGTATGTAATTTTTTTCCCCACAAATAGAGCTTTCTTTTAGTGGTATTTGATCACCTCTGTGTTTTTTTTTTTTTTTTTTGCGCTATTAACAAAAAAAAAGACAATATCGGTGCGACGTCATTTCACGCAAAGCACGGCGGGAAATTACAAAACGGAGCATGCGCAGTATGTTCGGCGCGGGAACGTGCCTAATTTAAATGATACACGCCCCATTTGAATTAGGCGGGCTTGCGCCGGACGGATTTACGATACGCCGCCGCAAGTTTACAGGCAAGTTCTTTGTGAATCAAGCATTTGCGCTGAATACTTGCGGCGGTGTAACGTAAATGGGAATTGTACATGAATGATTACTCCTTCCTGTGGTAGAATTTCTCCCCTTAATTAGTTGCTGCTTGCCCTTACCCTGCATTATGGCCATAGGTTTTTCCCCGCTGCACCTATGCCACAAGTGCCCTACCTATAACGATATTATATAGGGGAGAGATTGCAGTGCAAACAGCTTGGACAAAGTGGAGCTCAAGCTGCCAAGGTTGGGAGTGGTTATAATGTAACTTTGTGTTGCAGCTCCGGATGGCAGCTTATTCAAACTGCCATCTGGAGCTGCACTATGTAGCCTGGCTATCGTCTCTCAAATAATACACTTTAATGTTTATCTTAGAATAAAACCTACCCTGTCTGGCCCTCTATAATGCAGCCTAACCAAGCAGCTTTCCAACTGTCTAGTCACTGAACAATATTTGTGGCTATCGTCAGATAAGCACACTCTAATTTTAAAACAAGATAAAATCTGCCCTTGTCAGTTGCATGCGTGGCAGCTCCCAAGAAGACCACGACTCTCTGAAGCTCTGCACCATTCCGGTTCTATTATCCTCGCTGCAGCCTTCAGGACACTCGCCTGTCACCCGCCCTGCGATTAATCGTGGGGGGACATCCCAGGAAAGCTCTGATGACAACCAGCTCTGTCATGAGGGACCTCTATTGCCAGCTGAACTCTGCCACTGGCCCACACAGTTACTCCAAAATGACAGCCGCTGCAGCACAAGGGAGAGACACAGAGGCAGAGGACTCAATAACCGACCAGGACACAGCTCCCCCGACCCCACAGGACACAGTGAGTCTCCCACACTTGGTGGCACCCTCTCCCACATCCACAGAATCGCTGATAGGGAGGTTGATCGATGGACTCCCTATGACACCTATGAGTGATTCCTTAGCTGGCCTAAACACGTGACAGAGAGGCCTACAACACCCCTCTCGTCCCCACTGATTTTCCCTCTATGATGGCGGCCTTCTCCCAGATGCTGTCCAGAGGTTTAGCACAAAACACTGCTCAAATAATTTCTTCCATTCATGCAGACCTGCAGCAACTGGGCATGAGGATTAAACTCATTAAAAAGAAGGCTGATCAATCCGTAGCTAGGATCAATCAAAACTCTGCCAGAATTCAGGATGTCCAGGACCAACTAGAAACCACATTACCAAAAATTGATGACCTGGAAAATAGATCCAGACGCTAAAACTTTAGGATAAGAGGACTCCCAGAATCAGTGAAAGAAGTCCAACCAGCAGTTCGGGCCCTCATCAAAGGCCTCAGTCCAGACATTCCCGAACACCGTCTGAGCTGGGGGGTTGCAAGGCTCTATGAGCCCCACCAAATTCCAGACGGCCTCCTCAGGGACATTATAGTCAAACCTCATTTTTATTCTGTTAAAGAAGAAGTGATGAGAAGGTCTAGAGCAGCTGATAACCTCACTACACAGGGCCATGCAATACTGACTTTTTCTGACCTCTCGACCTTATACGGTTCAAAAACAGAGATCGCTTAAACCACGCCTCCAAGTCCTGCAACAATAAGAGATTTCCTACAGATGGTCATTCCCACTCCGCCTGAACTTTTCCTATTACAATAAAGGATTTGGTTTCTCGTCTTTCGTGGAGGGTGAGCGTCTATTTCTTCACCTGGGTCTGATATCGCAATCACCTTTGCTCACCGAGACACCCCCTTTATCTTCGAAGTATCCACCTCCTGCAAGCCCTCTACAACCTGCCTGGCTGATGCCCTTTTTGGGAATAGAAGTTACAGAGCCGACACAGACCGACGGCGATGAGACGAGCTCGCCGCTCGTAGGTGTTTTGCTTCTGCCCCAATTTTAAATGTGAGTTTTTACTTTGCTGCTACTTGTACCCTAATAAATTTCATAAGATACTGCACCATGGGCCTTCCTCTCTTTTCTTCCATCTTGTACCCCCTGAGCACTGGCTGATACTACGGACAGGAGGTGGAAGATACAGAGAAGGTGGAAGTGAGAGTTGCATTGTCTGTCAGTGATCCTCCAGCATACCAGTTCCGGATACGAACGCGGTGTTCGTGGAGATAGGTCCACTATCCACAGCCTCAATGTGAGTGCGTGTATATGTGATATATCATTTCCAAGGTTTCCCACAGGATTATGCTATTATCCATTTATTTTTGCTTCCATGTTTGTTGAATATTTGATGAGGAGCCCCCTTCATCTCAACCTCAATCCGTGTGACTGCACCCCTAGGGAGACATTGTTTGGTACTTTGAGCCATCCGTGCTATGGCTCTGAGGTGAGCATCTAGTACCACAAGAGGTGTGCGCACCGAAGTTTGCCTACTTTTACACTGGACTGTCTTCTGGGACGTCACTGTTTTAAATAGACTTTTTTCACGCATTTTTGTTATACATTGTTTTTGTACACAGTTATTTTAGTTTGTGTAAGTTGCGGTTTGGTTCACATCCGTGCACCTTTACTACTGTGTCTCTGGTTTATCCAGCCTGGCACATTTGTGCCACACTGGACTGTCTTCTGGGATGTCACTTTTTTTTAATAGACCCTTTTTCACGTATTTCTGTTATACATTGTTTCTGTACACAGTTATTTTAGTTTGTGTAAGCTACTGTTTGGTTCACATCCGTGCACCTTTACCACTGTGTTTCTGGTTTATCCAGCCTGGTACATTCGTGTCACTTTATGTTCACATTATATGTTGTTTATTCACCTTTCTTTCCCTGTAATAGTCACCTAGTATTTATTTATTTATGTATTTCACTTTAGGGTTACCTACTTGTTAGGTATTGAGATCCTCCTTATATTATTAGTTCACAGCGCTTCACCATCACTTTCCACATTAGTTACCTAACAGTCATCGGGTGCAGAAGGCCCATTCAAATGGCGACACAATGAAGCTTTGCTACGCGACCTGATACAATGTAGAATCTTAGAACAAATCTTGAAAGACTACTTTCTTGACAATGACAATGACTCTGTTACCCCCGCAATTCTGTGGGCTGCCCACAAAACAGTTATGAGAGGTAAGCTTATTCGGCTCTCCTCCAAGCTGAAGCGAGAACATAGAGCAAACCTGCAGAGGTGCACAGAGGAATTTCGCTCCCTAGCCAAGGCCCACAACCGAAACCCCACTCCTATAACCTTAGCCCAGCTGGATATAGCTCGAAGTAACCATAATCTAACCCTTACCATCTCAGATGGACAGGAGCTGGATTTTATTCCCAAAGATATAGAATTGGCTCCAAACTTGCCACAAAACGCAGTCCTAAACAACGCACTTTAGCTTTCCTGAAAAATCTAACCCCAACAGGAGACCTAACCCAGAACCTGACTAAAATAATAGACGCCTTCCTAAAGTTTTACTCAAGCCTTTGCAAAGCCGATCCCCACCCTCTCCTAATGTCAAGAACACTTTCATCACTGACCTTTCTATTCCTACAATTGTTCAATGACACAGAAACCTTCTAGAAGGCTCCTTTTTCTCTGGGGAGGTCTTAGAAACAATTAAGTTCCTCAAATTAGGCTCGTCCCCAAGACCAGACAGATTCTCAACCGGTTACTACAAAAAGTTTGGCGCCAGCTTTGAGACAGGTAAAGGGACTGAGGACACAGATTCCCCAGTCCCTTTCTTTGCAGCCTCAGCTGCACTAAAGATGAATGGACAGGAGACAGAGGCTCCTTCCTCCGCTCTTCATCCTGACAGATCCAGCACGAGGGGGATGGAGAAACACGGAGGACTCAGAGAGGGAGCCACCAGAGGAGCATGGAGGGTGAGCCAGAGGAGAGCACAGAAGGGGACCGGAGGAGCACAGAGGGGGACTGGAGGGGAAGCCGGAGGCAGGGAGGGTGAGCTGGAGGAGAGCACAGAGGGGGACCAAAGGAGCATGGAGGTGGAGATGCCAGAGGAGCACAGAGGGGGAGCCAGAGGAGCATGGAGGGTGAGCCAAAGGAGAGCACAGAGGGGGATTGGAGGAGCACAGAGGGGGAGTGGGAGGAGCATGGAAGGTGAAGTGGAGGAGAGCACAGAGGGGGACTGGGGGAGCTGGAGGAGCATGGAAGGTGAGCCGAAGGAGAGCACAGAGGGGGACCGGAGGAGCAAGGAGGGAGAGCCAAAGGAGCAAGGAGGGGGAGACAGAGGAGAGCCCAGAGGGGGAGCCGGAGGAGAGCACAAAGAGGGAGCCAGAGGAGAGCACAGAGGGGGAGCCGGAGGAGGAGCATGGAGGGGGAGCCAGAGGAGCATGGAGGGTGAGCTGGAGGAACACAGATGACATGGAGGGGGACCGGAGGAGCACAGAGGGTGAGCTGGGGGAGAGCACAGAGGGGGACTGGAGAAGCACAGAGGGGGACCGGAGGAGGGCACAGTGCCCAGAGATTAGGGACATTTGATGGACAGTCAGGGGTGATCGGGGTGATCAGTGTGCGGCGGTGGGAACAGTAGCAAGCACTGATCTCCCTGTGTGGCTTTCAATGAAGAAGCTGACAGCCACGGGAGCTTCTCCTCCTCTCACTCCCACGGCTGTCAGCTTCTTCATTGAAAGCCACACAGGGAGATCAGTGCTTGTAACTGCCCCCACCGCCCCCCCTGAATCTGGGGACGAAACCGGTGACAGTCTTGGTCCGGGACAGTGTCTTCAGTCCAGGGACGTCTGGTCATCCTACCTTAACACCACATACAGCTTATAGGCATCTCCCAGGCATTTAATTTAAAGGATTGGTGCTTTTCCAAATTGCCGTCCAAGTCACATTAAAAGGACATTCTGCGATATTTATGAGATTTTTGTTTTGTTAAATATCCCCCATGGCAGTGCCCAGCTACCTATGCCCTTTTTTTTGCCCTGATCTCTTTCAGCATCTTTCTACTATACATGATCTCCAGTGATTGTTGCATGGCATTTCGGGAGGTGACAATAGTGGACCATGCCTGTAAAATGTGTGTAGAAAAATTGCCATTTATAAACTCCATTTGAAGCCCCAGTGACATGGAGACACTTTTCACCCTATGACAGGAAGTATCATCACAAAGAACTTCAGAGAAAGATGCCCACATATTAGTGAAAAATATTGAAAATTCCTTTTGAAACTGCATTAGCTGGTTAAAGCTTATATGTGATTTTGGTGATTTAGTTTACATATATTTTAAGTTGCCTCATTATGTACAGGGATCAGACTTGGAGACGACTTGCATTGAAATCAATGGGTACAGGTCGCCTAGAAGTCGGATTGAAGTAGTACAGGAACCTTTACTGAAGTCGGAGCGACTTCAGTAGTGTACATTAAGACGGCTCCCATTCACTTCCATTGCTTTTCCCGACAGCGCGACTTGGGACGACTTAAAGCGGAGGTTCACCCGTATATATTACTTTTTTTCCCTTAGATGGATGCCTGTTTTGTCTAGGGGAATCGGCTAGATGTTTTAAAATATGAGCCATACTTACCGTTTACGAGATGCATCTTCTCCGTCGCTTCCGGGTATGGGCTGCGGGACTGGGCGTTCCTTCTTGATTGACAGTCTTCCGAGAGGCTTCCGACGGTTGCATCCATCGCGTCACGATTTTCCGAAAGAAGCCGAACGTCGGTGCGCAGGCGCAGTATAGAGCCGCACCGACGTTCGGCTTCTTTCGGCTACGAGTGACGCGATGGATGCGACCGTCGGAAGCCTCTCGGAAGACTGTCAATCAAGAAGGAACGCCCGCTCCCGAAGACCCATACCCGGAAGCGACGGAGAAGATGCATCTCGAAAACGGGTAAGTACGGATCATATTTTAAAACAAATAGCCGATTCCCCTAGACAAAACGAGCAGGAATCTAAGGGGAGAAGAGAAAAAAAAAAGGAATTGGGTGAACTCCCGCTTTAAGGCGACCTGAAGTCGGATCGCAGGTCGCCCCAGTGCGAACCGGCTCTAAAGCAGAACTACACCAGTAAAAGTACAAACAAAAAACAGCCGTTGCTACAATACTCACTTCTAATCTGAAACTGTTCCCTCTGGGTAGATTTCCCCTCATTGCCCTTCAGGAGGTCAGAAAAAATTTCGACCCCAATGGGACAAGACAGCAATACAAATTATTTTTGTTACTAAGTTTATTCAAATGTAAACTAAAAAATTACCGGTAAGTTGAAGTTATAAATTAATTTATAGCTATTAGCTCATTTTGCAACAACTTGGCACCGGTAGTCATCATGTATTCATGCAACATTTTTTAAGGGGAAGCATGTACATAACTTCTAATCTGAGACCTCAGACGTTGCTGATGGAATTAACAGGTGTTCCTGTCATGCTGTACATCTGCTGGGTGAAATGGCATGTCCAAATGCCTTACATATATACTAGGGTTGTTTGTATCCAAACTATTTGCAAATATATCATGGTCTCCAAGCCTTGTATAAAGTGCTTGTCAACTACTATTGCAATACCAATCACACAGAACTTTATTTAGTGCTGAGCATTGTCAACACCACTGGAGGTAGAAGGATTGACTTACTAAATGAATAGACCCTGTTCATTCAGCAAAATAAATGTTCACTGAGCTTAGATAAGATGAAGCTGCCTTTGTTTTAATTTATCTTGCACATGATTGAATATTATTTATTATCATTAGCATAGAAAAGTAAACAGCTTCCACTCCTTTTACCAACTCCGGAAATTTAAAAATGATCCCTTGCTGTGGTGTTGTGCATTGAGAAATGGACTATGTATAAGTATAGTTTGGCTCTGAAGGAGAGGGTACCTACCCTTAAAACATGGGATTGGTGCAGTGGACCAGAGTGACACTGGATATTGATGAGCTTTATATCATGTGCTGTTTGTGAGTACATATTTGTTCTATTTCTTTAATAAAATCGTTTTTTAAGGTAATGCACAAGGCTGGTTTTCCCTCTGTTTTTTGTTTTTCCAGTGTTCTCTTTGGGCTTCCCCAGTCCTCAGGGGGCTGCAAAGTCTTGCCTAGCTTCAAGATGTTGAAGACCTAAGGTCCTCCGCAGCTAGAACCTCAGCCTCGAGCACAGGAGGGTGTTTATTTAGCTGCCCACCTGTGGTTGGTTTAACCCTCTGCCATATTGTGTCATACTCCTGGCCATAGGCCGTTCACAACATCCCTGGCCTGTGGCCTTAATATTTGAGGATAAAGGAATGTCCACAAATAAAATGCATTTATTGTAACTTCACAAAGATTTGATGACATCTGACATCACATTTCACATTTTATCAGTATTATTTGTTCCATAATGCCTCACACAGGAGTAGACATTCTGTAGCTGTCATTTCTGTACAGAACACAAGCACATATCATTTGAGCCGCCTACTCTCCAATCCTTTCCTTGGGAGCACTGCAGAATTGAGACCGCTTCCCTGTGTATATACTACAGTAAGTCCACAGCATATAGCTTTTAAAACCTCGTCGCCTGCAGCTAAAGGTTGGAAAGGGGAGGAATCAAGGTGCTCTCATTAGTATACTAGTCTCTCTCCAATATCTCCTTTCCCTAGCTCTGCCCAGAGAGCACACTCCCAGAGGGCACACTCATTCCAGGCTTCACTATTGCTCACAAAATAAAAGGACCCTGCAGGTACCCACAGATGAAAGTCAGGGGAGACAGGGTAACTACATTTATTCCTCTCATGTTCTGTACCACCTAGCCTAGGACTCCAACCCTGAAAAGGGCCCTTTAGTTCAGTTCTGCAAAAGACTATATCTTATCGGCTCTGGGGTATCTTGCTCCCATGCCCTGGAGTACTGGGCCCTCCCACAGCTGGAATTTACAGGGGGCACTCACTATACCCCTGACATCACTAGAGGAGCAACTTCTCTAAAAGGGGAGCTATCACCTGTTTATAACTTTACACTTTTATGCATAATAGTAGCTGTACCAGAGGACCTGTATTGCAAGGATCCCTGTTTCTGCTTCATTCTGCGGATCTGTGCTTATTCCACCTCTCTAAATGCTTTTTGATTTTACCCCTCTAGTCAACAAGGAGGAAATTGTCATGAGGAAGCATAGTTCTGCTGCTTTACCCAGATTGCCACCCCCACATAGAAACACAGTGCACAGCAAGACATTGTAAATCATCAATGTGGACAAGATCAGCTGCAAGGACTAGCTCTTTGCCCATCCACTTGCCCTTTTTGGGCACAGTTTCCTCAGTAGTTTTGCAACTTAAGATTTCTGGGAAACAATGAAATCCATGTTGTGCATGTACCCACCATAACAACTCATGGCTACATGTTCACATACAGATCCTAATTTTATTTATTTTTTTTCATATTTTAAAAGTAGTTAAATGCACTATATTACATTGTATTTTGTTTACTAGCAGTGTTTGTTGCCCAGTCTTTTTTATCTTTATGTACCTATGTATGTACATAGGCCCGATTCACAGACATTGGCGCATATTTATGTCGCCGTAGCGTATCTTCTTTACGCTACGCCGACGCAGCGCAGAGAGGCAAGCACTGAATTCACAAAGCACTTCCCCCCAAATCTGCGCTGGGTTTCTCAGGCTTAAGTCGGCGTAAGTGGAAGTGGGCGTGAGCCATGCTAATGAGGCGTGACCCCATGCAAATGATGGGCCGAGCGCCAGACAGATACGAATTGCCAACTGCGCATGCGCCGTCCCATGGGCGCATCTCAGTGCGCATGCTCACAATCACATCGGAACAACTGCCTAAAATACGCTGGATCACTGCCTACGGCGTGAACGTAACCTACACCCAGCCCTATTCACGTACAACGTAAACTACGTAAAATACGCCGGCTTGTGTTCCCTGGTGTAGCCCTTTGCATGGATGCTGTTGAGTTACACCTCCTTTATGGGGCATAATTTTACGCCGTACGTACAACTTACACGCACCAGTCGTAGCCTGCGCCGGGCGCAAGTACGATCGTGAATCGGCCTATATCCCTCATTTGCATATTTGAATAGAAAATCAATGGGAGCGCCACATGTGTCCACCGTAAATATGCGCCCACGATACGCCGGCGTAGGCAAGTTGCGTTGGTCGGATGAAGCCTATTTTTAGGCGTATCTTAGTTTGTGGGTCGGCGCATAGATACGACGGCGCACATTTGTACTTACGACGGCGTATCTTGAGATACGTCGGCGCAAGTGCTTTGTGAATCCGGGCCATAGTCTTTATGTAACTATTTATGGAATACATTTATTTATACACCTTCATCCAGTTTAGGGACTTTAAAGAAGAACTCCAGGATGGAAAAAAAATCATCAATCAGTACACCCAGATATATAAACCACTAAAAAAAAAACACCATTTAGGAGAAAGTCTAATTGAATCATCCCTTTAATTAAAAAAAAATAACAGCTTCTGCTGGTCTGAGGAGGAGTAACTGCAGGGATTACATCATGTCCTCTCCTCGCTTTCTACAGTAATTGGAAACTACAGTTGGCATCAAGCACAGGGAATTATAGTGAATGTGGGCGGGTACACTGAGTCTGTTGTATGTGTACCCGCCCACTTCTACAAAAAAACACACACCCACATTCTCCAGCCATGCTGCTCAGTACCACACAGCAGGACTGGTAAGTAAAAATCTTGTGAATGTAAAAGCATGTGTCCCAAAATGTATTTCTATCTAATTTATTTTGATATAATTAATGATCCCATTTTCCTCCTGCAGGTTTGTGGGTGGGGCAAGTAATGACTGATCCCTCGGCCATGACTAAATAAGTACAAAGGTGTCAGGCATACTGGCTTTCATCACTAACCAAATATAGTCAGCAGCCCATATATAGTTAGTGATGTAAGCCAGCATGTTCAGGCGCATTTTTTCTGTATACTTTTACTAATTGAGGGGAGGAGGGGTGGTGAGTATATGAGGGACAGGAAAGACCAATATTTTTCTGGGCTGTCATTGTAAGGAGTCATAAATGGAAACCATTCTTGGGTGTTCATTTACATTGTAATCATGTGATTACTTTGACCAACTTATAGTGATCACTTGATATCCAGTTATTGGCAACAGTAATCTGCTGTGTCTGGTGGACACAGCAGTCACAGGATCAGAGCGCTGTGCATCCCTAACCTGGAACAGGCTAAATAACATACATCTACTTCATCCAGCTTCCTTGTTCCACCCAACTGCAGTATATGTACTGTGAGCAATCAGGAGGCAGTTAATAAAAATGTATGCATTAATATGTCATTATCATAAATAATGACAATGTTATTGTTAAAGAAAGAAATATGCACATAATAGAAATGTTTTGGTCCATAGAGGCTTTAGAGTTGTGAGAGCTAAAGTGGTTAAACAATTTCTCCACAGTGCCTGCAGCTGCAGTTATCAGTGGTGGCTGGTTAAGCACGAAGATACTTTAAAGGGGTTGTAAATGAAAAAATGTTTTCCCTAAATAGCTTCCTTTACCTAAGTGCAGTCCTCTTTCACTTACCTCATCCTTCGATTTCGCTTTTAAATGTCCTTATTTCTTCTGAGAAATCCTCACTTCCTGTTCTTCTGTCTGTAACTACACACCATAATGCAAGGCTTTCTTCTTGGTGTGGAGAAAGCCTCTTGAGGGGGCAGGGGGGAAAAGGAGTGTCAGGACTCCCACTAACACTCAGCTCCTTTCTCTATCTGCAAAGTAGAGAGTGTCCTGACTTGCCTGCTCGCCCCCTCCCCCCCTCAAGAGGCTTTCTCCACACCAGGGAGAAAGCCTCGCATTACGGTGTGTAGTTACAGACAGAAGAACAGGAAGTGAGCATTTCTCAGAAGAAATAAGGACATTTAAAAGCAAAATCGAAGGATGAGGTAAGTGAAGGAAGACTGTACTAAGGTAAACGAAGCTACAGTTGCAATTAAAAGTATGTGAACCCTTTTGGAATGATATCGATTTCTGCACAAATTGGTCATAAAATGTGATCTGATCTTCATCTAAGTCACAACAATAGACAATCACCGTCTGCTTAAACTAATAACACACAAAGAATTAAATGTTACCATGTTTTTATTGAACACACCATGTAAACATTCACAGTGCAGGTGGAAAAAGTATGTGAACCCTTAGACTAATGACATCTCCAAAAGCTAATTGGAGTGAGGTGTCAGCCAACTGGAGTCCAATCAATGAGATGAGATTGGAGGTGTTGGTTACAGCTGCCCTGCCCTATAAAAAACACACACCAGTTCTGGGTTTGCTTTTCACAAGAAGCATTGCCTGATGTGAATGATGCCTCACACAAAAGAGCTCTCAGAAGACCTACGATTGAGAATTGTTGACTTTCATAAAGCTGGAAAGGTTTATAAAAGTATCTCCAAAAGCCTTGCTGTTCATAAGTCCATGGTAAGACAAATTGTCTATAAATGGAGAAAGTTCAGCACTGCTGCTACTCTCCCCAGGAGTGGCCGTCCTGTAAAGATGACTGCAAGAGCACAATGCAGACTGCTCAATGAGGTGAAGATGAATCCTAGAGTTTCAGCTAAAGACTTACAAATGTCTCTGGCATATGCTAACATCCCTGTTAGCAAATCTATGATACGTAAAACACTATACAAGAATGGATTTCATGGGGGGATACCACAGAGGAAGCCACTGCTGTCCAAAAAAAAACATTGCTGCACATTTACAGTTTGCACAAGAGCACCTGTATGTTCCACAGCAGTACTGGCAAAATATTCTGTGGACAGATGAAACCAAAGTTGAGTTTTTTGGAAGAAACACATAACACTATGTGTGGAGAAAAAGAGGCACAGCACACCAACATCAAAACCTCATCCCAACTGTGAAGTATGATGGTGGGGGCATCATGGTTTGGGGCTGCTTTGCTGCATCAAGGCCTGGACGTATTGCTATCATCAAAGGAAAAATGAATTCCCAAGTTTATCAAGACATTTTGCAGGAGAACTTAAGGCCATCTGTCCACTAGCTGAAGCTCAACAGAAGATGGGTGTTGCAACAGGACAACGACCCAAAGCATAGAAGTAAATCAACAACAGAATGGCTTAAACAGAAGAAAATACACCTTCTGGAGTGGCCCAGTCAGAGTCCTGACCTCAACCCGATTGAGATGCTGTGGCATGACCTCAAGAAAGCAATTCACACCAGACATCCCAAGAATATTGCTGAACTGAAACAGTTCTGTAAAGAGGAATGGTCAAGAATTACTCCTGACCGTCGTGCACGTCTGATCTGCAACTACAGGAAACGTTTGGTTGAAGTTATTGCTGCCAAAGGAGGTTTCATCAGTTATTAAATCCAATGGTTCACATACTTTTTCCACCTGCACTGTGAATGTTTACATGGTGTGTTCAATAAAAACATGGTAACATTTAATTATTTGTGTGTTATTAGTTTAAGCAGACTGTGATTGTCTATTGTTGTGACTGAGGCCCCGTACAGACGACCAAACATGTCTGCTGAAACTGGTCTGCGGGTCAGTTTCAGCAGACATGTTCGGTCGTGTGTAGGCCCGAGCATGCAGGATTCCAGCAAACATTTGCCCGCCGGGCCCTTTCCCAGCGGACAAATATTCCTGGACTTGTTTTAAAACAGTCCGCTGGAATCCTGCCCGCTCGGACATGTTCGGTCGTCTGTACAGACCTACCGTACATGTCCGAGCGCCCGCCATCCCTCGCATGTGTCGAATGACTTCGACGCATGCGTGGAAGCATTTAACTGGCAGGCCCGCCCACGTCGCCGCGTCATTGTCGCGGCGACACCGCGTCATCGACGCGGCGACACCGCGGACACGCCCCGCGTATTGTTTACACGCGGCTTTTTGTACGATGGTTAGTACAGCCATCGTACAGAAAGCCCCGGGCAGAAATGTACGGTGAAAACGGTCCGGCGGACCGGTTTCATCGTACATGTTTGCTGGTGTGTACACGGCCTTAGATGAAGATCAGATCACATTGTATGACCAATTTGTGCAGAAATCCATATCATTCCAAAATGGTTCACATGCTTTTTATTGCCACTGTATTTAGGGGAAAAAAATTCCTTTACAACCCCTTTAATGTCCATAGTTTGTCTTTGGATATAATTTAGGATTTACACTGGATTTAGCATGCTTTAGAATTTTAATTTACAACATAATGTTGATTTTCTACTATAATGGCTCTCTGCATAGGGTAGCACAGTCAGCAGTCATCACTGAACCTTAGCAGTTTAAAATTGTAAGAGGTTATTCTTTATTTTACCTTTTTCTTCTGACCACCTTTGCACATTTGTGGCTGGAAGGACGGGGGGGGGGGGGTGTTGAGAAGTGTCACAAGGCTCACAGGTGGAGAAGGGCAACAAAGTAGTTGGGAGGAGAAATGAAGGGGGAAGGGAGTGGAAGGGGAGGAGAGGAATTGAGTCTAAACTAAAATTAAATGCATTAAAAAGTGTTTTACTGGTATTAAAAAATACACATAACATGTCTGCCAAGATTTTTTTTTTTTTTTTTATAAAAATGGTGGAAATGTGCATGAAGGAATAGTACCTGGGAGTCCTACTTAGCTGGAGGTAGATTAGGTGTGCTTGCATGCAAAATCTATACTTCATTAAAATGCCATCTCCATTCATTCTCTCTTTCTTGTGACTCAGGGTTTGTATGCACTGTTTCCAAACAGCATCTCTTTTTGATTTTGTAAAGTAAATATTTTTCGAAGCATGTTCTTTTGTCACTACCACAGCAACAGTACTTATAGTAATCACAGCCACGTCATTTGTTTAGTTAGAATGTGATTTTCTTTTTGTGTTTGCCTGAAATCAGTGTGTTCTTTATATTCCTTAATATACTGTTTCTCTTACATCTGCCACAATGACTGATTGCTGGGGCTTTCCATCCTTTTAAAAACAGTGTGCACAGAGAGGCCAACTCAAGCGCTCAACTGCTACTTCTCCGGGCCAGGTTTCCACTGCAAAATGTTTTGGGAATACATTGGCCAAGTGTAAATCAATCTAACCAAGTTCTTAGGCTGGAAAAGTTAAAATACTTATCCAATATGGTGAATATGTACATTAGACACATATGTATAGGCTCCAGTGGAGGAATTCCATTACTTGGAGGTAAGAAAAATTGGACATGTTGTCCAGAAAATTGTTCGGACTTTGTTTATTTTTATATTTCCACTACAATTTTGAAATTTGGTGTAATCTAACTGATCGCTACCAGTGACATGTATACTTTCCTTTAAGGGGCGCAGGGGCACCTTCCCCCTAATCTCCTTGCGCCAGCCCCTAATCTCCATGCAGGGTACCAGAAGCATAGATTTCTACATGCTTTTTTTAAAAAAAAACTCATGATTAGAGCCTGAGGCTCTAACTGGCTTCAAACAGGTTCGGCGTAGTGCGCTTGTGACATTAGAGAATAAACATTCACTATTGTCTTCCTGCTTCTTCTCTCTGCCAATCAGGATAGGTCCTAAAACCGAATTGGCCTGGAGAAAAAAACACCCATGACCTAGATGGGGTAAGTGCGGATCTGGCAGGGGGGTTTGTTTGCCACCTCTCAAAAAATGGAGCACCTTCCGCCGCTGCACACACACACACATATAGGCTGCTAAACAGATCCTTATTGCTGTAGTTGCTTGCATGATCAGATGATCCTGAGATCTGTACTAGATATAGAACATTTATCAGCAGGGTCACTCATGCCAGGAAGCCCACCAGTGATAACTGTATAACTGAATTTAGATTGTTTAAGAAACTAAATTAAGTGTTATGAATGCCAAAATTAGGCCAAAATACTAGTATATATATATATATATATATATATATATATATATATATATATATATATATATATATACATATATATATGTATATATATATTTGGTCTGCTAAATTGGCCAAAATTTTAGTTTTGGATGGCCAAATAGGCAAGTTCGATGAAATTCAATTGAAAATTTGAAGGAGCCAGGTAAAAAACTGCCAGCCAAACAGTGACTAAATCCGATTGGATGCAATCACTGTTTGAATATTCGGATAGCCACAAGTACTCCAACGGTCTGAATACAACAGCCAATAGAGAAGAATCTTCCGTCCACACTATTTATTTGAACTAAATAAACATGACCTATTTGCCATGCTGATCTTTGGTAGCTTTCTGACTGGCCAGGTATAAGTATGTTGATTTGGAGCTGTGACTTTCCTTCAATTCTTCCACATGTGCATGCCTGCTTAACACATGAAGGAAGGTTTACTAAAACTGGTACACACTCCCTATTCCTCTTCTCGCATCTCTCCTCTCTTTATACCTTACCCAACCATTATCACTTTCGCTATCTTCAACTGTCACATGCTTTTGCTGCACAATTTCCACACTCCTCTTGTATCGTGGTCCAGTCAGGGCTGGAAAGAACACTCAGATCTAGCTGTGCTGAGAAACCTACCTCACATTTGTATGAACATTAGGCCTTGTACACACGGTCGGACCAAACCGATGTGACTGGTCCGTCGGACCATTTTCATCGGTTTACCTCTGAAGTGATATGCGTACACACCATCAGTCCAAAATCCGATCGGGTCAGAATGCGGTGACGTCAAACACACGACGTGCTGAATAAAACAAAGTTCAATGCTTCCAAGCATGCGTCGACTTGAGCATGCGCGGGTTTTGAACCAATGCTTTTCTGTACTAACCATCGGTTTGGTCCGATGAGGCAGCGGTCCATCGGTTCGGATTTGAAGCATGTTTTAACATTTTGGACCGAAGGAAAACAGACCGATGGCCTATACACACGGTTGGTTTGGTCCGATGAAACTGAACTTCGGTTCATTCTCATCGGTTCAGTCCGACCGTGTGTACGGGGCCTCAGTCTTTGTGTCTCTGCCGCCTCTTGATAAACCCTGGTCTCGCTGGCGGCACGACATTCCCACACTGGACAATGATGACTGGGACGATGTCTAGGATTTCCTTTTTAGCTCATTTTTTCTATCCGTGACAGACTGGTGCAGTTCAAAATTGTACATAGGGCATATTTCACCCCACACAGACTTCATAGGATGAACCCTGAGCATTCCTCGGAATGCTGGAGATGTGGCATCTCGCCAGGAGTCCAGCAGTATTGGAGGGAGGTGCTTGACTTGATTAACAGGATCGCATCGGTTACACTGCCATTAGCAATGGAGGTATGTCTCCTAGGACTATTGGAAACCATTTTACCAACTATAGCTAAACGCGCAATGATTTTTTTATTACTCTTTTATGCCCGGAAGAAAATTGCAATGCAGTGGAAGGAACCCACATCCCCTTCTTTGGTACAGTGAAAATGTCTGGTAAACAACAGCCTTCCTTTGTATAAGGATACTTACATAAATAGAGGCTTCCCATTGAAGTATGATAAAGTTTGGCGTAAATGGTTGGCTGAACCTGAAATGGCCTAATGGATAGGAGGTTTATGTACAGGCAGCATGCTGAGGTATATGTAAATACCCCTGGTTGGGTTGTAGTTTTGGGCCTCAATATCATTAGATATTTCTGTTATGGGCCGTACACACGACCGAACATGTCTGCTGAAACTGGTCCGCGGACCAGTTTCAGCAGACATGTTCGGTCGTGTGTAGGCCCGAGCGGACAGGATTCCAGCATACATTTGCCGGCCGGGCCTTTTTCCAGCGGGCAAATATTTCTGGACTTGTTTTAAAACAGCCCACTGAAATCCTGCCCGCTCGGACATGTTCGGTCGTCTGTACAGACCTACCGTACATGTCCGAGCGCCCGCCATCCCTCGCATGCGTCGAATACGTCGCGGAGTCGTCGCGGCGACGGCGGGGACACGCCCCGCGTATTGTTTACGTGCGGATTTCTGTATGATGGTGAGTACAGCCACCATACAGAAATCCCCGGGCAGACATGTACAGTGAAAACGGTCCGGCGGACCGGTTTCATCGTACATGTATGCTCGTCTGTACGCAGCCTAAGGGATCAATATGACATTTTTCCAACATTTTTATTAAACACGTTTTTCAGCTCTGTGTATACAAAGGAGCATGGGGGAGCTCATGTCCATAATGGGCATAGTATTGACACAGCCTTAAATGATCCACAATGGCTGAAAAGTGATATGGTCCAGAAATATTTAGACAGAATAAAGGTGGATAAAGCACCTGGAAGAGATGGCATTCACCCACGGATACTAAAATAATTTTTAGGGACTCTTTAATGACTGGAATAGTTCTACTGGATTGGCATAAGGCCAATGTGTTGGCTATATATAAAAAGGGATCAAAGCCTTTACCAAAAAACTATAGACCTGTTAGCTTAAATTCTATAGTCCGGAAGATATCGGAGAGTTTAATAAAAAAACACATAAATAAGTTCTTGCTTGAAAAGTATATTTTAAACAACATGCAGCATGGATTCATGAAAGATAGAAATTGTCAAACAAACCTGATTTCTTTTTATGAGGAGGTAAGTAAAACCTTGGACAGAGGGGTGGCTGTGGACGTGGTATACAAAATCATTTCACACAGTTCCCCACACACGGATAATGTGTAAGGTAAAGTCTACAGGTTTGTAAATTAAAGGGGTTGTAAAGGACTCTCCTGTAGTCCAAGAGAGGGAGCGAGCATGACACTCCACACCAGGGAGAAAGCCTTGCATTACTGTGTGGAGTTACAGACAGAAGAACAGGAAGTGAGTATTTTTCAGAAGAAATAAGGGCATTTAAAAGCAAAATCAAAGTATGAGGTAAGTGAAGGAGGACTGCACTAAGGTAAAGGAAGCTATTTAGAAAAAAAAATTGTACCTTTACAACCCCTTTAATAGATAACTGGCTAAAAGACAGAATTCAGAGAGTAGTCTAGTCTAAGGTTATCAGTGGTAGACCCCAGGGTTCAGTGTTGGGACTCTTACGTTTTATTATATTTATAAATTATGTATGGTCTGGTATTAAAAGTACCATTTTAATCTTTGCAGATGACACCAAGCTATGCGATAACGATAATTCTTTATATACAAGACTCTGGTCTGGCTGCACCTAGAGTATGCTGTCCAGTTCTGGGCACCAGTCGTCAGGAAGGATGTACTGGAAATGGAGAGAGTACAAAGAAGGGCAACAAAGCTAATAAAGGGTCTGAATGATATTAGTTATGAGGAAAGGTTGCGAGCATTGAACTTATTCTCTTTGGAGAAGAGACGCTTGAGAGGGGATAGGATTTCAATTTACAAATACCATACTAGTGACCCCATAATAGGGATAAAACTTTTCAACGAAAGGAAGTTTAACAAGACACGTGGCCACGCATTAAAATTAGAAGAAAAGAGGTTTAACCTTAAACTACATAGAGGGTTCTTTTCTGTAATTCCCTTCCACAGGCAGTGGTTTCAGCAGGGAGCATCGATGGTTTCAAGAAACTATTAGATAAGCACCTGAACGACCACAACATACAGGGATATACAAGGTAATACTGACATATAATCACACACATAGGTTTGGACTTGATGGAATTGTGTCTTTTTTCAACCTCGCCTATGTAACTATGTAACTACAAGTGATATACAGGAACAACTTCAGGTGATTTCAGTTAAAGTGCATCATTAGCCAAAGCCTTTTTTTTAGTTTTGGATAGAGTGTGGAAGGATTACAATTCTTTTATGGCCATCTGAGGCTCCATTGGAGAAATTCCTTCACTTCCTGTCTGGTGAAAAGATTGTCCACTGGACAGGAAATGAGGGGGAACCCCTTTAGATTTAACATTGACAGAGGTAAAAAATGTAAAAGTAGAATGGGAATGTTCCCCAGTGGGGCTTTGGACAGCAGTGTAATATAGTTGAACAATTTGCAAATGGATAGCAAAAAGAGGTACATATTTTGAAATTATACAGGTATCACAATGAATGAAGTTACAACATTTAAAAGGCTGGCCAATAGGTAAAATACATTGTAAGGAAAGGCTCCCCAATACAAGTTATATATATTTTTTATATATAATTTGTATTCCGTTACATTTTTCATAAACCTTCTGCTGCCTAAAAACCCCATTGGGGAGCCTTTCCTTACAATATTTTTTTCAGGGGTGAGCAGCACTTTCCTTACCCCCTTGTGTCCTTTTTTTGTCCATAGGTAAAATACATAATCCACAATGTAGCTTATATTCAAGTTTACACAATACTGTGCACATTGTTACACATCAGATTGCTGAACGTGGTGGAATCCCTGACGCGTTTTGACCTCTGTAGCGGTCATCATCAGGGGGAAATAAAAATAAAATAAAAATAAAATTAAAATAATATGTGAAAATGTGTGTGGCTCCTTGTAGGCCCCTCGGACCGGGCTGTTCTGCTGTGGGGGAGTGGGTGCCCCTACGGGATCCTCCTCATCACCCGGCGATTCACAAACCACCTGGCCATGGAACCATCCACTCCACTTCAGCGGAATATCTCATCATGTTAGACCTCAAATGGGACTTATGATGATGTTTTCCTATATCTGAAACTATGCAATGTGTTTTATAGAGCCAATTTCCCCCTGATGATGACCGCTACAGAGGTCGAAACGCAATAGGGATTCCACCACGTTCAGCAATGTGTAACAATGTGCACAGTATTGTGTAAAATTGAATAAAAGCTACATTGTGGATTATGTATTTTACCTATTGGCCAGCCTTTCAAATGTTGTAACTTCATTCATTGTGATACCTGTACAATTTCAATAAATGTACCTCTTTTTGCTATCCATTTGCTAATTTTTCAACTATATTACACTGCTGTCCAAAGCCCCACTGGGGAACCTTCCCATTCTTCTTCTACCATTTCGGGGTTCGCAGAGCTTATATCTCTCCCCCATGTGTCCTTTCCCATAGCAAAATTTTAAAAGTGATCTTTGTCTTATTGTTTGATATCATGTTGCAGATTTTCCATCCATCCTATTACATCACAACAACTTGTCATCAACCATTTTGTTTGTTTCATGGCTTTAAAAGCTGTTGTTATTTGTTCATTGCTTTGATACATTTGTTGTTTAGAAGATTGAATATTTTAGGTGTACTTTACTGTCCTGAAATCCTACTGTTTACATGGTCAGTAGGAATGAGCCGAACACCCCCCGCTTGGTTCACAGCAGAACATGCAAATAATTTGTTCGAACACGCGAACACCGTCAAAGTCTATGGGACACGAACATGAAAAATCAAAAGTGCTAATTTTAAAGATTAATATGCAAGTTATTGTCATAAAAAGTGTTTGGAGACCTGGGTCCTGTCCCAGGGGACATGTATCAATGCAAAAAAAGTTTTAAAAACTGCATTTTTTTCTGTGATTTTAATAATGCTTAAAGTGAAACAATAAAAGTGAAATATTCCTTTAAATTTCGTACCTGGTGGGTGTCTATAGTATGCCTGTAAAGTAGTGCATTTTTTCCCGTGTTTAGAACAGTCCCTGCACAAAATGGCATTTCTAATGAAAGAAAGGTAATTTAAAACTACTTGCGGCTATAATGAATTGTCAGGTCCCGTCAAGACAGATAAAAGTAATTGGAAAAAACGAACCAAATATTTTTTTTTAAATGTGTGGGGGTCCCCCCAAATTCCATACCAGGCCCTTCAGGTCTGGTATAGATATTAAAGCCCTGTACACACGATCAGTCCATCCGATGAGAACGGACTGAAGGACCGTTTCATCGGTTCACCGATGAAGCTGACTGATGGTCTGATGTGCCTACACACCATTGGTTAAAAAACCAATCGTGTCAGAACGCGGTGTTGTAAAACACACGACGTGCTGAAAAAAAACTAAGTTCAATGCTTCCAAGCATGCGTCGACTTGATTCTGAGCATGCGCGGCCTTTTGACCGATGTTTTTGCATACTAACCATCGGTTTTGACCGATCGGTTAGGCGTCCATCGGTTGAATTTTAAAGCAAGTTCTAAATTTTTCGACCGAAGTATAAAGGACCGATGGGGCCTACACACGATCGGTTTTGACCGATGAAACGGTCCTTCAACCGACCGTGTGTACGCGGCCTAAGGGGAACTCTGCGCCAAATAAAAGAAAATGGTGTGGGTTTCCCCCCAAATATCCATACCAGACCCTTATCCGAGCATGCAACCTGGCAGGAGGCAGGAAAAGAGGGGGGGCGAGAGAGCATATCAGGCCACATGCCCTCAACATGGGGAGGATCTCCCCATGTTGATAGGAACAAGGGCCTCATCCCCACAACCCTTGCCCGGTGGTTGTGGTGGTCAGCAGGCAGGAGGCTTTCTCGGAATCTGGAAGAGGACCCCCGGATCCCGGCCCCCCCATGTGCATTGTACCCCTACCATTTTAACAAAAAAAGTGTCAAACATGTGAAAAACCACAGTAGACAGCTTGGGACAAGTCCTTTATTAACCACTTGCCGCCCGCCAATGACAAATTGACGTCGGCAAAGTGGTTTCAATATCCTTAGTGGACGTTATATGACGTCCTCAGGATATTGAGCCGCTGCGCGCCCCCAGGGGCACGCATCCCGGCGAGCGTTGTTGTAGTGTGTCAGTCTGACTCCCCGCAACACCGATCAAGGTAAAGAGTCTCTCACTGAGACTCTTTACCACGTGATCAGCCGTGTCCAATCACGGCTGATCACGATGTAAACAGGAAAAGCCGGTAATCGGCTTTTCCTCACTCGCGTCTGTCAGACACGAGTAGAGGAGAGCCATTCGGCTGCTCCTGTGACAGGGGGGTTTGTGCTGATCGATTATCAGCACAGCCCCCCCCCCCCGAGGATGCCCACTGGACCACCAGGGATGCAAAAAAAAAAACACAGGTATGCCACCCTAGACCACCAGGGATGACAATGACACAAAAAATGGATGCCAATCAGTGCCCGCAATGGATGCCAATCAGTGCCCACAATGGGCATCACTGATTGGCAGGCATTGTTTGGCACTTATTGGCATCCATTAGTACAACACATACGATAGTGCCCATCTATGCCCATCCGTGCCGCCTATCAGTGCCCATCCATGCCGCCTATCAGTGCCCATCCATGCCGCCTATCAGTGCCCATCCATGCCGCCTATCCGTGCCCATCCGTGCCGCCTATCTGTGCCCATCTGTGCCGCCTATCCGTGCCCATCCGTGCCGCCCATCAGTGCCGCATATTAGTGCTCATCAAAGCCACCACATCAGTGCCACCTCATCGGTGCCCATCAGTGCCATCTTATCAGTGCCCGTCAGTGCAGTACCATCAGTGCCCATCAGTGAAGGAGAAAACGTACTTATTTACAATGTTTTATAACAGAAACAAAAAAAAAACGTTTTTGTTTTTTTTTCGGTCATTTTTTAAGGTGATCAAATACCACCAAAAGAAAGCTCTATTTGTGGGTACAAAATGATAAAAATTGTGTTTGGGTACAGTGTAGCATGACCGCGCAATTGTCATTCAAATTGCGCTGAAAGCTAATAATTGGTCTGGGCGGGAAGGTGTATAAGTGCCCTGTATGGAAGTGGTTAAAAAGAAAAAAAAGAAAAAAAAATTCCAGCGATATAAATCCATTCTCGAGCAAGGATACGGAGAAAAAAATACGCAGACTCGATCCTGCCTCCATGGGAGGCACCCGCTGTATGACGCTCTTCCACCGTGACAGCTCTTATATAATGGTGAACATTGCGGTGTCCCGTGATTTTAGTTGCCCCTTTTGTCGGCCCATTATATCTTGTGATGACACGCAGCAACCACAATATATTATGCGGCGAGGACGGCGGCCCAGAGCGAGGCTTGGTCACGTTAGTGCAGTGACGCAGTGCACCGCCCGTGCCCCTGGAAGACGTGACCTATCACAAAACTAGTAGGGCGGAACGAGCGGCGCGCTGATGTCACTTTTATACCTCATTCACATCATTTGGCATCCATTACCACGGAGTGTGCAGATCAACGATGTGGTGGGTCCTTGGAGCCATTTAGCCCAGCAGTGTCCATACTCAAAAAACCTCCCCGGGTCCTCTCTAACAAGGGACCACAGGGTTCTGGTAAGCAGATCCCTTTGGCTTATTGGTGGAGGATATCACTTATTTGGTACAATTGAGAACCACAGCTAACTCCCCCACTGTGCATGCCCAAGCTTGCATGGCTCTTTGTAAATGGTCCTGCAAACTCCTGGGACATGCAACACATGGCTGTGGAAGGGTGGGAGCCTAAAAGTTGGAACTCAATTAGCCCCCCCCCCCCCCACCCCCCTAAAAAAAAAACTGTAACTCTTTGAAGGAAGTTCTAATTTAAATAGGGCAACATAATGACTGATCACTAATATTACAAATTATTCATAAAGTAGCAATATATTCCATAGAGTTTACAAACTTACCATTAGCAATCCCAATCCCTCAAATAATTGTTTATACAGTAGGTAGATGTTTAAATGATCTGTACACTATTTTAGATTCTGGGAAAAACCTGGAGCACTAAGACCAAGCAGTCAACCATAGAATAGAAAACATAAAAACTTCCAAGCAGGTTGTACCTTGCAAAGTATAGACATTTGACCCCACCACTGAAGAAGTGCTAATCACCGTACCACCAAACTGGCCATTCCTCTGGCTGATGATTACCCCCAGCAAATCTAATATAAAGTGATATTAAAGGTCTCTTTTTTTTTTTTAAATAACAAACATGCAATACTGACCTGCTCTGTGTAGTGGTTTTGCTCAGATCAGCACACAACACATCCTGCTCTTCTTGGGTCCTTCACAGGCACTCTTGTCCCCTCCCTCTTGCCAAGTTCCCCCAGAGAAAGCAGCTTGCTATGAGGGCACACAAGAAAGCTCATTCTCAAGCCGCAGCTTTGTGTATCCATTCACACATAGAGCCCTGGCTTGGTCCCACCCTCTCTCTACCCTCATTAGCTCACTGGCTGTGATTGACAGCAGCTGGAGCCAATGGCTCAGCCAACGAGGAGGGAGAATCCCTGAAGAGCCGAGGCTCTCGTACACGTTGCTGGATCAAGATGGGGCTCAGGTAAGTCTTAGGCCCCGTACACACCAGCGGACAGTCCGATGAAAACGGTCCGCCGGACCGTTTTCATCGGACATGTCCGCTGGGAGATTTTGGTCTGATGGTTGTACACACCATCAAACCGAAATCCGCGCGGACAGACAGCGCGGTGACGTGTCCGCGCCGTCGCCACGACGATGACGCGGCGACGTGCGCGACGCTGGAAGGTCAAAGCTTCCACGAATGCGTCAAATCACTTCGAAGCATGCGAGGGATGGCGGCCGATCGGACATGTACGGTGATTCTGTACAGACGACCGAACATGTCCGACGGACAGGCTTCCAGCGGACATGTTTCTTAGCATGCTAAGAAACATTTGTCCGCTGCAAAACGGTCGGCTGGACAAATGTCCGCTGGAAACCTGTCCGGTCGGCCATACACACGACCGAACATGTCTGCTGAAACTGGTCCGCCTTAGGGGTGGCTGGGAGGATTGCTGTATAGAAAATTAATGAAGGTTAAAAAAACCTTGAGCCTTTACACCCACTTTAAAGCTGAATTTACGCTGTGGATATTTTTACATAGCTACTTCATTTTAATAGGCATCACTACTACAGTGATTGCCAATGACTTTTGCTGAATATGTTACTCAGTTGTTGCTCTTATTTTACAGTCTGGTAGGAATGTGTAACCATTAAGTTTTTCCAGGATTTGATTGTTGCCTTTTATAATTAAGTTTCTCAAGAACATGTTGGAAATACTTTCATACTTATACATGGGTTGAATTCCGAACAAATTTTCAAATCCGAACAAATTTTCATTTGAATTTGACATCATTAGTGGGCTGCAGCAACGGCTGATTTTTATGCGGTCAACTAATTCAAATTGTCAGGCATGTTGGAAATTTTTTGAAAAATTAACAATTTTCTAATCAATGATGGGAGAATCGTGTGATAAATATAATCGTAAAAGAAATGCACATGAGCGCAAGAAAAGAAAATTCCCAAAAGACACCTGGCCAGGCAATTTTTTTTCTGTATCAACATAAGGGGAAATTAAGGGTTTGTTTGGTCGAATTTTGAAATCAATGGTGGCATCGTTGAATTACAAAATGCATGAAACTGCTGATTTTCGAAAGAAAATTCTTTCTAAATATTTGTACGTCACTGCGCTTTGGTCGGACGTTTTTTTTTTCATGAATGTGTGTATGCAAGTCAGGCTGGAGAGTAACACGTTGGGAAAAACTTTGTTTTTTTTTCCTGCCGAGAAAAATTTTCTTGTGTACGAGGCATAACACTTCTTACCCGGATTTCACAATCTTTTTCCAAGGCTAGAGGTTGAATACTGTGTTTTTTCCTTTTTGCTTCTGGTCAGCTGATTCATAGATATTGGAAGTTATGTAGGACCCCTTCCATACCTCAATGGTTAGATTTATTCAATGATATCATGCATATGTTATATTTGACTGGCATGGATGATTTATAAAGAATCTCAATGATTTAAAAAAAAATCACCCTGCATACTGCAAAGGATTTGAATATATACGTTTAAATGTCTGAATTCATCCTGCAGATATTTTGGATGTTGTACTTTTTCTCATTGAAACCTTTTTTAGTACCATGCCATATAAACCTGAAATGTTTAGATGATGCCACAGATATTTATTTTCTTTATCGTTCCTTTTTTTTTCTTTCCTCTTTACATGTGTTTATTTTTTGTTTTTACTTTGCTACTTTAGTATATCAACCCCATTATGTTGGTAATTGTCGATGGCCAGCATCCCTTTCCTCTCTTCTTCATGGTACACTTTTCTAATATGTCTTTGCTGAATACAATTTTTTATGTTTCATACATCGCTGTATATTTGTGTGATTGAACTCTATTGCATTTCACCTGTACTGGATGTGTTTGTTATGTATTTTCTGAATAAAACCCAATTTCCACAATAGGAGCTGAATCCCAAAATAGTAAATTAGGGTTTTAAAACAGCGAGTTAAACAGTCAAATAAGCTGTAACAAATAAAGCAAAATTCAAAATGGATAACATTGGAGAAAAAAAATGTAAGTTGACCACTTGTTCTTTATTAAATAGGCCCCAATCCAGAATAGAATTGAAGCTTCTATTTCTCTGTTTATATTGGAATCAATTAACCCATCACTAATTCCAAATGTATTCCCTATGTGCTTTAAAAATGAAACTTCAGCCAAGGACTTAAATACCGTACACAAAATGACTTGATTAGCAGCATATGTTTCATGGATTGAACTTTGCGCCTGCTAAGTCATTAGCTAGAAAGGCTTCATGTACACCATAGAAATATATTTATGATTCAGATCCTGTTTAGAAAATAATGACTTAAAGCTTAAACACCAGGGAAACAGCTAAACACACAAATGAAGTGAAAACATGGTAGCTGTTTTACCTGCCAAAATTATTTGATTTGCAGTTTATCCAATCCAGAGATCTGTACAGCTCGTCAACACAGCACAGATTTGTCTGGCAGGGCAGGCATCCTAATTTTTCTGCTGCTGCGTTTTCACTTTCACTTACAGGTCTGTTCCCCAACCCCACCCTGTGACTGGACAGTGAAAGGAGAAGCAGCACACTGATTAGTTCAGCTTTCTGTCATTCTTCCTAACTAATTGACTCATTGTGCTGCTGCTTCTCCCTCCCCTCTCTGAGCTCTGCTGCACAGGGGCTAATACCAAGTAAAGTTCAGGTACTTACATCACTTGTGTTGAAAAACAAAATACATAACAATGTGTTAATTTATCTCTTTTATATCTACCTGGAGTTCAGCTTTAACTAAGCTGGCATAAGGAATTGCGTATGCAAAAGGGTGAGCATACAAAAAGTATCTAATTTCAATTAGGGGTATTCTAGGGTCCCTTACTTCCTGAATGTTTTAATTGAGGGAACATGTCGGTTTGGAATTTTGCAAGCTGTCATTGCTGACCTTACTTCCTTACTCTAACCTGAGAGATTCCTTTCAAAATTCTTCCATTGTCCTTAATCTGAAATTCTCCAAATTGTAAAATACTAAAAAGTGTAGGAATCCTTTAAAGACCAATTTACAGATATGAATTGCAGTAACACACACATTGCCACAAATACACAGCGAGGCATCCCATTCATGTTAGTAGGTTACAGTGCTATTTATTTTAAATTGCACCCAAAAGGCACTAAAGGAAGAAACCTGCATAACAGAAAACCACAACTCACAGTAAAGCAGGTCCAATGTGGTGCGTTGGCAATTTATTTAAATAAAACACCCAAGTTATTTAAATTTAATTAAATTAATGGGATGCCTTAATGCAAAAAAACAAAAAAAAACGTTTGATCATTTCTATTTGTATAGATGATATTATTATTATTATTATTATTATTATTATTATTATTATTATTATTATTATTATTATTATTATATTGCAATAGATAGATATATAGATAGATAGATAGATAGATAGATAGATAGATAGATAGATAGATAGATAGACAGACAGACAGACAGACAGACAGACAGACAGACAGATAGATAGATAGATAGATAGATAGATAGATAGATAGATAGATATGAAGTATCTGTTCTTATATTCAGTCAGCAGGTGGGGCTCTTGTCTCCTTTTCACATGTTTCCAGTTTCTCTTTACCTCCTGCTATAAAATTCCTGTTGCATGCAGAGCTCAACAACATTTACACCCAGAAATGAATACAACAGAAAAATTGTTATTGTGTTCATCATACTGTAGTCACCTGACATCGATCTGTTTACAGTGGTAATGCTGCGCTGTGTGGGATGGGAGTGGATCCTAAATAAAGGTGGAAAAACTATACTAAATGTATAGTAGGCATGTAAACATGAAAAGATCTAATATATCCAAATAAATAACTTCTGCTAATAAGTGAGAATATTTTATGACATCAATCCAAAATAAAATTATAAATACAAAGTGCTAGGTGCAACTATAGTGGTGAGTCGGGAGGAAGTAGAGAGGAGACATTGCTGGAAGAAGCAGCAACGGAGACGTGACTCCCTAAGGGAACTCTGTTCACAGATAGAGATTGCACCTTATTGGGACACACTACATTTGGAAACGGACAGAACTTCGCTGCTGTATCTGCCCAGACCAGTGCCGGCCCAAGACATTGTACTGCCTGGTACCAAGAATGAAATGCTGCCCCCCCAATAAAATTACGCCCACCAAAATGCCCCCACATCCATTATTTTATATCATGATAACTAAAGTGGACCTATCATGGCTCTATACATGTATATAGGAGTATAAAAAGGACCTGTTATGGCTCGTTTCATGCAATTGGCCCCACAGTGGAGCAGAGAGCGGAACTGGCGGAATGGGATGGCGGGCAGGCGGCAATTTGCCGCCCCCCTGAAAGTGCCGCCTGGTACAATGGTACCATTGGGTCCCATGGTAGGGCCGGCCCTGGCCCAGACAGATTTTATACATGCTGTTACCTTACAGCAGTAAGGTAAGAAGACACCCTCATTGATTCTAAAGGAAAATCGGAACCCTTTCCTTCAGCACTTTTCAACGTAGAACATTTGGCACAAGCACCAGCACTTTGTGTTTATGCTTCTCATTAGCATTTGTTTGCTGCTTTTGCATGAACACTGATGTAACGCTCTAGTTCACTTATGTTTCATATGAATCACTTGTTTATTTTTAGTCATGCCATTCTGAGGACTCTTATTAGCAGCGCATGCTTTACTATAGTTGCACCGAGCACTTTGTATTTATAATTTTATTTTGGATTGATGTCATCTATATTGTCACTTATTAGCAGAAGTTATTTATTTGGATATATTAGATCTATTCATGTTTACATGCCTACTATACATTTAGTATAGTTTTTTCACCTTTATTTAGGATCCACTCCCACGCCACACAGCGCACCATTACCTATTCACTTTATTCACTTTGGGTCTGATATAGCTTTAGTGCTGCAGCAATATCCCCTTCCTCCCGCCCCCCCCACCCCCTCCCCTCATTTTCTTTGGTAGCACGGTAATATCCTACCTCTACATGTTTACAGTGGTGCTTGTCCTGGGACATGGGTGTTTAAAGGGTTTGTAAAGGAATTTTTTTTTTTATCTTAATAGCTTCCTTTACCTTAATGCAGTGCTGTTTTCTTGTCCTCATTGTTCGTTTTTGCTCTCAAGTTGCTGTAATTCTTCTCTGATCTCCACACTTCCTGGTTGTCTGTTTCCTGATAACCACAGTACTGGGAGATTTCCCTCCGTGATCACTAATCAAGGAGGTGTGATTACTGTGTGTCTAAAACCCCTCAGCACCAATCAGTTTTGTTTTCCAAACCATCACTGCCCTGTATTGGCTCTGTGGCTCTGTACAGCAGAGGAAGGAAACAACATGCAATAACGAAACTAGAAACTACAGGTACAGTATATGATTGATTTTTATCTATTTTTAATCGTTTTGAAAAGGAATCAGTTAACTATTATGTCTCTATACCCTGTAAACAGTCATTTTAGCATACATTTTTTTTTTTTTACAACTCCTTTAATATGGAACACGTTATGTATGTTTTGAAGCCATACAAAAAGCTGTGATTTATGAAGGCCAAAGAGCATATTTAAGTCGCTAAATCTGGCTGATTTACTAAAGTAATTGAGAATCTTTAGTTAAAAAATTGTGTAAATATTCATTTCGGTTATCCAATCATGTGAGAAGCATCTTCACAGGAATGGGTATTTAAGTTGAACAGGAATTTCTTATTCATATATTTTGAGTGAATATTTACACAATTTTGAGAGTAAAGAATCTCTGCCTCGTTAGTAAATGCACCTTGATTGACATTTATCAAATATTCATTCTCTGTAATAAACACATGCACCTGAAAGATTCACTTGCATTGAATGTTTAACGAATGTCACCTTCATCGCATTATACCTCTAATACTTTTCAAAGTACACATATAAGTATACCAAAATTGTGTTGTATACTCAGTAGTTTTATAGATGAAGGATGAGCTTAGGTTCGGACCTGAGTTCAACCTGAACCTGCAGGAAAATGTCAAATGATAGCAGACCAGCGGCCCAGACGGTTGTGGCCATGGTATTCTTGACCCTGCAGCCACACATAACAAAGCGGTGGTGATCCTGGTGACATCGTTGACTGATTAATATGGCCACATAACCATCAGTAATGCTGCTTTGCAAACGAATCCCCACCATCCTTAAAAGACATTGCAGCTTCCAAATTCATGGTGACCATAGAACATGTCTATCAGCAGGAGGAGCTGGGTGGAGTGCCTTCCGACATGTCTGTCTGTTTGGCTAAGTGCAGGGATCATTCCTTTCAGCTAATAAACAGGGAAAGATGAAAGATAAAGGAAAAAGTGGAAAAGTCTATTTCAAATAATGTCTGCACCGCTCACCACACATTCATATATACGTACTGATACAACATGTTAAAATTTTGAAATATTTCTCATATTCTCAATATTTAGCAGGTTTAAACCATAAATAGGTGACATATTATTTTCTAAAGTGCTGTGTGAAAAAATATTGGTAAAAGTGATAAACCGCGCTAAATGCTACACACAACAAAGTATTATATGAGACACTATAAAAACAATCGCTGGAAATGTCCCCAGTGAAAAGGTGCTTGTGCTGTTGGAATAATATTGAAGGTCTCAAACAAAGTGCTGTGACTTGGAATATGGATGAAATATTCTGTGCTCCTTAAAGCGGAGTTCCACCTAAAAGTGGAACTTCCGCTTAAACCACCCCTCGCCCCCTTACATGCCACATTTGGCATGTAATTTTTTTGGGGGGGAGTGGGGGCTTCGTTAGGAGTGGGACTTCCTGTCCCACTTCCTCCTTCCGCCCAGGGACTGCTTAGGCGACTCGTCATATCGCCTTAGGCGGCCCCTCCCTGTAGACGTCATCAGATGTACACTCCTAGAGCGCAGCACGGCTCACGCAATGCGCAGTGAGTGCCCGGCCGTGAAGCCGAAAGCTGTCACGGCAGGGTGCCCACAGTCTGAATAGAGGCACCAGCGGAGAGGGGGGAGAGGAGCGACTCTCCGGGCAGCCATGTTGCTGTATAGTGGAGCAGGTAAGTGTCTGTTTATTAAAAGCCAGCAGTTACACTTTTTGTAGCCGCTGACTTTTAATAAACATAAAAAAGGATGGAACTCTGCTTTTAAGTGCTTAAATAGGGTGTCCCCCTAAGAGATGTGCACTCACCCTTGGGATTGGACCAACTATCGCTAGTTAGGTCAAATGCATGTATGGGGCGACCCCTGTAGATATCCTCTGGACCGGTGGTTGGCTATAGTGGATAATCCTCATGTGGATAGATATAATGGAAAAAAACGAATTGCGCAGTACCGTTTAAAAGACTTTATTCTAAAAGATTAAAAGAATGTATTCAACTCACATGTATAAGTGCCTGATATCCTGGCACCCGGAGTGAACAGCAGGTAAAAAGTAATCCGTGAAATCTGCCCAATCAGTACATGAAGCCGTTGGCACGGTGAAGACTCGATTTCCTGGTTTGGACGTCTAGGTGGAAGTGTGTCACGATCACGTGACTCAACCTCTATGCATTTCGGCCGTCTTCAGGAAGTTGTCAAAAAATATTACCATTTGTTTCATAAAATACTGCTTTCCCCTCTTTTATCCATTTTTGCATCTTCATCCTCTTTAGGAACTTTCTGTCTACATGCAATTGCTATAACATTGACTGCACATCAGTGTTCAGGGCTGTCTTTCTGGTAATGGATGGTGACAGTGGTGGACCATGTTGATTCAGGAGGAAGCCCTGCCAATGACCTAGCAGGGTTCGTGACTGACCGACCACGATAGATAGATAGATAGATAGATAGATAGATAGATAGATAGATAGATAGATAGATAGATACCACCAGCCGCCACTGATGTGTGTATTTCTTTCATGGAAAATTAAAAGTTCTTTGAAAACCCCATTAAATGTTTTTAACAAAACTAAAAAAATTACTTTAAGTGCCTATATTTTTATAGGCTACTTTTGTCTTTTTACAAATCCAATGATAGTTAGATACAGAACCTGCTTAATTAATTAAAGAATCTAGATTTATACTGATAAATATTGGTTACTGGTATCTATCCTTGAGCAGCAGTTAATGAAGCCATTAAATCTTAATTGAGCAGCCTTGTGCAGCTTTGTTACTGTGCACTAGTGATCTCTAGTTGTTGTTGCTGCTGAAGTGTTACACGGCCCCTTAAGTCTGTCACCAAGTAATTCATCTCCTCTGAGAGTTTGTCAGTGTACATAAGTTTTGTTTTCCTTGAAACCAATATACCTGTTCCCCATGAAAAGCCCTCCAGCCCTGCAGGGAATGTGCTGATACGCACAGCCAGCAAAGGTTCATTTAGTGCTTGCTGAAAGATGACTGTGTATAAAGAATTGTGCTAATGTCACATTTCATACAGGGGAGGTAATGAGCCATTAGAATGCCTTCCAAACTCAATATTTTCAGCACTATATGCATACATTTCATTTGTTGGAACAGCTACCAACTTTCTCAGTATACACTAATATGATATGTACTTAGTAATTTAACAGAAGTCATTTTAAATTCTATAGGCATGACTTACTAAGGTCATAGGTTCATTTGCCACACTGGAATAAAGTAGTGATGCTTCTATTAGATCTACATACACCCAGCGCCAGCACGTGTGTGGGAAATGTCCTTACAGTGCATTTACACCAAAAATTCACCAAATTCAGGCTTCTATTCTATAGATAAGAAACAGGGGTCAAGTCCTGGGGAAAAAAGTGTGGGAACTCCCACCCAATATCCACTCCCCCACCAAAAAAAAATAAAAAAATGATACACTCATATGCATAATTACTAAACCGCGTGTTTTTTTTGTTTTTTTCCGATCCACTGTACCTTAGTAATCCTTTATGTTACTGGCCGCTTCCTGTATTTGGATTCATCGGGTAGTGTGCGGGTATTCCGTCACTTCCTCGATGCCGCAATGTCTCCTGGGAGCTTTTGTCATTATTCCCAGGAGACATTGCGGAGGTCTGCCGTGAGTTATCGCAGGATTTGGAAAGAAGCAAGTTCCACAATGTCTTCTGGGAACAATGCCAAAAGCTCCCAGGAGACATTGTGGCATCAAGGAAGTGATGGAATTCCCACACACTACCTGATGAATCCATGTACAAGAAGCGGTCAGTAACATTAGGCTGCATTCACACCTCCACGACAAGATACGCAGCGTACGCGGCGTATTTTGCCGCGAGTGTGTAACTTTTTTTTTTTTTTTTCAACAAAGCCTTCCCATTGCTTTGTATGGCCGAACGCCAATGCCGCCTGAAAAAAAGGGTCCGGGACTTTTTTTCAGGCGGCAGGCGTAAGGCGTCTATGAGATGTGAACCATCTCATAGACAGCAATGGGAATTCTCCCCTCCAGCGGCACGAGCGTCCGGTGTCGGGCCTTTTGTCGCGGAGGTGTGAATGGGGCCTAAAGGATTACTAAGGTTCGCCTGCCCCTGACAGTGACTCGAGCTGGGCATCGCCGCTTTGTGAAGGATTGGCTCGGGCGGCTCGGCTGCTCTCGGCTGCTCTAGTCCTGCAAAGGGAACTTTCCCGCAGGACTTGAGCCCTGATAAGAACCCTATATTTCCAAGCGTATGACATCTAGCCTCAAATAGTAACCTGAACATTTAGAAATGAATAAAGCCATCAATGCCATTTTTTTTTTATTTACTGCATAACATCTTACCATTCTACTATCACATTTATAAAAGCACATTTTTTTGGGGGTAATTTATTATGCCCTTCAAAAAAAATACATAATTTGTAGGGCATAATAAATTACAAAAAAAAATCTATATACCTAAAATCTGGAATCTCTTTCATTCTACTTCAAAAATACATGTGTCTTTGGGTAATATATTTTTTAATTATGTTATAAATGTTATAAATTTATATAATATATAAATATAATTGATATATTTTATAATATATTTTATCATTTATAGATAATAAAAAAAAAAAAAAAAAGATTCTATAGTTCATATTTCTGCACTTGAGTTTTACATTTGCCCATCCTTTGTGGTCATTATCAGGAATTCCAATTTTCCTAGTTAGATTTCGAGGAGATAGAATGTAAGGCATAATAAATTACAAAAAAAAATTCTATATACCTAAAATCTGGAATCTCTTTCATTCTACTTCAAAAATACATGTGTCTTTGTGTAATATATTTTATAATTATGTTATACATTTTATAAATTTATATAATATATAAATATAATTGATATATTTTATAATATATTTTATCATTTATAGATAATAATAATAAAAATAAGATTCTATAGTTCATATTTCTGCACTTGAGTTTTCAGTTTGCCCATCCTCTGTGGTCATTATGAGGAATTCCAATTTTACTAGTTAGATTTCGACGAGATAGAATGTGTAAAAGTGATGGGGACATTTAAAGCTTCCAGGTAAAAAAGATCTTGTTTTTGGAGTTATCAAGACATATAAAATGTGAATGGTTGGCTTTTAAATAATGGTGTCAAATTAAGTTTTTAATTTTTAAGAGGACTCTGCCGGGCATGTGAAGGAAAATGTACCTAATAAAGTTTGCATAAAGCTAACTAGTAAATCCTGCTTAACAGTTAGTGTGATTCCATCCACCCGCCCAGCTTTTCTATGTAGTGTACACAAGAACTCAACACTTGCTCCCTGGTCAACAATACAGGGCTTTGTTTTGATGAGCAGAAAGCTTTGTTCTTGATATGCTTCAACAGCATCACAATGATGTGAATGTGTGTGCATGCATGCACAGTTCAACATTTTTGACACCACTGAGATCAGTACTGTGTACAGCTCCACTTTGATCAAATACATTTTTATGGCTGTACATGTTTAAGGCTCATGCACACTGCAGCGCCAAAAAAAAATAATCTGCTTTTACAGGCATTTGAGCTTTTATTTCAGCTTGAAGAAGCTTGTGCTTTTTTTTCTGCTCTTGTGCACATTTTTATTTAGCTTCTTCAAGCTTTTTTAACCACTTAAGACCCGGACCTTTAGGCAGCTAAAGGACCCGGACAGTTTTTGCGTTTTGGCACTGCGTTGCTTTAGCTGACAATTGCGCGGTCGTGCGACGTGGCTCCCAAACAAAATTGGCATCCTTTTTTCCCCACAAATAGAGCTTTCTTTTGGTCACCTCTGCAGTTTTTATTTTTTGCGCTATAAACAAAAATAGAGCGACAATTTTGAAAAAAAAAACAATATTTTTTACTTTTTGCTATAATAAATATCCCCCAAAAATATATAAAACATTATTTTTTTTCCTCAGTTTAGGCCGATACGTATTCTTCTACCTATATTTGGTTAAAAAAAATCGCAATAAGCGTTGGTTTGTGCAAAATTTATAGCGTTTACAAAAAAGGGTATAGTTTTATTGCATTTTTATTAATTATTTTTTTTTACTACTAATGGGGGCGATCATCCGATTTTTTTCATGACTGCGACATTATGGCGGACACTTCGGACAATTTTGACACATTTTTGGGACCATTGTCATTTTCACAGCAAAAATGCATTAAAAATGCATTGTTTACTGTGAAAATTACAATTGCAGTTTGGGAGTTAACCACAAGGGGCGCTGAAGGGGTTATGTGTGACCTCATTTGTGTTTCTAACTGTAGGGGGTGTGGCTGTAGGTGTGACATCATCGATTGTGTTTCCCTATAAAAGGGAACACACGATCGATGACAGCGCCACAGTGAAGAACGTGGAAGCTGTGTTTACACACAGCTCTCCCCGTTCTTCAGCACCGGGGACCGTTTGCGGGTCCGCGAGTCCCGCGCCCGTGGTCACGGAGCTTCGGGACCGGGTCGCGTGCACGGCTGGGCTTAAAGAGCCATGTACATGTACGTGGATGTGCTCAGCCGTGCCATTCTGCCGATGTATATCGGCGTGAAGGGGTCCTTAAGTGGTTAAAAAAGGACCCCCCTCCTAGATAGTATTTTCTTAACCACTGTACAAACAAAACAAAAAGCTGGAACAAATGATTTTGAGCGTATTTGAGCTTCTTTGAGCTTTTTTGATCTTTTTAAACTCTTTTGAGCTATTTTTGAGGTATTTGAGGCACTAGCTCCTCTCAAAAACTTGAGTTTTGTGAGTGGGGGGAGGGGGGGTCTGCCTGTAGGATGACCAGACATCCCCGGTTTCAGGGGACAGTCCCTGGATTGAGGACACTGTCCCCGGACCAAGTCTGTCCCTGGTTTTGTCCCCGGATTGGATTTGAACAGGGGCTGTGGCAATTTCAAAGACATTCAGTGCAGAATAAAAAAGAAATTCTGAATTACACACCTCCACTCTGCCGGGGTATTTGTTTCCATTATCTGTGCCTCTTTCTGATGATCATGTGCTGGTCAGAGCGCAGGGAATATTTCTTCAGTTTCGGGTGCATGCCCATTCCTCTCCACTTCTGTTCTTCTGCCTTGGCTCAAGTCCCGGCCAGCCGCCTGCCTGCCTATCTCCTTGTCTTCCCTGGTGGAGGAATCTTCCTCCGCTCCCCATCCAGTAGTAGCCGGGGCCCGGGGAGTGAGACTTGACAGGCTGTGAGGCGGGCGGCGACGGGCATAGAGTCGCTGATTGCAGCCATTACTAGTAAAAAAAAAAATATGTTCCCTGGATTTCATTTTAAAAATCTGGTCACCTCACTGTAAGAGTATATGCCTGAAACCGCATGAAAAAGCCAAAGTGTGCATGGACACATTGGCTAACTAGGAGGTGAAAAAATGAGAGCTCAAAAGCCTGTAGGAGCTGCTTATTTGAGCTCCTTTAAACCGCAGTGTGCATGAGCCCATAGTGATGTCACTTACCTGTAATTAAGGATGTCCCACTTTGTGCAGAGGTCTGGGTCCTTGTGAAATTTTTACTGCAGGGATGCCTGTCCTCTTTCTGAACTTCTGGCACTGCGACTGCGATAGTTAAGTTTAGGAAGGAAACAATATCTAGCAAGTAGACATTGATGGTCAGACTTTCAGGCCAAGGAAGTATGTTTTAAAAAATATATATATTTAATAGCATGTAAATACACAAACAATAATATAATATGATTTTACAAAAAATTGATTGACCACTGTATGTTCCTCAGAAGTCGCCAACGCACATTTCGCCGTGGGGCTTCTTCAGGACGAAGACGAGGAATACATGTTTAGCAGTAAAACAGAAATTTATATGGCAAATGGTCCCTAAACGGATACATCCATGAGGCATATAAGGAAGCAGAATCAACGATGAGCTTGGATAAAAGTTCTCAAAAGCCAGGAATCTTGGAATGGCCAATAAAGGTCAACACAATGGTCCATGGGTTTGAAGGTTGAATACCCCAAAAAGATTATATAGCTCAGATGAACTATTCTAAATGATCTTAGGCTTACTGGGACAGCAGACAGTGGCAGGATAGCAAAACATATGGACCCAAACTAGGGAAGCCTTAGTTAGCAGCGCCGTCTGTAAACAACAGTGTTGAAATACATGTAAAGGCCATAAAGCAAGATACACCACTCGCGTCTGTGTCCCAGGGTGTACACGAGGTAACACGTTATATGCCTCATGGATGTATCCGTTTAGGGACCATTTGCCATATAAATTTCTGTTTTACTGCTAAACATGTATTCCTCGTCTTCGTCCTGAAGAAGCCCCACGGCGAAACGTGCGTTGGCGACTTCTGAGGAACATACAGTGTTCAATCAATTTTTTGTAAAATCATATTATATTATTGTTTGTGTATTTACATGCTATTAAATATATATATTTTTTAAAACATACTTCCTTGGCCTGAAAGTCTGACCATCAATGTCCACTTGCTAGATATTGTTTCCTTTCTAATATTATTACAGATGTGGCCCATGTGAGTGCTATCCGTGTGTTTCTACTTTTTCTTTTCCCCCTTTTTTTTATTTCTTCCGTGTTTTCCTTTCCTTTTTCCCCCCTTCTCTTTTCTCCCCCCCTTCCCCCCTCCCCCTTTTTCCCCCCCTCCCCCCTTTTTTTCTTCCCCCTTCCTTCTCCCTCCTTGTCCCTCCTTCTTTTTGAATCATGCGATAGTTAAGTGTTTTTCTGTTTTTTTAAATCATCTGTTAATGCACAAAATAATTTAAATTTTATAGCCAATAACTCAATAATTGAATCTACACATTTAATATTGAATATTATTAATTATTTAACTACTTCCCACTCAGCCAGGTGGGCGCTTCCTCCTTGTGAGTGGACATTCAGGAACGTCCCTCAGAAGGAGGGGGATTGTGCGCACGCCGATGCGCTCGTGTCACCCGGACACGACGCATCTCTGATCGGCAGGAGGGCTCTGGGATTGGCCCTCCTGATCACATGACGGATGTGTCCAATCACAGCCGTCATGTGATGTAAATAGAGAGCCGATTTTAAAAAAAAAACAGCTTTTTTCACTTATATTGCAAAATGTAAAAACCGGAGTCGTGAATAAATACCACCAAAAGAAAGCTCCATTTGTGTGAACAAAATTATAATAATTTAATTTGGGTACAGCGTAGCATGACCGCGCAATTGTCATTGAAAGTGCGAGAGCGCTGAAAGCTAAAAATTGGTCTGGGAAGGAAAAGGGTGAAAGTGCCCAGTATTGAAGTGGTTAATTTTGATTATTGAGATATTATTTTTTACAAGGTTTTTATTGTATGTTTTATCTTTACGAAAATTGCTGCACAATATGACTTGTCTTTACCTCTTTCGTTGTTGATGATCTTGCAAAGCAAGTTTCATCCTAGCCACATGTAAGGAAATGTTCTGTAGTAAACAGGGGTTTTCATCTTTTGGTTCTTCCTAGTATTTTGGGTAAGCTGCAGTTCACTGTTTGCCCACTAGAGACCTCTTTTTACCCTTTAAAACATGATACAGTATAAATAGAGCTGACTCAAGGTAGTGGGTTTGTTGGAGAAGTGAGAGGTGTCCTGAAGGCAAAGGATTGTAGTGTTCCAGTTTTGGCTCCTATTGGAATGCCTGGGGACTCCTGTGAAACAGGGTCGCCATAAATTTTACAAGGTTAGAAATTGTGGGAGTTCAGCTGAACCCAGGATTTCAAACCGACAATGCAGTCTGACTTTGGGGGGGTGATTTGACAGACATCTGTGCAGGTTCATGTACAGATGTCTATTCTAATCGCCCCCGAAGTTGCCAAAAGTAGTATAGGAACTACTTTTGGGTATCGTGCAGCGTGGCAAAGTTGGCACCGCACCGATTCAGACGGTGCTATTGCTGTTAATAGCCACCAATTAGGCATGCAATTTGGCATGTCAAATTGGCCCAATGTGGCCACAGGCTGGCTTTGGATTTGCGCATGCTACTTGGGCAGGCTCGTCCATGCTCAGGCGGGCTCAGCTCAGCGCTTGGTGACATTATGGCACAGCTTGGCATCTTTTATGAAATGCAGCAGGGCCGAGATTCGGAAGCTGGAGTGCCAGTTAATATTCTAAATGAATGATGTCAAAATCATTTATATTAATTGTGAAAATTAACAAGGATCAGCGTTTTTTTTTTTCATGACTGTGACATTATGGCGGACACTTCGGACAATTTTGACACATTTTTGGGAACATTGTCATTTTCACAGCAAAAAATGCATTTAAAATGCATTGTTTTCTGTGAAAATGACAATTGCAGTTTGGGAGTTAACCACAGGGGGCGCTGATGGGGTTATGTGTGACCTGAAGTGTGTTTACAACTGTAGGGGGGTGTGGCTGTAGGTGTGACATCATCGATTGTGTCCCCCTATAAAAGGGATCACAAGATCGATGACGCCGCCACAGTGAAGAACGGGGAAGCTGTGTTTACACACAGCTCTCCCCGTTCTTCAGCTCCGGGGACCGATCGCGGGACTCCAGCGGCGATCGGGTCCGCGGGTCCCAGTCACGGAGCTTCGGACCGGGACCCGTGACTCACGGCTGGGTACTAGCACAGAACGTAACTGTACGTGCATGTGCCCAGCCATGCCATTCTGCCGACGTATATGTGCAGGAGGCGGTCCTTAAGTGGTTAAAGAAATCAGAATATATTTCATCGTTTCATAGTTGGTAAGGTTGAATAAAGACACTAGTTCATCCAGACCAACCTGTGTATGTGTGTTCAATATCAAAGGCGGCTCTTTAATTAGGCAAATTAGGCGGTCGCTTAAGGCCTCGCACTCACAGGCCGCCTAACTTGCCCAATGCATTACCCCAGTTTTGAAGGGACAGGGGACCTTAACACTGCTGTGCTCAGGCAGCGTTATGAGCCCTGACTCAGGAGCGGGGCCTCCAGCATCCCTAACAACCAGTGAATATCGATGACACCACTTCTTGTAACGTCAATGACCCAGCATGCCCTCAGTCAATGTCATCACAAAGGGCGGGTTCATCAGGTGACATCACGGGTGGCCCCCGACCCTTAGTTATTAAAGAGCAGGATCTGGGGGCCGCCTTGTTAAAGGGGGCTTCCAGATTACGATAAGCCTCCTGCCCACAGACCCCCACAACCACCGGCCAGGGTTGTGGGAAGAGGCTTTTGTTCTTGAATTATTTTTCCCCATCACGGGTAAGAGTGGGGCCCCATGTCAAATTTTGCCTCAGGCCTCGTACACACGACCGAGTTTCTCGGCAAAAAACAGCAAGAAACTTCCTGGGAGATATTTTTTTGCAGAGGAAACCGGTCGTGTGTACATTTTCGTTGAGGAAACTGTCGAGAAACTCGACGAGCCAAAAAGAGAGCAAGTTCTCTATTTCCTCGATGGGAATGGAGAAACTTGCCTTGTCGAGTTCCTCGACAGCCTGACAAGGAACTCGACGAGGAAAACGATGTGTTTCGCCCGTCGAGTTCCTCGGTCGTGTGTATGAGGCTTAAGGCCTCACAAAGTCTAGAGCCGCCTCTGTTCAATATTAATGAACTAATAGGGTTCAGTGAAAAGTAAATGTACTTAATGTCTGCATATTAAAGTATAAGAATAAAAATATGTTACAAGTGATGTGAAAGAGAGCTCTTAAACTGTTAAAACAAATAGTTTAAATGATGCATTTTAAAAAGAGCTACAGTATAACAAATTAAAATGGAAAATAGAAAAAATGAAAGTGGTTTCTTAAATAATAGGATTTGTATTCAGTTTTGAAAGTGTTTCTGTTATAATTTTAAGAGCACTTCAGAAGAGAACAGGGTCATCATGAGTAGAATGAAGTTGTAAGTAAATCAGTTCACCTAATTAATGTTTAACTCTGATCAGGCTGTTTTACTTGGGATGGATATCCACTAAATGTTTGCAAAATGCACAAAAGTTTCATTTTTCATCATAGTTTTGATGGTAGCAGTTGTAATACCTTTTGTAGAAAACAGTCACTTTTTCTTTCACAAGCAGGTGCAACAGCTATGGGGAGCTCTAGGAATGAGGGCATTGTTTTATTATAATGACTGCTACGACAGTGCTCTCTAACCTTCTCTTCTAATATGTCCCCAGTCTCTGACTGACTGCTGCATAATAGGCAAGGAACAATGGACTGAGGGCACAGGCTAAGAATTGTCTAACTTTGTGTGTTTTGTACAAAAAATGGAGTAGAAACTTACATATAGTTACATAGTAGGTGAGGTTGAAAAAAGTCCATCAAGTCCAACCTATGTGTGTGATTATATGTCAGTATTACCTTGTATATCCCTGTATGTTGTGGTCGTTTAGGTGCTTATCTAATAGTTTCTTGAAACCATTGATGCCCCCCGCTGAGACTACCACCTGTGAAAGGGAATTCCACATTGTTGTCGCTCGTACAGTAAAGAACCCTCTACGTAGTTTAAGATTAAACCTCTTTTCTTCTCATTTTAATGTCTTGTTAAACTCCCTTCTGTGAAAAAGTTGTATCCCTATTGTGGGGTCACCAGTATGGTATTTGTAAATTTAAATCATATCCCCTCTCAAGCATCCAGAGAGAATAAGTTCAGTGCTTGCAACCTTTCCTCATAACAAATATCCTCCAGACGTTTTATTAGCTTTGTTGCCCTTCTTTGTACTCTCTCCATTTCCAGTACATCCTTCCTTAGGACTGGTGCCCAGAACTGGACAGCATCGTCTAGGTGCGGCTGGACCAGAGTCTTGTAGAGTGGAAGAATTATCGTTTTATCTCTGGAGTTAATCCCTTTTTAATGCATGCCAATATTCTGTTTGCTTTGTTAGCAGCAGCTTGGCATTGCATACCATTGCTGAACCTATCATTTACTAGGACCCCCAGGTCTTTTTCCATCCTAGATTGCCACAGAGGTTCTCCCCCAGTGTATAAATTGCACTCACAATAAAAAAGAAGGAAAACCATAGTGAAGCCCATCATAATGTCAAAGAGTTTAATTTTAAAAATGGCTACAATTACCTTCATACAAAACATAGACAGCAATTGTTTTGTATAATAAAAGACTTTGAACACTACCGTCCGCTGGTTAGTGGTCGAGTGTGTGACGTCATACCTGGTAGGCCTCTAAACTCTTACATCATGGTGGGCTTCACTATGGGAGTTTTCCTTGTTTTTTTATTGTGAGCCTCCTCTATACAATCTGTAATCCATGTGAGGGTTACCCTCCTGGATAAACTTAGTGCTGCTTGTTTAACCATTATATTTTGTGGTCCTGGACATCTAGTAAGAAGCTTGAGTGCAAGGGTATTGCTGGTGATGGATACTTTCATTCTGTACAAATCATTCCGTCATTGGATTGTTTTGCACTTATAGACTATTTATGATTTTGTTGGTGTTATATTGTTAAGATATATTATAATTTATCAACTGGTATTACAATTTGTTAAGTGGCTGCTTTTTTTCCTATTTACACTGAGCGCAGATTTTACACTCTTTTACAATAAACATACTACCGTATTTGCCTGTGTATAAGGGGACTGGGCGAATAAGACGACCCCCTAATTTTAAATTTTTTTAAGATTTTTTGCCTGTACTCACCGTATAAGACGACCTCCCTTCCGAGGCTTCCGACGCTTCATATTTCTTCCTTTTGGAGCCATATTCTTCTTCCTTCTTGCTGGAGCTGGAGCCAATTACAGCAAGCAATGTATTCTATTAATGAATACGAAGACTGCTTGGATTGGCAGAGGCTGTAACATCATCAGCCCAAGCCTCTCTGACTCTCAAAGCCAATCCAAGCAGGCTACTGTATGTAGCCTGCTCGGATTGGCAGAGGTTGTTACTCCAATCCGAGCAGGCTCTGTATTCATTTGAATACATCGTTCACCGGGATTGGCTAAGCGGTATATACTGTATGTAGCCAAAGCTACATACAGTATTACCGCACATCCAGCAGGCATCCGGGCAGCTGACTTGGCATATAAGACGACCCCTGCTTTTTGGCCATTTTTTTTAAGTGTAAAAGGTAGTCTTATACGCCAGCAAATACAGTATTTAATAAAATAGTTGAGAATTCACATTCAATACTTGTGTGAAGATTCCTTTCCATTATCCAGTCACATACAGTTAAAATAAGTAAACAGGGATTTTCCTTATGACATGACTGGATAACTGAAGTGAATAAATTGTGTGAACATCCTAAACTTCTTTAGTGAATCAGACTCACTATATAAATAGATAAGTCTGAGATAGAAATGCTTGCTGTAATTCAACAGCAAAACATTTTTATGTATAGTATAAATACTATAAAAAATATTAGATTTTTTTGTGTATTATTTAAAAATGTAGGCATTTCTTATTAACTTATTTTACAATTTATTCTAGTAATTTATTTTGTCCAAGTTAGCCTAAAATTTTACTCTGGACTTTCTAGGAAAGTGTGCTTGAAAAAAAAATATACCTCCCCATGTTGCTTTGCAAAGTTTTTTTTTTTTCTTCTTATTCTATAAGTGATTTTTTAGTTAGTTGATGCTGTTTGCACAGAAAGAAATAAGATGGCTATAAAGTGAAATTAAAATTTGAAGTCACATTCAAAAACAATGTGACAGACTCGGACCCTCTTATGTCTAAAATCATCCTATGTCCACTAGGGGCTACCTGAGATGGGATTATTATGTACTTATTATCCACAATATATTCCAGGATATCTTTAAAGAACTATTTACTGGTTGTTGATTCTGAACTCAACGGGTTAATTGTAAGAGTGACACATACTGTTAGATGCTAATTGACCCTGCTATTGTGTGAAGATGTCCTGTGTTTACACTTATGATAATGTATATTGTATAGCAGGTGAGCGAAGAGATGGGACGTCTACCTTGAGAGGTCAAGTCTCGGAGTCGCCTAGTCTGGGTAAATGATTAGTTAATTAGCTCATGTAAATTTATGTTCTGGTTACCTCCTCTTTAAACTGTATATAAGGTTGCATTCTTGGTTCTATTAAACACTCCATGTTCAGCACACAAACAAGTCTCATCTCGTTGTGTGTTGAGAGCAGCTGGAATATCTGATATCTATATCCAGACTGATAGGAAGTGGTATATGACGAAAGCACTCAAGCGGATTGTGGGAGAGTCCGTTACAAACAACCTTTCTGATATTCAGTGTATTTGCAGCAAAGCAAAGGGGGTTTGTTTCACTCCTAGTGCAGGATTTAAAGCGGAACTACATTGTATAATTAATTTTTTATATTCCAAAGAAAACTCCCCCATCCATCCATGTTTCTGTGTTTTATTTTTCTGAGAAATCCCTTTAAAAAAAAACCCTAGCATTTCTGGTCATGGACATCTTGAGTAAGGGCAGATGATTAATGTAGCACTTACTTCCTGGAATCCTTCAGGCATGTAGGCAGGGGGTGTGCTTACCCAGAAAGCCCCTCCTGAAGTCTCCTGGGATATATGACATCATTTGCCTAGGGTTTGGAAACCAGGAAATAACTGAATACATGCGAAAAGAAAGTTTAAAACAAGTAAATATTATATACTTTCCTATCTATTTACTAATGCTAGCAGCATGAGGATGAAAATGCTAGAGGCTGTCCAGCAGTGCTGGGACAAGGCCATTTGGTGCCCAGGGCGAAGATGGCAAACTGCGCCCCCCCCCCGTTTTTAAGAAACGCTGGCATTTGATGGGGCAAACTGGCAGCACACTGGCGGCAATTGATGGGACAAACTGGCAGCACACTGGCGGCAATTGATGGGCACACTGGCAGCAATTGATTGGGCAAACTGGCAGCACACTGGCTGTAATTGATGGGGCACACTGGTGGCAATTGATGGGCACACTGGTGGCAATTGATGGGCACACACTGGCAGCAATTGATGGGGCACACTGGAAGCAATTGATGGTTACAGTGGCTGTGTTTGATGGGCACAGTGGCGACAATTGATGGCACAGTGGCTGCGTGTGATGGGCACAGTTTCTGCATGTGATGGGCACAGTGGCTCTGTTTGATGGCACAGTGGCTGCATTTGATGGGCACAGTGGCTGCGTGTGTTGGCACAGTGGCTGCGTTTGATGGCACAGTGGCTGCGTTTGATGGGCACAGTGGCTGCGTGTGATGGGCACAGTTTCTGCGTGTGATAGGCACAGTGGCTGCGTTTGACGGCACAGTGGCTGCGTTTGATGGCACAGTGGCTGCGTTTGATGGGCACAGTGACTGCGTTTGATGGGCACAGTGGCTGCGTGTGTTGACACAGTGGCTGCGTGTGTTGGCACAGTGGCTGCGTTTGATGGCACAGTGGCTGCGTTTGATGGGCACAGTGGCTGCGTGTGATGGGCACAGTTTCTGCGTGTGATAGGCACAGTGGCTGCGTTTGACGGCACAGTGGCTGCGTTTGATGGCACAGTGGCTGCGTTTGATGGGCACAGTGACTGCGTTTGATGGGCACAGTGGCTGCGTGTGTTGACACAGTGGCTGCGTGTGTTGGCACAGTGGCTGCGTTTGATGGGCACAGTGGCGACAATTGATGGCACAGTGGCTGTGTGTAATGGGCACAGTTTCTGCATGTGATGGGCACAGTGGCTGCGTTTGATGGCACAGTGACTACCTGTGATGGGCACAGTTTCTGCATGTGATGGGCACAGTGGCTGCGTGTGTTGGCACAGTGGCTGCGTTTGATGGGCACAGTGGCTGCTTTTGATGGGCACAGTGGTGACAATTGATGGCACAGTGGCTGCGTGTGATGGGCACAGTTTCTGCGTGTGATGGGCACAGTGGCTGCGTTTGACGGCACAGTGGCTGCATTTGATGGGCACAGTGACTGCGTTTGATGGGCACAGTGACTGCGTTTGATGGGCACAGTGGCTGCTTTTGATGGGCACAGTGGCTGCTTTTGATGGGCACAGTGGCTGCTTTTGATGGGCACAGTGGCTGCGTTTGATGGGCACAGTGGCGACAATTGATGGCACAGTGGCTGCGTGTGATGGGCACAGTTTCTGCGTGTGATAGGCACAGTGGCTGCGTTTGACGGCACAGTGGCTGCGTTAGATGGCACAGTGGCTGCATTTGATGGGCACAGTGACTGCGTTTGATGGGCACAGTGGCTGCGTGTGTTGACACAGTGGCTGCGTATGTTGGCACAGTGGCTGCGTTTGATGGGCACAGTGGCGACAATTGATGGCACAGTGGCTGCGTGTAATGGGCACAGTTTCTGCATGTGATGGGCACAGTGGCTGCGTTTGATGGGCACAGTGGCAACAATTGATGGCACAGTGGCTGCGTGTAATGGGCACAGTTTCTGCATGTGATGGGCACAGTTGCTGCGTGTGTTGGCACAGTGGCTGCGTTTGATGGGCACAGTGGCGACAATTGATGGCACAGTGGCTGCGTGTGATGGGCACAGTTTCTGCGTGTGATGGGCACAGTGACTGCGTTTGATGGGCACAGTGACTGCGTTTGATGGGCACAGTGGCTGCTTTTGATGGGCACAGTGGCTGCTTTTGATAGGTTGCATGGCTCATTTAAAATAACACAAAAAAATAAAAATTATCTGACATTTTTTATTAATAAGTGCTGGTCACCTCACCTCAGTCAGCCCCTCAAGAGCCCAGCCCCCCCCCCCTTAGCCATTTTATTATCTGCTTTCTTTGCAGTTCAGAAGTCCGTTTTGTAGCAGACACAGGTTCCAGCTAGAGCCAGGCAGGCTCCTCGTCCTCGTCGGCGGCTCCTCCTCTCTAGCTCCCAGGCTGTGAGTCACATGACAGGCAGCGCCGACACAGCTCCCTGCGCAGCCCTCGGAGTCATCCATCTCCCCCCTCGCCTCCGGCCGTGATTGGTGTGGCGTCACGCCGCTGGCAGGGAGGGACTAAGACTCCTCCGTAGGGGGAGTAAGCAGACAGGGAAGGGAGCAGGGGCGGGAGGTGGCGGACCCGGATACAGGAGTGGCGAGCGGCGCTTACACGGCAGTCGGCATGCTGGCAATGACACACAGGTCACTTCACCTGCGGCTGCGCCCCCCCTCCTTTACAAAATGGTAGCGCCCAGGGCACTTGACCCTTCTGCCCCTGCCTTGTACCGGCCCTGCTGTCCAGAGACCATTTTTGTTCCTGCTTTGCTAAGTGCATGGCCTGCACCTGAGTTATCTGCAATGGTGGATGTTCGTCTGGGATCCCACCTGGAGCGGCTATTCCCTTTCCCCAGGATGAAAATGCTGATTGAGCAAGTGAAGTTCTGCTTTACTATGCCAAAGAAGGGAAAGATCCTGCATAGATGGATCTAAACCAAGGCATTGCGCTTGGATGAAAATTTAAATATCTTAGCATATCTAAATCCTAGAGCAAAATGTACTATATGGCAACTTACCAGTCCTTAGATAAGGGGCAACATAAATTTTCTGTTTTCCAGGCTTTTCTCCCATTTATTTTCACCTGGCGATTTGTCCAGAAACGCACTCCCTGTCCTAGGGTGACTGTTCACTGTGTCTATGGATGAGCAGTGTTCATAGCCTAGGACAGGAAGGGGTTAATTTATTAAAACTGAAGATTGCAAAATCTAGTGCGGCTGTGCATGTAGCCAATCAGCATCCGATATCAGCTTTTTAATTAGGCTTTGACCAAAAAATATAAAAACTGATTGGTTTTTATGCAGAACTGCACCATATATAGTATTCCTCAGTTTTAGAAAATCAACCCCAAAGTTTGTTAAATTAAAGAACCCCTCTCCTTAAAGCAGAGCTCCACCCTAAAGTGGAACTTCCGCTCATCGGAACCCTCCCCCCTCCGGTGTCACATTTGACACCTTTCAGGGGGAGGGGGGTGCAGATACCTGTCAAAGGGAGTCCTCACTGCTGGGATTCTGCGGGTAGTGCGTCACTTCCCGCCCCCGTCCGTTGTGTTCTGGCAAACACTCGGCTCCCAGAACACAGCGGGAACCAGTGAGGACGGCTCTGTGTGACTCGCGCATGCGCCATAGGGAATCGGTCAGTGAAGCTGGAGCGATTCACTTCCTGATTCCCTCACCGAGGATGGCGGTGGGGGCAGCAAATAGATGAGCGATGGCTCGTCTTCTGCTGCAGATGTCGCTGGACTCCAGGACAGGTAAGTGTCCTAATATTAAAAGTCAGCAGCTGCAGAATTTGTAGCTGCTGGCTTTTGATATTTTTTTTACAGCGGAGCTCCGCTTTAACTCTTTCATCAGACGAACCGATCGTGTGTGGGCCCCATCGGTTTTTTATCCATAAGTGAAAAAACGAGGAACTTGTTTTAAAATTATCTGATAGTTAAAAAACTGATAGAAAAAAACGATCATCTGTGGGGAAATCCATTGGTTAAAAATCAACGCATGCTCAGAATCAAATCGACGCATGCTCAGAAGCATTGAACTTCATTTTTCTCAGCACGTCGTTGTGTTTTACGTCACCGCGTTCTGACACGATCGTTTTTTTAACTGATTGTGTGTAGGCAAGACTGATGAAAGTCATCTTCATCGGATAACTGATGAAAAAATCCATCAGACCGTTTTCATCGGATAAACCAATCGTGTGTACAGGGCATAAAACATGGAAGAGGTGTTCTGTAGTACACAGCAAGAGCTAACTGGTAACAATAAGCAGAGACAGGAAACATACACGGTTTATGAGAGGATCAACTATTTTTATTTTTATTTTTCACTTACCAAACAGAGCAGAACAAAGCATTTTCAAGGGTACATTTAACTTTGGACTAAAATGAAGAAAATAAGAGAAATCCTCTCATGGCTCAATATAATCTAAGGCCTCGTACAGACAAGAGGATATCCGCTGGAAACGGTCCGCCGGAAGGTAAATACTTCCACACATGCGTCAAATCATTACGACGCATGCGAGGGATGGGAGCGGACGGACTGATCCGGTGAGTCTGTACAGACGACCGGATCAGACCTCTGGACTGGATTCCAGCGGATAGATTTCTTAGCATGCTAAGAATTTTTTATCCGCTGGGAATCCGTCGGCTGGATTTTCATCCGCCTGAAAATGTCCGCTAGGCCGTACAGACGACCAGATCTATCTGCTGGAACTGATCCGGGGATCAATCCCAGCGGATCGATCCGGTCGTGTGTACGGGGCCTAAAAGAAAAGCTGCACACTGAAGGGAATTTTTCATCAGCTAACAAACTTTAGCACATGGTCTTACCCCTAGGACCATCCCTCTAAAGCCTCGTACACACGATCAGTCCATCCGATGAGAATGGACCCATGGACCGTTTTCATCGGTTAACCGATGAAGCTGACTGATGGTCCATCGCGAATACACACCATCGGTTAAAAAAACGATCGTGTCAGAACGCGGTGACGTAAAACACAATGACGTGCTGAAAAAATGAAGTTCAATGCTTCCAAGCATGCGTCGACTTGATTCTGAGCATGCGTGGATTTTTAACCGATGGTTGCGCCTACTAACGATCTAAATTTAAAGCAAGTTGGCTTTTTTTTAACCGATGGGGTTTTAACCTATGGGGCCCACACACGATTGGTTTTGACCGATGAAAACGGTCCATCAGACCATTGTCCTCTGTTTAACCTATCGTGTGTACGCGGCCTAAAAGTGACAGTCCTGGTGGCCAGACCATGTACTAAATCTTGTTCAATGGTTAAAAATTTACCTGTGAAGACATTATTGAAGAAATTATGGACTCCAAGCCAGTACCTGAATTCAACAGATGAGAGGAGTGTTTGAATAGTTGGAGTGGTGAACTTTTCCTTGACTCTACAAGAGAAGTCCATTGCTGTGGTTTACATACACTTTAAGTGGAAAATGATTTTAAGCCATAAAATGATGACAGCATTTTTAAAGTGTAGAGTTACCGATCTGGCACATAATTTACACATACCTTTGATAAATTCCCTGTGTTTGTACAAAACATTTGTATTTGTAACAGGCTTCAGATAACATTTCTGGCTATTGTATTTACATGCAGTTTGTAAATGTTTGCTGTTTAGATGACAGGTCAGTTCTGAACAGAAGTACTTCATCTTAAAAGCAACGATTGTACTGGTGCAAATGGTGCTTTCCTTGTCTAACCAACCATGAAGTCTCATTTAATTCCATATTACCACATGGTATTGTTGGTGGACATTTGTACCAACAAAATAAATCATAAGTAGTGTAAAGGTAACATGCTTTCCAGTTTAATGTAACAGAAACATTGCTAAATTGACCGTAGCCATAAACAGGATTTTTTTTCAACATAATAACACCAGTGACCCTATATACATTGCCTCCCATTATTTTTTTAATAAGGCTCCCAAAACTGACAGTTACAAACAGTTGTGTGTATTTCAATAAACATTTTCCAAACATAACTGTAGGATCCAAAATAATGCATTCATATCTATTTTAGGTAGGTGTTAGAAGTAGGGTTTTCTTTTTGTAGTGTAGGTAAATTTAATCAGGCCTAGTTGTAAGTGGGCTGAGAGTGGCTCAGAGTAGGCTGTTGTATCACAGATAGCATATTCTTTCAGTTACATTGCTTCTGCATCTAGAGGATTATAGAAAGAAGGAGGGGAAGAGAGGTGGAGCTGCCTAGGGTGTTTGAAGGAGCCCTGACCAATCCCCAACCTGGATTGGCAGGGAGCAGGCCTCCTAAATATCTAGGGCCAGCCCAGCTGAGGAGGAGTTGTCAGGTTGAAGATGCTGTAGATGGAGCACTAGCTTGTCAGGGCCTTTGAGGCACTCCCCAATCTGGTTGGGGAGTGGCTTTGGGCTTGAGGGATTCAGGTGCAAGTCAGAGCCTTCGTGAGTAACAAAATAGGATCTGGATAGGAGGCACAAAGAGGAACTGAGAAAGAAAGCATGAACTAGTGTTGCCAGGCAAGTCTCCAGGAGGGATCCACTGGACTGCAGCCCGGAGGGCTGGTGAGTGACAGGCACAGTTGGGAAAGCTGGGGAGGCATGCCAGAACAGACTGGGAGTGTGCAGTCTGAGATGGATGTAGAGCCAGCAGGAGAGACTGTGATGTCATGGGCAGTGAAGTTGGGCAGTTGTAGCCAGGACAGCTTGCAGGGCCTGAAGAGAACTGACTGGGAGCAGTAGTCCACCAAGGTAAGCTAGCACTAAAGACTTATTTTTGATGCTACACTAAGGGTGCCCGAGGCCCTTGCCTGCAAATGGCAGTTGCTAAGGCCTGTCAGAGTTGTGCTAGCTGTACCAGGAACCAAGTATTGTACAGGAGAGAGAGGAACAGTCTACAAATAAGCATTCTGCTGGATGAGACAGGGACTCTAGAAGTGTAAAAAGAGGTTCCAACTGATCATTTTATTGATTTCATCATTGATCCTGAGCATCCCATAACTTACCTTACCCTATCCAAGTTCAAAATCCCTCAATAAAAACACAAAACAAACTGACAGTGACTGGCAAGTGAATGCTGGGCAGGGTGACAGGTGGACCACAATATCCAGCAGCCCCTATGGGGGTACCGCTACTAGGGATGAGCTTCATATTCGAGTCAAACTCATGTTCGACTCGAACATCGTATGTTCGATCGTTCATCGAATAACGAACGTTTTGGGTCGTTCGCGCCAAATTCGAGTTACGTTTCACAGCCCATAATTCACTGCGGCAGTGCATTGCTGGCTGATGATTGGCCAAGCATGCACTATGACCCGCATGCCTGGCCAATCACAGCTTGCAAAAAACGGAGAGCCATAATTGGCCAAAGTCAGGGTGGCTTTGGCCAATTATGGCTCAGGGGGTTTAGTACACGCCCCACACTATAAAAGTCCGCCTGCAGGTCGGCCTTGTGTAGTGTGCTGCGGTGGTTAAGAAAGAACAGAGAGAGACAGAGAGAGTGTCATTTTTTGCAGGTAGATAGAGCAGGCAGGCAGGCTAGTCAGTTAAAGTTACAGTGTGTAGAGGATACATATGCATCCTAGGTGTTGTACATATATTTATACACTGTATAGTATAGCTAGATCAGCTCTTCCTAATTTACTGGCAGGCAGGTGATTGTGCTAGCTGCAACATTCTCATGTGGTGTATTGCCTGTGTCCTCTGCAGTGTGCACCATTAAGCTACGTGGTGTGTGTACTGCCTGCAGTTTTAAAATTACTTTTTTCTTATAGTAATCTCATTTTGTGCAGGGACAGTTCAAAACACGTGCCACTTCACAGGCATACTATAGACACCCAGCAGGTACAATATTAAAAGTAATTTTTCATTTTTTTCATTTTATTTAAGCATCATTAAAATCACTGCTCCAGAAAAAAACACAATTTAAAAAAAAAATGCCATTGATACATGTTCCCTGGGGCAAGACCCGGGTTCTCAAAGACGTTTTATGACAATAACTTGCATATTAGGCCTCGTACAGACGACCGGATCTATCCGTTGGGATTGATCCGCGGATCAGTTCCAGCGGACAAATCCGGTCGTCTGTACGGCCTAGCAGATATTTATCCGCGGAGATTCGTCCGGCCGATCGATTTCAAGCGGATAGAAATTTCTTAGCATGCTAAGAAATCTATCTGCTTGAATCGTGTCCAGCGGATTGATCCAGTCGTCTGTACAGACTCACCGGATCAATCCGTCCGCTCCCATCCCTCGCATGCGTCGTAATGATTCGACACATGCGTGGAAGTAGTTACCCTCCAGCGTCGCGCACGTCGCCGCGTCATCGTCGCGGCGACGGCGCGACACGTCACCGCGGATGTTTTCCGCGCGGATTTTGATCCGATGGTGTGTACAAGCCATCGGATCAAAATCCGGAGGAGGAATATCCGCTGGAAACGGTCCGGCGGACCGTTTCCAGCGGATATCCCCTCGTCTGTATGAGGCCTTAGGCTTTAAAATGTGCACTTTTTAATTCGAACGTTCGAGTCCCTTGACGTCAATGGGGTTCTAAATGTTCACGCGAACGGTCGGTCCGTTCGAAGGTCCTGGTGCAAACCGAATGGGGGGGGGGGGTGTTCGGCTCATCCCTAACCACTACATATTATTAGCCAATTTTTCCACAGACATATGTCCTGCTGCCAAAGGTATCAGCATTACACATAGGTTTGTAGACTTTCGGCAAAATAATATTGCATCTCTTTATTGATTTTGGGTGCAGAAGAGATCATGAAAGTGGGTCTAAGCTCAGAAAGTGAAGATTTGTCATCTTAAATGGATCATCTAGAAAAGTTAAAGCGGGAGTTCACCCGAAAAAAAAAAAATTTTAAAATTAGATTCATGCTCATTTTGTCAAGGGGAGTCGGGTAGTTTTCTATCGTTCCTATTTGATTGACAGTCTTCCGACAGGCTTCCGAAGGTCGCATACATAGCGTCACGAGTAGCCGAAAGAAGCCGAACGTCGGTGCGGCTCTATACGGCGCCTGCGCACCGACGTTCGGCTACTTTCGGAAAATCGTGACCGTTGGAAGCCTGTCGGAAGACTGTCACATGAAGACTAATTTTCAAACAGTCCTGTTCACTGATGAGTGCCGTGTAAACCTGGATGGTTCAGATGGATGGAGTAGTGGATGGTTGGTGGATGGACACCCTGTTCCAACAAGGATGAGACAGCAGCTAGGCGATGGTGGAGTCATGTTTTGGGCCGGAATCATGGGAAGAGTGCTGGTCGGCCCCTTTAGGGTCCCTGAAGGTGTAAAGATGACCTCTGCAAAGTATGTGGAGTTCCTGACTGACCACTTCCTTCCCTGGTACAGAAGGAAGAACTATGCTTTCCAAAATAAAATCATCTTCATTCATGACAATGCACTATCTCATGCTGCAAATAATACCTCTGCATCAATGGCTGCTATGGGGATAAAAGGAGAGAAAGTCATGGTGTGGCCTCCATCCTCCCATGACCTCAATCCTTTTGAGAACCTGGAGCATCCTCAAGCAAAAGATCTATGAGGGTGGGAGGCAGTTTACATCCAAACAGCTCTGGGAGGCTATTCTAAAATCTTGCAAACAAATTCAAGCAGAAACTGTCCAAACTGTTCAATGGATGCAAGACTTGTGAAGCTGCTATCAAATAAGGGGTCCTATGTTAAAATGTAACATGACCTGTTAAAATGTTTAAAAAGTTAAAATGTTGTTCAAAGTTTGATTGAAATAGCTTTTGATTTCAGTAAATATTCTGAGAACACAACAAATGACAATTTTCAGTTCTTTACAACCTATAAAGTGTTTTGAAACTTATGCCGCGTACACACTCTCTGGCTTTTGCCCGACCAAAAGCTCATCGGAATTCCGACAAATTCCATCGTAGTAAAATAGAACATGTTCTATATTTAAACTCCGATGGAATTCATCGAACTTTCCGATGGGGCATGGTCGGCATTTCCGATGGAAAAAGTCCGTCTGATTTTTTCCATCGGAAATTCCGATCGTGTGTACACGACATTACTGTGCGTAATAATTTGGAACAGTGCATTGCATTTTTATTTTTAAAAAAAAAAACTGTAATCATTAGGAGGTTTGTTCAATAAATTTTGAATTGTACTCTTAATAGTTGATAACATGAGAATTATGCTGACTGTTGTTTACATCAATTATTTAGGTAAATGAGAAAAAATATCATTGGCATAATAATTTGGAACAGGGTGTAAAATAATACACTCATAATAGACACATGATAGCACATAAACTTTTAAAATGAATGTAGATCCATCATCTGGAAGAGAGGACCAGGACCTTTTCCGTTTGCTCAAACCTTAAACCCCTCCCTCTTTTTTTCATATTATATATATATATATATATATATATATATATATATATATATTTTTATTTGTTTTCTCTTTTTCTCTTTATGCCTTCTGCATGGCTATCGCGCCCTGTGTGGTTTGTTGTAAATGAAAAATGTAATAAAAAAATAATTTAACTATAAAATTGATCTTGCGGTCTTCTCCCAATTCGAGTGTTAGCTAACAAGTCTAAGGCCCCGTACACACGATAGAATCCATCCGCTGAAAAATCCCAGCAAATGGGTTTCAGCGGATAGATCCTATGGTGTGTACACTCCAGCGGATCTGTTTCCGCGGATATTTATCCCCTGGGATGGATTCCAGCAGATCGAATATTTGCTGACATGCCAAACAAATCCATCTGCTGGAATCCATCCCAACGGATGGATCCGCTGGTCTGTATAGACTCACCGGATCCATCCGTCCGAAGGGATCCCCCGCATGCGTCGTAATGATTAGACGCATGCGTGGAATTCCTTATATGACAGCGTCGCGCACGTCGCCGCGTCATAATCGCGGCGACGGCGCGACACGTCATCGCCAGAGGATTTCGGCGCGGATTTCAATGCGATGGTGTGTACACTCCATCGCATGAAAATCCGCCGAAATCCTCGAGAGGATTTATCCGCGGAAACGGTCCGCTGGACCGTATTCGCGGATAAATTCTCTCGTGTGTATGGGGCCTAACTGCTTGGGCCTGCTGCAAACTGGCATTACATATTCTGTTCTTTAACCACTTCCCGCCCGGCCTATGGCCGATTTACGTCCGGGAAGTGGTTATGAAATCCTGACAGGACGTTCTAGAACGTCCTGCAGGATTTCATGCCGCGCGCGCCCGTGGGGGCGCGCATCGCGGCGATCGGTGATGCGGGGTGTCAGTCTGACACCCTGCATCTCCGATCTCGGTAAAGAGCCTCCGGCGGAGACTCTTTACCACGTGATCAGCCGTGTCCAACCACGGCTGATCACGATGTAAACAGGAAGAGCCGCCGATGGCTCTTCCTCACTCGCGTCTGACAGACGCGAGGAGAGGATAGCCGATCGGCGGCTCTCCTGACAGGGGGGGTTCGCGCTGATTGTTTATCAGCGCAGCCCCCCCTCGGATCGCCACACTGGACCACCAGGGATGCCCACCCTGGAGCACCAGGGTGGGCAAAAAAAAAAAAATGACAGAAAAAAAAAAATTACAAAAAAAAAAAGCATAAAGAAAAAAAAAAAGATGCCAGTCAGTTCCCACAAATGGGCACTGACTGGCAACCTGGCAAAATCAGTGCTGCCACCCCAGTGTCCATCAGCGCCACCCCAGTGTCCATCAGCGCCACCCCAGTGTCCATCAGTGCCACCCCAGTGCCACCCCACAGTGCCCATCCATGCCCAGTGCCCACCTATCAGTGCCCATCTGTGCCACCCATAAGTATCCATCAGTGCCGCCCATGAGTGCCCATCTGTGCCGCCTATGAGTGCCCAGTGCCGCCTATGTGTGCCCATCAGTGCCGCCTATGTGTGCCCATCAGTGCCGCCTATGTGTGCCCATCAGTGCCGCCTATGTGTGCCCATCAGTGCCGCCTATGTGTGCCCATCAGTGTCGCATACCAGCGCCGCCAATCAGTGCCACCTCATCTGTGCCCGTCAGTACTACCTCATCGATGTCCATCAGTGCCATCTCATCGGTGCCCATTAGTGCCGCCATATCAGTGCCCGTAATTGAAAGAGAAAACTTATTTACAAAAAAATTAACAGAAAAAAATAAAAACGTAATTTTTTTTCCAAATTTTCAGCCTTTTTTTAGTTGTTGCGCAAAAAAAAAAAATCGCAGAGGTGATCGAATACCACCAAAAGAAAGCTCTATTTGTGGGGAAAAAAGGACGCCAATTTTGTTTGGGTACAGTGTAGCATGACCGCGCAATTGCCATTCAAAGTGCGACAGTGCTGAAAGCTGAAAATTGGCTTGGGCGGGAAGCTGCGTAAGTACCTGGTATGGAAGTGGTTAATAGTGTGTCTTCATCTTCAACATGTGTACATGGAAAGTTTTCTGTCTTCTACCTTTTTCTCTAAAACTTACTATATAAGTGAAGTCATTAAGGTGCTTTGTGATTACATTTGGCCTTTTCCATGCTTCCTGTAGTTTGTTCTGCTGCATAGGGAGTATAACATATACCTTCTGGCCAGGGCTCAAGTCCTGCGGGAACACGTGGGAACGGAGTTCCTGCACTTTTTTCACAGCAGGAACTCAGTTCCCTTTGCAGGTCTAATGCAGCCGAGAGCAGCCGAGCCACCCGAGCCAATCCTTCACTAAGCGGCGATGCCCAGCTCGAGTCACTGTCAGGGGCAGGCGAACCTTAGTAATCCTTTAGGTTACTGCCCGCTTCCTGTATATGGATTCATCGGGTAGTGTGCAGGTATTCCTTTACTTCCTCGATGCCGCAATGTCTCCTGGGAGCTTTTGTCATTGTTCCCAGGAGACATTACAGAGGTCTGTCGCGAGTTATCGCGGGATTTAGAAAGAACTTGCTTCCAGTAACATAAAGGATTACTAAGGTACAGTGGATCGAAAAAAAAAAAAAAACATGAGGTTTAGTAATTATGCATATGAGCGTATCATTTTTTTTTTTTTTGGTGGGGGAGTGGATATTGGGTGGGAGTTCCCACACTTTTTTCCCCAGGACTTGACCCCTGCTTCTGGGCCCTGTTATACTCTGCTCTCTGGCTCTGGCTCTGTGGTCATACCGGCAGTTTTGCTTGGTCTGTGCCTGTGTTCTTCCATACCATTCCAACCAATACATCCACCACAGAGACTTTGAGGCCAGCAATTGTGTCCTCCCAAATCTCTCACATTAGGTCTATGGATCCTTTTACTAGCCTTCCATGTGGGAGTTCAAATGGTGAAAAGCCTGTAGATTACTGGGTTAACTCTCTGTAGGTAAACAGCAAGTTATTCAAATACTGTTCCCAGTTCCTTCCCTGCAACTTCACAGATGTCTTCAGCATTTGTTTCCAATCTGTATTTCTTACACATGCTGTTAATTTGTGATTAATAAGGATGAGCCATGATACTCATCATCTGTATTTTCCACAACCTACATCAGGCAAAAACTGTGGGCCCTGAACACTAAGGCCTCGTACACACGACCAACCAGTTTCAGCAGACATGTTCGGTCGTGTGTACGGCCGACCGGACCGGATTCCCGGCCTAGCGGACAGGTTTCCAGCGGACAAATGTTTCATAGCATGCTATGAAACATGTCCGCTGGAAGCCTGTCCGCCAGACATGTTCGGTCATCTGTACGACTCACCGGACAAGTCCGCTTGGCCGAAAGCCCTCGCATGCGTCGAAGTGATTCGACGCATGCGTGGAAGCATTGACCTTCCAGGGTCGCGCACGTCGCCGCGTCATCATCGCGGCGACGGCGCGACCACGTCACCGCATTCGCTGTCCGTGGGAAATTTGGTCTGATTGTGTGTACAGCCATCAGACCAAAATCCGCCATCGGACATGTCCCGTCGTGTGTACGAGGCCTAAGAAGCTCTGCAGGAAACATCACTCCATGGCTCCCAACTGTCCCTGATTACGAGGGACTGTGCCCGATTTAGAACAATGTCCCTCTGTCCCTCATTCCTCCTCATTTGTCCCTCATTTTGGTCTGATCTATATAGATGTATATAAAATGCACTTTTTATCTTTCAAAAGGTATTTTCCAGTGCTAAACCTGTCATCTGATTTCTAAATTACTGCATTTGTAAATTCCAAAAGCCAATATAAAATAATAGTAGTGGTAAAAAAAAAGACTTCTGGGTTTAACCAATTTTTGTTTTTTGTACAATTCTCCTTTAAGGGGGTGTGGCAAAGGATGTGTCCTATGACTGCATTCATTTGCTGATAGGTGTCAAAAAGTTGGGAGGTATGCTCACTCTCATCAATAATCTCTGCAGAACATCAGAGATTCTAACCTCCCTGAGACAGGACAGTGCCACAACTTCTGGGTACCAGATAGAATAGTGCACTGCTCGTTTCGATCTGAACATTGGCTCTTCACACGTTTGCTTAACATCCAAATTAACAGGGCGATCAACCGTTTGTTCGGACCACCGAATGACCACAATACACTGTGGGGACTGCCGCACAGTGCATTGAAGTCTCTGATTGGCTGAAGCAATGAAAGCTTTGCCCAATCAGGGCACAGAGCACTGCCAGAGCCATGATTGAACACTGTGATGAGGACTCTATGCAATCATCACTCATTGCTGTTAGTCCCGCCCCACACTATAAAAGTATTCTTTCAATAGCAGCCGTTTTCAGTGTGATATAGGCGTGGAGAGAGATAGAACAGGGCTCTGTATACTACTATTAGACAGCTAGTGTGCTATAGTGTAGGGTGACCAGATTTTTAAAATGAAATCTTAAGACATTTTTTTTTTTTACTAGTAATGGCGACAATCAGCGACTCATCGCTGGACTGCGATATTGTGGTGGAAAAATCGGACACTAAGTGAAACTTTGTCAGTAACCAGTGACACTAATACAGTGATCAGTGCTAAAAATATGCACTATCACTGTACTAGTACGGGAGGTGCTTTTACTAAAGAAAGGCATAGATCCCTGTCTCTGCTTTGCAGGAACACAGGATCAATGTATTCCATACTGTCAGAATGGCTGATTGGCTCCCATACACAGAAATGCAGGATCGTGTATATACGTGATCCTGCTCAGCACGACTTCCCTTGTAGAAGTAAATCTGCCATCAGGTGAGCAGCAACTGGTTAACATCATCAGCATTAGGATAACTCACAGGTATCAGGCACGCTGGGTGCTGAAAAGTAAAATGATGAGCGCAATAATAAGTGGTAAATATGTAAAAGGATAGTGCAATATAGACTCCTGTAAACTGTAAACAAATGTGACAATGTGTAATAACAATAAAGTGACACAAATGTCCCATATGATGATGATCAATCAACAATCTTCGTGAATAAACTGATGTTCTTCCAGTGATCTTCTAAAAAATCCTCAAAAAGTTGGCTCACAGAGCGCTTACCTCCTTGTAGATATAATAACTCCTTAAATGTATATCTCTGCTGTCCTTGATGGCGTATTCCAGTTGTGTATCTCCTAGGATGGTTCCCATATATTGATCTCCGACTGGGTTCCAACAGTGCAGGTAATAGTTCAGATATATCCCTCAATAGTGCTCAAGATGAAAAAGAAAAGCTTCCCATAGTGAAGTAAGTAATGAAATATTTAATAAAGAAAATAGAAATGCTTACAAATAGTATAAGATCATGTGCCAAACGTATTCCACAACACAACCGGTATTTTCCAGTACACGCCCCCTACCAGCCTAGTTTGAATTAGGCGGGCTTACGCTGTATCAGATACACTACGCCGCCGTAACTTAGAGTGGAAGATGTTTCTGAATACGGGACCTGCCACTCTAAGTTACGGCGGCGTAGTGTATCTGAGATACGCTACGCCCGCCTAAAGATAGGCGTTTTTTAGAGAATCTGGGCCATAGCGTCTACAAACTAGGGTACATTTTCTGGAATTTACACAGCTTTTAGTTTAACACTGCCTATCTCATTTCTTGAGGTGCTAAAATGGCAGTGCAATACAAACCCCCCCCCCCCAAAATGACCCCATTTTGGAAAGTAGACACCCCAAGGAAATTGCTGAGGGGCATGTTGAGCCCACTGATTTTTTTTTTTTTTTTGTACCAAGTAATTGAATAATGACAAAAAAAAAAATACAAACAGTTGTAACTAAATGATATATTGCATACACATGCCATGGTTATATGTGGAATTGCACCCCAAAATACATTTTGCTGCTTCTCCTGAGTAGGGGCATACCACGTGTGGGACTTTTTGGGAGCCTAGCCGCATACGGGCCCCAAAAACCAAGCACCGCCTTCAGGATTTCTAAGGGCGCAAATTTTTGATTTCACTCCTCACTACCTATGACAGTTTTGAAGGCCATAAAATGCCCAAATAGCACAACCCCCCCCCCCCCCCAAATGACCCAATTTTTGAAAGTAGACACCCCAAGCTATTTGCTGAGAGGCATGTTGAGTCCGTGGAATATTTTATATTTTGCCACAAGTTGTGGGAATATGACATTTTTTTTGTCTACTTTCCAAAATGGGGTAATTTAGGGGGGGTTGTGCCATCTTGGCATTTTTTGGCCTTCAAAACTGTGATAGGTAGTGATAGGTAGTGAGGAGTGAAATCAAAAATGTATGCCCATAGAAATCTTGAAGGCGGTGCTTGGTTTTTGGGGTCCCGTATGCGGCTAGGCTCCCAAAAAGTCTCACACATGTGGTATCCCTGTACTCAGGAGAAGCAACAGAATGTATTTTGGGGTGTAATTCCACATGTGCCCATGGCATGTTTGAGCAATATATCATTTAGTGACAACTTTGTGCAAAAAAAAAATTGTCTTTTTCCCGTAACTTTTGTCAACATATAAAATATTCCATGGACTCGACATGCCTCTCAGCAAATAGCTTGGGGTGTCTACTTTCCAAAATGGGGTCATTTTGGGGGGGGTTTGAACTGTCCTGGCATTTTATGCACAACATTTAGAAGCATATATCACACATCACCCACTCTTCTAACCACTTGAAGACAAAGCCCTTTCTGACACTTTTTGTTTACATGAAAAAAAAAAATTTTGCAAGAAAATTGCGTTGAACCCCCAAACATTATATTTTCTTTTAAATCAAAGGCCCTACAGATAAAAATGGTGGGTGTTGCATTTTTTTTTCAACACAGTATTTGCGCAGTATGTGCCCATCATGCTGCCTGTGTACTACATGCTGCCTATCTGTGCCCATCATGCTGCCTATCTGTGCCGAACATATTGCCTATCTGTGTCCTTCATGCTGCCTATCTGTACCCATCATGCTGCCTATCTGTGCCCATTATGCTTCCTATGTGTGCCCATCATACTGCCTATCTGTGTCCAACATGCTGCCTATCTGTTTTCTTCATGCAGGGGAACAGAGCAGAGGAAGTGGATTACGGGGTGGATGATGAGAGCACCGAGGAACATCACAGCTTTCATTTCAATTGCCGTGTGTTCCCACCACTCAACGTCACATACAGCCCCGCCCCCTGGCCGGGGGAACTTTGATACACATCACTCGTTATTGGACGGCTGATCTGTCTATCAAAGTCCTGGGACCAGGGGTGATGTTCACTGCGCTCTCATGATCTGGCCGCCTGCTCGCCTCTCTTCCCCTCCGCGAGCGATCGGAGAAGGACTCCCATACAACCCCCACATTCCGTTAATGCTCACCCCCCCACAGGCAGCCCTTCCTCGCCAGCCCTCAAAATCTACTCGCAAAATGCAAGCAGGCGAGTGGAATTTTTGAGAACTGCAGATACTATAATCCTCAGTGACCCCCAAGGAGTCTGCTTCTCATGCCTCCACAAATTTGCAGTGAATGGGCTCCCTCATGCTTCAAAGCCTGCAAAGGGACTCAAGAATACGTGCTATGAAGGAGAAGGATCAATATTTATTGGCAACCTTCCTTGACCACCGTTACAAAGGGAAAGTCTCAGAACTCATCCCGTCCCCACAGAGAGTCCAGAAGATAAAATATCTTGAGGATGCTTTTTTCTGACTCTGGTAGGTTACAGTGTCATGGAAAATATAGTTTTGAGGCTTCTGTTGGTCAAGAGAGGAGCGGTGGAGAAGGCGGCCGGATAAGTGATGCATTTCACAATTTTTTTAGTCCTCGCCGCCCAGAACCGTCAGCTTCCACATCCCATCGGCAATGTCTGCATCACACGGTGGGCGATTATCTAGGGGTTAAAACAGAGATGGAGAGCTTTCCAGTTGACGATCCACTGGTTACTGGGTCATCAGAATAGACCACTGGCCAGAACTTGCCCAGTATGTAATTGAGCTGCTGGGCTGCCCTGCATCCAGCGTGCTTTCCGAATGGGCTCTCAGTGCTGCTGAAGGTTTTGTTACTGACAATAGAACACATCTGTCCACAGACTTGGTGGACCATCTGACATTTATCAAAATGAATCAGTCCTGGATTACCAGCATCTGATGCCGATGTCGCTGATTAAGTGTTTTTGGGGTGTGTAATCTCTGCAGGACTAGGTTGCCTAGCATTGTGGGTGTTGATTTAATCTGGAAGAACTTTTTTGTTGTAGGTTTCATGGGCACAGTTAACACCCAAAGAAAGACCAATTTTTCCACACCTGTTTGACAGGTGCATATCATTTAAATTTTTGAAAGCAAGGTCAATTCCTGCTTTCATCAAGAGCACCTCTATAGGGTTACAGTGTGAAGGCGCCAGCGACCCCCAAAGACCAATTTTTCCACACCAGTTTGACAAGTGCATATCATTGCAATTTTTGACAGCAGGGCCAATTCTTGCTTTCATCAAGAGTACCGCTAAAATGTTGCAATGTGAAGGCACCACCAACACCCAAAGACCAATTTTTCCACACCTGTTACTTCTATCCAACATCTGTTGAAGAGACACCAGAAATTGCTAATCTTGTTCCCAGTGCACTGCATTATGGCCTCATGATACAGACTGGCTCCACAAGTCGTTGCTTATAAAATAAAGAAAGCTTGCAGGGAAAATGGCATTTTTTTGGCTTTACAAATGCAATTATTTATGCAGGAGCTTCTGTACACAGTACAGATGTGCCACTTTACAGGAAAACTAAGGGGACCCTCCAGGCACTATATTGAAAGGAATTTTTCATGTTTATACTTTCATTTTAAGCATCAATAAATCACTGCTTATTTAAAAATTGAGTTTTTTACAAACTTTTTTCATTAAAACATTACCTCCAGGGCAGTACCCTGACCCCCATAACCATTGTATACCCAATCACTTGCATATAAGCCTTCAAAATGGGCACTTTTGATTTTTCACGCTCGGGTCCTATAGAATTCAATGGGGTTCATTATTCAGTTCTGAACTTTCGCAATGTTCGAAAGTTCTGGTGCTAACCGAACTGGGGGTGGACCCATCCCTATTTACTGCTCTCAAGATAAAGAATGTCCTACATTGCTGAGGATTGCTAGTATCTTCGACCCACTTAAAAGGTTTACAAGTTACAGGCAAAGATTGCAATGGAGTCCTGTGAACATGACCTTCCTTGCCAGCCTGCTAGAATGTAACAACGGTTTATTATGCTGGTTAGGCAAGAAAAAAATCTGCATCACTTGTCCTTAGTGATTTCAGAGTAACATGCTAGGGGAGGGAATTGTTTTGCGCCCTCTTCAAAAGTTCTTCATAAATTGGTAAGGTGCAATTTAGCTGCTCCTAAGACCTGATCTACACTTGCTTACCCTTGTATGATCTGGCTTTCCTCTGGACTTCACCTCTGCTCCTTTCTCAACTTGTTCATCAGATTTTTCCAACCTCGGACTGTTTGCTATACTTGTCTTTGCCTGCTGATTCTGTACTGCTTTTTTACTGACCTTGGCCTGCCTGTACACACGGGCAAGAATCTCGTCACGAAAAACCCGTTGTTTTCCCTGGCGAGATTCTTGGCAAGAATCTCTTGCCGCCCGAGTGTACACACTGACCTTTCAAAAGAACCGTGGTTCTTTAGAAAGACAAGAACGCAGTGACGTCATTGCGTACGACGAGTATGTGCTCGTCACATTCAATGCCGTCACCGCCATTTTGCTTCACCCTACCTATGCTATGGAAGCTACCACGCATGCGTCAAAGTCATTTCGAGCATGCGCGGGTTTCCACGGCGACAGGTAAGTATACACACTCTCGGGTTTCTCATCGGGAAACAGGCCTGACAAGAATCTCAACGAGAAAAAAGAGAGCAGGTTCTCTTTTTTTCTTGTTGAGATTCTGGCCAGATTTCCAGACGGGAAACCTGAAAGCCTCGTGCACACCAACGGTTTTCTCGGCAAGAAGCTGTTTTCTTGCTGGTTTTTGCAGAGAAAACCGGTCGTGTGTACAAGGCTTTACACTTGCTGTTTTTGTCGATTTGGTCCTATGCTTCCATCTTTTGCTTCCATCTTCTGCTCTGGTACCTAGCTGCTTCAGCATTCTGTCCTGAGGACTGCGGACTTGCATCTCTACCTGCCTAAAAATGGAAAATCACCAAACAGCTACTCCAGGACTCATGCCACTCCCTGCCTTCATACTCTCTCTCTCCCTCTCTGTTTTCACTTTCAGCAGTGTTCGGCAGAAGGTGCAAGAGAGGCCTCCACGATGTTCCAGTCTTCGCCAGGTACATGATAATATAATTGCTAACACCGGCAATACATTGTCATAAAATGTAACAACTACATTTTTATGCCCGAATTGGGAACTGTGTATGCAAGGTGGTAATACTGTCACAGTTTCCTTTCCTAGGACTACTGTGCATCTTCATCACACTTCTCTCCCTCAGTCCATGCCCAAGTTGTCCACATTTCACAAGCACATCTGATCTTTACACAGTATTGTGATATGTCCAGAAGATCCAGTTGGTGAATCCTGTCATCAGAGAGTACATAGTATGGCAATAGAGTTTCCAGATCTGTGTCTAGCAGCGCTGATGTGGGAAACTGACCGGATATTTCAAACTCTCTCATCCTACTCCCTACCTCCCAAGTGTTGAAAACCAATGCACAGGGTACACTGAGTGGATTTCCCCAGCTCTGTTGAGAATAAGGAATTTCTATGGGATGATGTATTTCTAGTTCAGAGTGAATGAGTTTGTCTTCTTTACTGGTGTCTCAAAAGCCCATGATGGTTATTTGCTCATGATTACATGCTGCAAGTTGTTGTTGCCCCTTGCTTTTCCACTAAATAACAGCACAGAAAAATATGTGCTAGCTGGCTGGCTAAGCAGGTGAAGTTTTGCTTCTACTGTTTAGGGCAGGTGTTACTGAGCTCCAGGGGCTAGTTGCTTGCAGTCTTGACTCACAGGAATAGCTGGGGTTGTTGTTGGTGATTTTCCATCTTTCCAGCTACTAGGGAAAGCCCTGTGGTGGTCAGACACCTGAGTGTTTATTTGGGAATCTGCTATTTATGTCCCCATTTTGGCAAATTCTGGTTTCACAAACTGCTGGACTTCTGTGGACTTCTGTGGAACAAAAATAAGTTAAAAATAAGTTACTCCCTTATTTGCAATGTATTTTAATTGGCACACATTCATCAGATCATATTTACGTAATCTCTTATACTCTTCTTAAACAAGACATGATTTCAAAATAAAAGTTTAATAAAACAAGGGTTGGGAGCAGCCTATTGCATTAGGTTGTTCACCCCAAAGCTCAAACACACATGCCTTTCTCTGCAGCCTCAGCTGCACTGGACAGTGAATGAATGGGATAGTGCTCTGTGCTGAGCGGCTTCCTGTTCATTCACAAACTGAAGCATAGTAAACACTGTTTATTATGCTTCAGTTATGAATGAACACAGTGAGTGTGTTCGCTGTGTCCACTTAGGAATGGAAGAGGTTGGTAAATTATATATTTATTAGACCCTTCCCCCAATCCCCCCTATTCTGAAAGAGGAGGGAAGCCAGGGGCACTGCGGGGGGTGCAACATTGGGGGAAGCCCAGGAAATAGGGGGAATCGGCACCACCTGGCACACCCCCTGCGCATGCCTATGGTGGGGAGGGAATGTTGCTTTTTGTCTCTGTATATAAAATAAAGTATTGTGCACTGTATTGATTCTAATCACTGCTTCCACAGAGGTTACAGTCACTTAGTGTAGCTTTAGTTTACTTAACTCATGCATTAATGCTCTAAGTAGAACACTGCCAAAAAGCTGCCAACCAGATGTGACACAAATGCTCTAAAAAGAATTATCCCAACAAGCTATCAGCCAAATGTGACACTAATGGTCTAAGTAGAACTGCTGCCACTTCTGCCACCAGAATGTGATGATTACACACTCAGCCTGAGATTTTCTAGCTTGTGGGGTAACAAGCTCCAGCAGGCTTAGAGTGATCGTCACTGGGGCAGATTAACTGAGCCATTAACCCTTTACATACACATGCAGTAGCTTTAACCCTGGAAGCATGCACCATTTACAGCATCTTCTTTTTATATTCTGAGCAGCAGTAAATCACTAGGTTGGCAGCAAAGTGGCTCTGATTTTTGTCACAGTTCCAAAAAATAGAGAGCAATGGAGCATGTGCAGAGCAGGGTGAGATAGTGTATTACTGGATTTTAAACAGTATAGGCACTTATTTTTAAGTCAAATCAATGTTATTTCAAAGAATTTTAGAGTATTACAAGGAATAGATAAACATTTTGTAGTACAAAAACCTGTAAAACATTAAGAGACATATAAGAGACATAGCGGGCGATAAGATGCAGTTGCTAATAAGATTTGTCGTAGAAGAGCTTAATCCCATATCAACAAAATAACTACAATCATTTAGGAATGAGTCTCATTAAGAGCAATAGAAAAAAATATAAAAACAAACTAAATATCATCAAAAAAGAAAGCATCCAAGCTGCTATACACCAGACAGCAAACAACTTTGTATTCTGTGGCTGGTGATACAATAGGCATTCACCGGATACAGAAGTAAGAGTCGGCCATTACAGGCCCCAAAAATTAGCCCACGGCCACAGGCGTTCACCTGACAGCAAACAATGTTGTACTCTGTGGCTGGTGATACATTAGGCATTCACCGGATACAGAAGTAAGTGCCGGCCAGTACAGGCCCCAAAAATTAGCCCACAGGCGTTCACCTGAATTTGAATCAAACATGGTCTACTGGTCACATGTGTTGAATTCCTCCAAAATCTATGCCTCATTCATTTTTATAAATGTTAGGTAGTCAACACTGTTGTGAGCTAGGCGAGTGCGCATATCGGTCACGACCCCCCCGCTGAGCTGAACGTCCTTTCGGACAGAACACTGGACGAGGGGCAAGCCAACAGTTCCATTGCAAATTGTGCAAGCTCTGGCCAGAGGTCAAGCCTGCCCACCCAGTAGTCCAGGGGTTCATCACTTCTCAGTGCGTCCACATCGGACGTTAACTCGATGTAGTCGGACACCTGTCGGTCTAGGCGTTCCCTGATGCTGGATCCGGAGGACAGCAGTCGATGGGTCGGCTGAAAGAATGATTTCATATCATTAGTGGCCAACACATCTTCAAACCACCCTCTTCTTGTTGGATTGGTAACTGTTTCTCTGTGAGTGGAAATTCCTTTGCCAGCGCACGCAAAGGCAGAATGTTGCATTTCTCGAAGTAAGGCCTGGAAGTGCTGCATTCTGATAGCCCTCTGTGATGGTGGTAACATTTCTGCCATGTTTTGTTTGTACCGGGGGGTCTATGCACGTTGCCACCCAGTACTGGTCCTTGCCCTTTATGCTTTTTATACGGGGGTCCCTCTTAAAACACTGGAGCATGAAGGCCCCCATTTGCACTAAACTGGAAGCGGTGTAGTGGCCTGGTTCCTGCTCATAATCCAAGATAATGTCATCCTCGTTCTCCTCCCCCCATCCACGGACAACACCAGGGATCCCAGAGAGGTTTAAAGCATGCTCTTCTTGCTCCTCCTCATCCGCCCCGGCATCATACTCCTCTGACTCCTCTTCAGACTTCCGTTGTTGACTTGTCTCGTTGTTGACTTGTCTCAGGTGGAGTAGCCCCCTGGGAATTCATCCAGCATTGCGACTACCTCATATACCTGCTCCTGCTCCTCAATGGCTTAATCAATGACACGACGCAATGCAAGCTCCAGAAAGAAGGCGTAAGGTACGATGTCACTGATGGCGCCCTGGCTGTGACTGACCAGTTTGGTAATCTCATCAAATGGCCGCAGAAGTCTGCAGAAGTCGTGCATGAGCAGCCACTGGCGCAGTGAAAAAAAAAACAAGCTCCCCAGAACCTGACGCAGAGTTCGTACAGGTAGTCATTAACTGCACGTTTCTGCTGGAGCAGCCTATCAAGCATATACATGGTTGAGTTCCATCGCGTCGGGCAGTCACAAATAAGACGTCTGGCGGGCAGGTTGTGTCGCAGCTGAATGTCAGTAAGGCAAGCCATGGCCGTGTAAGATCTTCTGAAATGGACCGAGATTTTCCTGGCCTGCCACAAGACGTCCTGGACCCCAGGGTATTTGGCAACAAATCGCTGCACGACCAAGTTCAGGACATGTGCCATGCAAGTTCAGGACGTGTGCCCAGCGGAAGAGACGGTAGCATCGGAAAAGGAGGAGTCAGACAAGGAGGAGAGGAAGGATGGAGTAGGAGGAGAAGAAGAGGCAGGCCTGCATGCAATTCATGGCGGTAAAACCAAATCTGCATGGGTGCCACGGGTTACATGCTTGACTGCCGTCAGAAGGTTCACCCAGTGGGCAGTAAAAGTTATATACCTTCCCTGCCCGTGTTTGCTAGACCACGTGTCTGTGGTCAAATGTATCTTGGCACCGACACTGTGTGCCAGAGATACATTCACTTGCAGCTGAACATGGGATGCCCTTCTGTGAAAAATATTTCCTTCCTGGGACCTTCCAATGGCCACAAATTTTCGAAAGGCCTCCGAGTCCACCAGTTTATATGGCAGTAGTTGGCGGGCTATCAGTTCTGACAAGCCAGCGGTCAACCGTTGGGCAAGAGGGTTATCCGGCATCATCGTTTTTTTTACGATCGAACATTTGGGCCACGGTAGCCTGCCTTTTTGCAGAAAAAGAGGACGGCATGATAGAAGGTGGAGTGGAGGACAATTGTGAGCATAGAGGAGAAGGAGAAGAGGCTGGACGGTGAGAGCCTGGAGTGTGGCTTTGTGGGTTCTGATGGCGTTGCTCCCACTGGGCTCGGTGATGGGAGGCCAGGTGCCTTCTTAAGGCGGTCGTCACTAGGTGTGTGTTGGGTTTACGGCGACTTATGCGTTGACTGCAAAGGCTGCAGATGGCAACACTATTGTCTGCAGCGGACACGTTTAAAAAATCCCACACCGCGGAGCCATGGGCCGGCGTCCTGGGAGCACCAGATGTGACCGTACATGGTTGATGGCTCGCTCCTGATACATTAGGAGTCTGGTTTGTCCCTTCTGTGCAATGTAAGTTCGGCCTGTTTCTCCTCCCTATCTGCTGGTCCATCTCTCCCTCTGAACTCCCCTCCTCTTCCGCTCTTGTGGGCACCCACGTGACGTCTGTAGACACGTCATCATCTACGTCACCTACCCCATCACTAGCAATAGAGATCTTGGAGTAGGCAGCAACAGCGGGCACCAACCTCCTTGGGCTGATCTGGGTACTGTTGTCAGACTGCTGAGTGCCAGCTGTTGCTACCTCCTCTTCCTGATCCAATGCCAAGAATGACTGCGCATCGGAAATGTCTTCTGATGGATCAGAAAATAATTCCTGTGACTCAAGCGGAGGATATATGGTGGTGGTGGTGAGCCACTCAACTAAGTCTGGTGCGCCCTTTGACGTAATCGAAAGACCATTGTGCCACTTCCCACTTTGGCTCCGGCCTGGTGCTCCTGCCCTACCCCTACCACCCCTGTGGAAGGGCCTGCCTCTTCCCCTGCCTGTCATTTTTTAAATGACCCTGTGACAAAAGTCTCTAGAGATGTGCAGTATATGTGGAAGAAGGTATATAACACCCCGCTTCTGTCGTTTTGGGGGCCACTGGTTTATTGCACCAGTTATGAAACTTTTTTTTAAGGAAATGTTGTCACTGTGTGTAGCAGAGGTAATACAGCGAAAGCGACAACAATTCTGCAGTACCCAGATACACTATTAATTATGAAAGTATATTTTTATATAACACCCCGCTTCAATCTGTCGTTTTGGGGGGCCACTGGTTTATCGCACCAGTTATGAAACTTTTTTTTCAGGAAATTTTGTCACTGTGTAGCAGAGGTAACGCAGCGAAAGCGACAAAAATTCTGCAGTACCCAAATACACTATTATGAATGTATATTTTTATATTACACCCCGCTTCAATCTGTCGTTTTGGGGGCCACTGGTTTATCGCACCAGTTATGAAACTTTTTTTTTTCAGGAAATTTTGTCACTGTGTGTAGCAGAGGTAACGCAGCAAAAGCGACAAAAATTCTGCAGTACCCAAATACACTATTATGAAAGTATATTTTTATATAACACCCCGCTTCAATCTGTCGTTTTGGGGGCCACTGGTTTATCGCACCAGTTATGAAACTTTTTTTCAGAAAATGTTGTCAATATGTGTAGCAGAGGTAACGCAGTGAAAGCGACAAAAATTCTGCCCAAATACACCACCAGTCACAATGCTGTACAATAAAAATCCACTATAATATGCTTTCTATATTCAAAAGTATATTATAAGTGTATTACACCCCTATATACTGCACACCAAACAATAGTACACCTATACCAGTCCTTGAAAGGACTTTTGTGGACCTGTCAGGTAACGATTTGTGTCACTACAGTCTGTCCCTGCTTGTCAGGGCACAGACCTTTTGCGGTCACTTTCCCCAGTTGGTTCTGGATGGAGTTAAACCTGGGATCTCGCCGTTTCAGGTCCAGCTCTTTGTCTTTGAGCCACTGCTCAGTGCTATCCTGTGTGCTATCCATTTGAGCCTGGTGCTGAACCTGTACTTTCTGTGGACCAATCAGTGGCCAGTGCGGCCTATTTAAGCCAGCCCCTTCCCCTCTGCTAATTGCTGGTTTGTCGTCCAGTGGCGGCCCGTCCATAGGGGGCGCCTGGGCGCCGCCCCCCCCCACCCCAAAGCCATTGACAAAAGAAAATAAAAAAAAATAAATAAAAAAAAAATGAAAAAAAAAATTTTTTTTTTGGCCCTTTAAGAAAAAAAAAGGTCCTTTAAAGTGTTCGGGGCGGGCTCTGGGCGCCGGGAACAGTGCGATATTAAGGAATAGGCATCATTGAAACGTCCTGCCAATGCTGCAGCAGGACGTTTCATTTGCAAGTTTTTTTTTAAGCTCTGTGGCTATGTGCAGGACGCCACTCCAGCCAATCACATCGGTCCTGTGTCTCTCCAGCCCCTCACATTGGTTCCTTCTGCACTGCTAGGAAATGAGCAGTGCTTTTCCCGGGCGGGTGGCTGTGTCACTTTCAGTTTCACTTCTCTGGCTCCAGGACATGGAGGTAAGTAAAATATTCTTATTAAAACTCTTTATTTATTCTTTTAACCCAGTGTCTGTCCAGTGTCCACTCCTTCCACACTTCCTTGCTGGATGTATTGTCAGCTTGTGATGAAGAGTGGGGGGGGGGCCATGCTTCACCCGATCTGTGCTGGAGCCTTCATTACACACATCTCCTGTGTGTGAAGGCTCCCTGCTCTGCGACCTACAGCCATGCTTTACAAGTCTCTTATATCTCTCTTATATCTGTCTCTCTCTGTCCCCCTGTCTCTCTCTCTCTATCTATCTATCTATCTATCTATCTATCTATCTATCTTATTATCTGTCTGATTATCTATCTATCTATCTATATATCTATCTATCTAATTATCTGTCTGATTATCTATCTATCTCTCTCTGTCCCTCTGTCTCTGTCTCTCTCTCTCTGTCTCTATCTATCTATCTATCTAATTATCTGTCTGATTATCTATCTCTCTATCTATCTCTCTATCTATCTATCTATCTCTATCTATCTATCTATCTATCTATCTATCTATCTATCTATCTATCTTATTATCTGTCTGATTATCTATCTATCTATATATATATCTATCTATCTAATTATCTGTCTGATTATCTATCTATCTCTCTCTGTCCCTCTGTCTCTGTCTCTATCTATCTATCTATCTATCTATCTATCTATCTATCTATCTATCTATCTATCTATCTATCTATCTATCTATCTATCTATCTATCTTATTATCTGTCTGATTATCTATCTATCTATCTATATATCTATCTATCTAATTATCTGTCTGATTATCTATCTATCTCTCTCTGTCCCTCTGTCTCTGTCTCTCTCTCTCTGTCTCTATCTATCTATCTAATTATCTGTCTGATTATCTATCTATCTATCTATCTATCTATCTATCTATCTATCTATCTATCTATCTATCTATCTATCTCTCTATCTATCTCTATCTAATTATCTGTCAGATAGAGATAGATAGATAGATAGATAGATAATCAGACAGATAATTAGATAGAGATAGATAGATAGATAGATAATCAGACAGATAATTAGATAGATAGATAGATAGATAGATAGAGATAGATAGATAATCAATCTCTATCTCTATCTATCTATCTATCTATCTATCTATCTATCTATCTATCTATCTATCTAATTATCTGTCTGATTATCTATCTATCTATCTATCTATCTATCTCTATCTAATTATCTGTCTGATTATATATCTATCTATCTATCTCTATCTAATTATCTGTCTGATTATCTATCTATCTATCTATCTATCTATCTATCTATCTATCTATCTATCTATCTCTATCTAATTATATGTCTGATTATCTATCTATCTATCTATCTATCTATCTATCTATCTATCTATCTATCTATCTATCTATCTATCTATCTATCTATCTGTCCTATCCAATCTATCCCTCTGTCTAAATGCAGGTCACATTGTCTGTGAGTGACATTGGGGGGGGGGGGGGGGGGTTGGTTGGGGTTTTGTTTGCGCCCCCCCAAAAAAATGGAGCACCAGCCGCCACTGTTGTCGTCAGCTTCTGACCCGTATCCTGTTTCCTGGAAACCTTACCTTGTGGATTGCTTCCCGACTCAGCTCTCTCCTGGAACTTTTGAACTTGGCTTGTCTCACCTACTTTGCTTGAACTCTCCTGACCTGACCTATTGGCTTGTGACCCGGACTTGTACTTTCTCCTGCCCTTGGACTTTGGCTTGTGACTTGGACCTGCTACCTTCTCTGCCCCTGAACCTCGGCTTGTGTTTTGGAACGTCCCTAGTCTTCATCTGGACCTGATCCGTACCTGCATCCCTGACGTATCTTCGGTTATCTCCTGTCTCCGGCTGCAGTCCCGCTGAAGCTACTACATCTGCTGCTACTACCTGCAAGCACCGCTTCTTCGCTGGCACCGGTACCGCCTTGTGCTTCTGCCTCCTGTCTCAACCTCAGGGGACGGGCGCACTTGGTCGTAAAGGTGAGCCACCCTCTGCATATCGGTCTCGGTAAGTACTTGATTCCTGATACTGCTCCACACACAGCAAACTGTCCCTACACTGACAAAAAGTATATAAGTGTATTACACCCCTATACACTGCCCAGCAAGTAGTACAGCTGTACCAGTTCTTAAAGCGGGATTCCACCCGCAATTTTTTTTTTTTAAAGTCAGCAGCTACTAACAGTGTAGCTGCTGATTTTTAATAAGGACACTTACCTGTCCTACTTGCCCGCGCTGATGCCCCCCCCCAATGCCGATCCCACGATCGATGCAGGTCCCGCGCCGCCATTCACACTAGGGGAAACAGGCAGAAAAGCGGCTTCACTGCCCATTTTTCTTCTGCGCATGCGCGAGTCTCGCGCCGACTTGTGAATGGGCAGCTGCTCTCTGAGAACACACACAGTTCGCAGAAAGCAGCGCACCCCATTCACTAGGAGAAGATGAAGAAGAAGACGGACCGCGGCTACGGAAGAGGCAGATTACGAACTTCCGCATAGCAACAGGTATTTCGGGTGAGTATCATTTTTTTTTTCACTTTTTTTTATGATTTTTGGGCAAATGTTTTTTTCCTGGGTGGAACTCCACTTTAAAATGACTTTTGTGGACTTTTTAGATAGCTATTTGATTCAATACAGCCTGTCCCTGCTCCACACACCGCAACCTCTCCCTACCCTGACAAAAAGCAGAATGTAAAATGGCCACCAGATCAGGTCTATTTATAAGGTAGGGGGTATGTCCATGTGCAGAAATGTCTCAATTGGCTGTCCAGTACCACCTGATGGATGTGTCATGGGTCAAAGTTCTTCTCAATGTAAAATGGCGGACCACCGCGAATATCGCCAGATGTCCACCTGTTCGGCAGTCCGTGAACGAGCAAAGTTCGCCGCAAAATGACCACCGAGCGAACCGCCAGGCCATCTCTACAGCCAAATCAAGAGAGGGATCTAGACTGCAAATGATATAGATCTCTTTTGACTTCCTTTAATAGTCCCTGGTAATTCAGTTGGTAGAGCTTCTCGAGGGTTGAGGGAACATGTGTCCCGAGGTAAGTAAAAATTTGGAAAGGGAAGTCCCTCTGTAGCTGAGTCTGGACATGATGGGGAAGAGAGTTGTTCAACAGTTCAGACTTGGAAGTGTTTACTTAGGGTCAGTGTCCATCTACAGCCTCCCCATTTCAGCCTCAATGCAACCTGATTAATGTCCATTTTCAGCCTCAATGCAGCCTGATTAATGCCTATTTCAGCCTCACTGCCCATTTGCAGCCTCACCATCTTTCATCAATGCAGCCTGAACTGTGCAGGAAATCACAGAGCCGTCATCTCCTGTTTACTCGGCTTTTACTCAGCAGTCACACACACAGTCCCGCCTCCGCCATCGGCATTGGACCAGCTTCTGTGATAGACAGAACACTGGTCCAATGTCGGTGGCGGAGGCGGGACTGTGTGTGTGACGTGAGAGCTGAGTGAAAGCCAAGTAAAAGCAGAGTGAGAGCCAAGTAAACAGTAGATGACAGTGAATTCCAGTGTCGCTCCTCCCTCTCCTTTCCCTCTGAGGTACACTTTCGGCGTATAAGACACGTGATTTGCCCCCTATTGTCAGGGGGAAAAGTGCGTGTAATACGCCGATAAATATGGTACTTGATCCCCTGCAAACTTTGTACGTTTGCCCACTTCCAAAGAAATTAAGGGTCTATAGTTTTTATATTCGGAGTATTTTAAATGATAGAGACAGAATATCAACCGAAAATCCTGAAAAAACACATGATACAAATGTTATAAATTGAGCTGAAATTCAGTGAGTAAAATAAGTATTTGATCCCCAAGCAAAACATGACTTAGTAGAAAAACCCTTGTTGGCAAGCAAAGAGGTAAGACATTTCTTGTAGTTGGTTACCAGGTTTGCACACATCTCAGGAGGGATTTTGGTAAACTCTTCTTCTCCAAATCCTTAATGTTTCTTGGCTGTTGTTTGGCAACTTGAAGTTTTAGCGCCCTCCATTTTCTACAGGATTAAGGTCTGGAGACTGGCTAGCTTCTTCTTGAGCCACTCTTCAGCCAGTCCTTTGTTGCCTTGGTGATATGTTTTGGGTCATGCTGGAGGACCCATCTACAACCCATCTTCATTGTTCTGGCTGAGGGAAGAAGATTCTCATCCAAAATTTTATAATACATGGCCCTGTCTATTGACCCCTCAATGCGGCAAGTTCAGCTGTACCTTTAGCAGAGAAACAGCCCCAAAGCATAATGTTTCCACCACGTGCTTGACTGTAGGTATGGTGCTCTTGTGCCGCGTACACACGATCGATTTTCGACATGTAAAAACCGACGTTTTTCAGCCTCTAGAAAAATAAAAAAAAATTTCAACTTCATCATTAAAACGACGTTGCCCACACACGATCGTTAAAAAAAATGCTCTAGCAAAGCACGGTGACGTACAACACGTACAACGGCACTATAAAGGGGAAGTTCCATGCGGATGAGCCACCCTTGGGGCTGTTTTTGCTGATTTTGTGTTTGTAAAAGACGATTTACGCTTTTCTGTCTGTTACAGCGTGATGAATGTGCTTACTCCATTACAAACGGTAGTTTTACCAGAACGAGCGCTCCCGTCTCATAACTTGCTTCTGAGCATGCGCAGGTTTTTTACTGGTCTTTCCCAGTGACGTACGAGGGTGCGTCAGAGGGGGCGGGGTCACGTGACGGATAGCCGCTTCCCCTATATAAGAAATGTCAAAGCTCCAGCGCGTCATTCCGCTGGGCTGTGTCCAGCGGAGAGAGGAGCTCGCCTGCTGCGCTCTGGACGGATGGATCTTCTCATCGCTGGACCGGACCGCTGATCACCCATCGCTGGATAGAAGACAGCGTTGGAGCAGGGAGCCGCATCGCTGGATTTTTTTCTTTATTAATAGAGGAATTTTTTCTACGGTGTCTGTGTTTTTTTTTTAAACTATTTACACTTCCTTCGTGAAATGGTAGAGGTACAGTGTACCCCATTACCAATTCACATAGGGGGGGGCCAGGATCTGGGGGTCCCCTTTGTTAAAGGGGTCTTCCAGATTCTGATAAGCCCCCCGCCCGCAGACCCCAAAAACCACCGGGCAAGGGTTGTGGGGATGAGGCCCTTGTCCCCATCAACATGGGGACATCCTCCCCATGTTGAGGGCATGTGGCCTGGTGCGGTTCAGGAGAGGGGGGCCGCACTCTGTCCCCCCCTTTTCTGCGGTCGGCCAGGTTAACGTGCTCGGATAAGGGTCTGGTGTGGATTTTTGGGGGAACTCCACGCCATTTTTTTTTTAAATTTGGGGTGGAGTTCCCCTTAAAATCCACACCAGACCTGAAGGGTCTGGTATGGATATTTGGGGGGAACCCCACGTCATTTATTTTTTAAATTGACGGCGGGGTTCCCCTTAATATCCATATCAGACCTGAAGGGCCTGTTAATGGAATTTGGGGGGACCCCACGCTTTTTTTTTTATGAATGAATCATCTCTGAATTGCCAGAGCCGACAATTCATTAGAGCCGCAAAGCCGGTTTTAAACGCCTTTTTTTCTTTCAGAAATGACACTTTGTGCAGAGACAGTTCTATGTACGGGAAACATGCGCTTTTTCACATGCTGACTTTACACCCCCCCCCTAGGTATGAAATTTAAAGTAATATTACACTTTTATTGTTTCACTGTTAGCATTATTAAATTCACTGCTCCTGAAAAAACGGCCGTTTTTAAAACTTTTTTTTGCATTGATACATGTTTCCTGGGACAGGACCCAGGTCCCCAAACACTTTTTAGGACAATAACTTGCATATTAGCCTTTAAAATTAACTCATTAGATTTCTCCCATAGACTTTAACAGGGTGTTCTGCGGCTTTTCGAATTTGCCGCGAACACCCCTAATTGTTCGTTGTTCGCCGAACAGGCGAACAGGCAACATGAGTTTGACTCGAACTCGAAGCTCATCCCTAATGGTGACATTGTCATTCTACCTGATCCACGTTTTTATAAATAGGTCATATGCCTGGTTTGCTTGACCTGTTTACTTTCAAGAAGTTCTGGACAAGGGTTCTCGCCCCCACTCAAGTTGTTTTTTCTCCCTTTCCCCTTTTCCCCCTGGCCTCTCCGGATCCACATTGCGGCTGATGTGAAGAACTTTGGAGGGGTTGGGTTCAGTCAGTTAGAGGGGGTCCTTGCCAACTTCTCCACAGCATTGAAGGAAGATTCAGAAATGTTTCAATTTTTTTACTTCCCTTTTGCTGCTATTTCTTTCTATTGAACTTGGACTGCCGTAGTACCAGCGCACTGACCGCTAGGGACAGTGTTCTGCAACGTTTTAAATGCAGAACTGAAATGTACATATGTTTGTTTTTTTTTTCCTTGCAACAGGGTAAAAGAAAATTATGCTCAGCACTTATGTTTAAACTCCCTGGGAGGAAGGGAAATTTCACTCTCTGACGAGAGCGTGCAGTTTCACTTCTGATCTTGGAGATTTGTATATAGAAAATATTAGTAATATATCAGGATGTATATTTTTGTGTATGTTCTCTTTTATATTTCCTATGCAGGTTACTGGACCCACCTACTATCAACACTGCAGAGAATGGGCAGCATAGATAGATAGGACTGTGTATGTTGTGTAATGTCATATTGTATTATAATGTTTCAAAGGCACTGACAATTGTAATCCAAAAAAGTTTACAATTATGTTTTCTCTCTTTTCCTACTTTCTTTTACTGTTTAGCAGGTATCAGGTTGGCATTCAGGCTTGAATGCCTTAGGACACTGGGGACAGTGTCATTTCAAGTAGGGGGAGTGTGTAGCGCCCCTTTACTTTCAGAAAGGACGCTATGTTAAATTTAGTGGGGAATAAGAGAGTTGTGTTGCGCTCATTCTAAATTTTGTCAAATTTGGCTGTCGCCAAATCTGGATTGTTCTGTGGGTAAGCCTGCATTCCAGGGATGCAGTTTCATCTCTGGGCGACAGGTGGCGCCAGAGAGGTTCAGGCGGTTGCCACTTCTTCCCTGCAGCCAATGAGAGGAGTTGGACTTCACTGTGCATGCTGGGGAGGGGTAATTAGGGTGTGCGCACATCGCGGGCCCCACCACTATGGGCTACCTGGACTGGGGTCGCGCCCTATGCGGAGTTCCTGACTCTGGGCCCTTCCTGACTTGCTGGGTCCCCACTTCTACTGAGGAGATCCCAGGCTGCATGCCAATCAGTGGGGGATCGGCTTGAGGAGAACCCGGAGGCAGGTGATCCAAAAGGGCTTGAACGAACCATCGGGGATCTGGTGAGCGGACATTGACAGGTACACTTACAATGTCAACCGGTGACCATAACGTGATTTACTGGGAGGATTTGCTCTATCGTTCAACTTAATCTTGCACTAGGCCTGTGGCAGAGGTCTCAACACTCCGACTAGAGTGGCGACATATTGATGCAACTACAGAAGGCAGGACTGCTTTCTTCATCCAGAGCCTGATACTGCAAAGTTATTCTATTCTCATCAACCTGTCCTGTCTACCTTAAGTTGATGTGTTGATCGTGTTGGACCAGGAAAAAAAGCATTCAGAAAACCCTTATCTACAGATTGGACATTCGATTATTGCTCTACTCACTACCTTCACCCTAGACATCACATAGAGGTGACTTAATACGCAGATCCCAGGTCAATCAGCGGCTCCTGGGGGGGTGGCGCTACATTTACATATATTTATAAGTTATGTGGACACTAATTATTTTGGACTGGTCACACAATGTTTAAAAAGGATATTTGGACACTATGGGGGAGATTTATGTAGCGCAAACAGAATCTGGTGGTGCTGTACATGGTAACTAATCAGCTTCCGGGTTTTATTGTCAAAGCTTAATTGGAAACCAGATTCTGTGTGCACCAGGTTTGGTAAATCTCCCCCTGTGATTCTCTATAAAAAAATGTGCACAATATATTATTCTGGTTTATATAAACCTATGTCATATATGCAAACACATGTCATAAGGGGTGTTGGTTTTTTGTTTACTGTGCACTTTTTTTTATTTGTGATAATTAGAGCATTTCAATATTGTTTTAATTAAGTCCAGCTACATTGCTGAGGAGAGAGTGACAATGCTCTCAGACCCTCAAAAGGCCTATTACAGCATTGCCACCCTAGGAAAGGAAGAGGCAGTTAACAAAGCAGGAAGAACTTCACTTCTTAAAGGATAACTGGACATTTTTATAGGGACTGTAAGCCCAGGGGATGGGAAGGATTGGTGAACATGTGACCACTCTGATTGGCTGTCACAATGGTCACATGATCGGGAGCCTGTCCCATTGGCTACTAATCATTAATGGGGTCTGAGAGCAGTCTATGGGAGTGAGCAGTGAGCGCGCCCTCCGCACAGAAGTATCAGCCGCCCAGCAACTCATATGTGCAAAGTGTGGACATTAAATTTCTCCTACGCAGCCACATGGATGTGTTACGTGGACAGTAACAAGGTTAAAGTTTATATGAGATTTTAGTTATTGGGTTTACATACATGCAACATTCTGACTATAGATTTGGGTTTACTGGGCTATCCTAAAACCATAGGTGTGCACAGCCTATTGCATTGGGGTGTGCACCCCAAAGCTCAAACACATTTGCTTGTGTGCATGTGCATATTGACTGATGGTGTCAGTAGTTTTGATTTTTATTATTTTATTTTTTATTGTTTTTTATAAAAAAAATTTAGGGGGCTTGGGTGAAATATCGAGGTCTAAACAGGGGGAATCTACGCCACACGTAGTGATTAGGATGTGCCTGTGCGCACGCCTATGCCTAAAACATAGCTTTACCTAAAATAATACTTCATCAGTCTGTTAGGGGGAATTCCTTCTATTCAGAGCACTGTGATGACTGATGAAGTAATGCTGCTTGCCCTACCAGACAGATGTTTAAAGAGCTCTGATGCTACAACTGCTTTGGTACAACACAGCATGCTCTTGGATTCCCATTTAAAGCAGAGTTCCAACGTCATTTTTTATTTTTATTTTTAAATGCATTTCTTATGATCATTACATTGACTAATGCCACTCACTTATTATGTAAATTTTGCCACTAGATTGAAGATTATAGATTAATAAATACTGTATATTCTGTTTTCTCTGCAGTTCGCATATTGCTTGTGGGCATGTGAAGCCCACAAGCAGAATCTTCCAGGATACGGTGCAGCTGAGCGACCAGCATGCACTGCCTGTTCTCGCGCATGCGCAGTATGTTCGGCTCGCATCGCCGTAAAAACTTCTGACGTTGCCATCACAACAGGCGGCGGCGGAACATGCCCGCCCCGTTGTGATGGCAACGAAAAAATCTCGCGATTTAATCCCGCAATGCTGAGCGGCGGCAATCCACACTGACTCCTGGGAATTATGACACCAAGCTCCCAGGAGACAGTGCGCCGCAGAAAAATAACGTCATCAGATGCCGGTGGGAGAAGGAGGAAGTGGAATTAAAAAATCGATGATGAAACTATTGCCATATATATGTTACATAAGAGAAAGTTTTAAAAAGTGGGTGGAACTCCACTTTAAAACACTTAGGGGCAGATCCACGTAGCGCGGCGCATATATCTGCCGGGCGACTTACACAAACACGTAAAAAATTCAAAATTTGACGTGGGAACGACGGCCATACTTAACATTGAGTACGCCTCATAATAGCAGCTTTAACTATACGCCGGAAAAAGCCGAAAGCAAACGACGTAAAAAAATGCGCCGGCCGGACGTACGTTCGTGGATCGCCTTAACTAGCTAATTTGCATACTCAACGCGGAATTCGACTGAAACGCCACCTAGCGGCCGGGCGGAAAAAATGCATCTATGATCCGACGGCGTACTAAGACGTACGCCTGTCGGATCGATCCCAGATGCAGTCGTATCTTGTTTTGTAGATACAAAACAAAGATACGACGCGTGAAATTTAAAATTATGTGGCGTATCAATAGATACACCAGCGTAATTCTTTTGTGGATCTGCCCCTTAAGCCTTGTGGCTCTGGGCTGCAGTAGCATGGAACCTGCAGGGCATCCCTGTTCACAAAGCTGATTGGTGGACATAGGATCAGCACTACTTATGTAGTTAACACTGTAGACAAAAATAATGGACTCTTCAGCCAATAAATGGTGGAAGATCTCTTTATTACAGCAGTGCAAAGAGCAATGATGACATGCAAAGGGCAGTATTTATTGGCAGCCAATCAGATATCATCGCTTACTCAGGTGACCACAGCACACTGATAACTGAGTTCCTTTATAAAACATACAGTGAAACAGGTCGTGAAAACAAAAATATTTAAGAAAAGAATGCAGTCCCTTTTACCTAAAATGATGTATTGTTTCCAAAAGGAAGGTCCCATCAACTGAATGTTAGATCTCTCACATATGTTCCATGAAGAGATTTTCATTACTTTTAAGCAGGGCTTTTTTTCAGGGGGAACTTGGGGGAACTCAGTTCCACCACCTCTGGCTCAGACCCTTTGCTGCCTGCTCATCACAATCACTTGTAAACACAGAAGTCTGGTTTCTGTGTTTACAAGTGACAGCTTTGTAACCCCCTGAACTCTGTATGTAATGCAATTCTGGTATAATGCCCCTTTAAGACCCTCCTACTGTTTGTGAAATCTGAACTGGGTCGTGGTTGAGTTCCTGCACCTATTTTCTGAGAAAAAAAGCTCTGCTTTTAAGAATATCACTGTTTGTGCTTGCAATGCAATGCCCAGTCCCTTGTTCCATATTAATAACATTAAATTAGCACAAGGCAGGCTAGCATGGTTACAGTTTTCACTTAAATGTGTGTTGAGATTTCCTAATACATTATTATACTGGAAAGAGTAGAGAAAGTTACTAGAATGAGAAAAGATCTCACTTGGAAAACTTCTATGCATGCCAAATCACCAACTGCAGAATAATAAAAGAAAAGATGAATAAAAAAAGAAAAAGAGAGAGGAAGAGAGATAGAGAGAAAGAGAGGGAGGGAGGAAGAAAAAGAGAGAGAGAGGGAGGGAGAGAAAGAAAGAGGGGGAGAGAAAGAGGGGGAGAGAGAGAGGGGGAGAGAAAGAGGGGGGAGAGAGAGAGGGGGAGAGAGAGAGGGAGGGAGGGGCGAGATAAGAGAGAGAAAAAGAGGGAGTGGGAGAGAGAGAGGGGGAGAGAAAGAGAGAGGGAGGAGGGGTCGAGATAAAGAAAGGGAGAAAGAGAGGGAGAGAGAAAAAGAGAGAGGGAGGGAGAGAAAGAAAGAGAGGGTGTGGGAGAGAGAGAGGGGAAGAGAGAAAGAGAGAGAGGGAGGGGCGACATAAAGAGAGAGAAAAAGAGGGAGTGGGAGAGAGAGAGGGGGAGAGAAAGAGAGAGGGGGGTGAGATCAGAGAGAGAGAGAAAGAGAGGGAGAGAGAAAGAGAGAGAGAGGGAGGGAGAGAAAGAAAGAGAGGGAGAGGGAGAGAGAGAGAGAGAGAGAGAGAGAGAGAGAGAGGGAGGGTGGCGAGAGAAAGAGAGGGAGAGAGAAAGAAAGAAAGAGAAAGAAAGAAAGAAAGAAAGAAAGAAAGAAAGAAAGAAAGAAAGAAAGAAAGAAAGAAAGAAAGAAAGAAAGTATTACCTCCACTCTTATTTTCAAAATGCTCTTTTTTTAAATGTTTCAGAAAATTACTATTGAATCATTCTGAATTTTGTATTTTCAATTATTCATTAAATAACATAAAAGAATCTGCAAAACATTGAGGGTCAGATAGATGAAATTGAATAGACAGATATTAGGATAAAAACAGATAGATACATGGATGATGAAGATTAGATAGATAGATAGATAGATAGATAGATAGATAGATAGATAGATAGATAGATAGATAGATAGATAGATAGATAGATAGATAGATAGATAGATAGATAGATAATAGTAAATTGTATATATGTATATTTTAGGAACAAGTACAGATACAACTCTTTTGAAATGCAAGTATTATAAATAACAAATGGGTGTTTTTATGTATTAGATTTATTTAATAATCTGCTTATAATATATTAAATCGTGTAACTATAATTATTTCATTTAAAACCATACTATACAAAATTACAATACACGGTTTAATATTTTGTGATTATTAAAATATTTCGGACATAAATGGGTTCCACACTGGAATATAAATTATATCTAATCACATATCAGAATATATAGTTCGTTTGTTTTTTTCTCTCTCTTCTTGATTTTTATTTTTTTCTGTTATATATCTAGCGATGAACAGTAGGAACTGGATGTGAACACAAACCTGTTTATTTAAGTTTCTTTCATTTTTCTTTTGTTAATAAACGTGCAGCGCTGATTCCCATCAACTCCGAATGTTCTTAATGAGTTTATTAATATATCTAATTACAAAGACTCCCCATGGCTCAGGATCACAGCGCTTCTACTATGAACCCCAACACACGTTCCATCCAGACTTCTCTATAATCAGTATTATTACATCAACATCATGATCAGTCCTCCCAGACACCATTCCTTCCCCTGCCTGAGAACAACACAGGAATAGGAAGACACCATTCTACCTCTGCTATGGCTTGTGTGCCATCACAGAACAGAGACCCTTCTCCTTAATCCACTGACATTGTCATAGAGACATTCACCATCACCTAGACATTCTAGACAAAACTGATAGAGAATGGAGGATCGCAATCATTGACATTATCACATTACCCACACCACACATAATCCATGCTCAAAATGTTTAAAAACAACAAAAAAAAGATTAAATACATGATAATATTATTATTATTATTATTATTATTATTATTATTATTATTATTATTATTATTAATATTATTATCATTATTATTTACATATTATTATCATTATTAATAGTATTATTAATGTTGTTAATTACACAATGTTATTAAATGTAATTAATATTATTATTGGTGGTGGGGATATAACTATAGTATTATAATATAACAAAAATGCCAATATATTTATTTATTTATTTATTTTTTATAACACCTGCAATGCAAATACTGCAACTTTACTAATAATGATAATAATAACAATATTAATAATAACAATGTTGTTTTTAAATTAATATCAAATAAGAAATAGAGAGTTATGAGTGCAATACAGAGCAGCTCATGTGTGATAGTCTAATGATAAAAATAAAATGTCAAATACATAATTATATTTTGCCAGCTCAGCACACTTGATGACATTAGGATGCTGCTACTAGTTTCACTGATTATGATTACTAGTATAATTATTTTTGTTATTATCAATAAATGTATTGTGTTTTTTTGTGTTTTTTTTTTTGCTGTTGTTCTATATTATTCTTATTTAAAAAAAAATGTTAACGACAACAGAGAGAGAAATGAAATGTAGCCATCGTCCGCTAGGTGGCGCCCGAGCAGTTCAGATAAGCGTCACCTGCAGTCTTTCATTGGAAGTCTTCATTCAGCTTGTGTAACGGATCAGTTAATCATATAGAGGAATTAGCTCAGTATTGTATGTGAGTGCATGTTAAATGGTATTTTATGTCTCTGCACTGTTTGGTCTGGCTGTGATTGTATTAGTATTTATGTTTATATTATGGGTTCTGGTGCCTTGCAGGGACATAGCTTGCCAGGCAAGGGCACAGGAACACCCATGCCAGGAGCAATGGTGAGGCCAGACCCCTTGTAAAGTGCCATGCATTAGAAGCTGTCACCTTCCAAAGGCTTCTTTGTTCCCTCTTGCTGTGTCGTTTGACAGATGTGTGATGCTCAGAGGCCAGTGTGTCCTGCTCTGCTGAGTTGTTGTTTAAATTGTTTTCTGCAAGTTGACAAAGCAAAGGGAAAAGTTGTGGGTTCTTGTAACCCCACATGCTCAGCTCTGCAGTCCTAGGGGACTCTGGCATGTACACAAATTGTACCACAACATGTGTCAGATGCCATAGGAATGCAACAACTGCAACACATTTCAGCAATCCAATACAGCACCAGCCTTCATTTAAATAGCAGGATATTGGTTTCATCGGGGCAGAAGCTAAACTCTTATGTTATACATATTAGGTTTGCCTATTTTCCTGCAATGGACCGCAGTATATCTTCAACATGTTGTAGCAATGCCCAATACCCAAAATGTTGTTACAGTACCTGATACTTCCAACATGTTGTGACAGTGCCTGATACCTTCACAATGTTGTGGCAATGCTGTGGCAGTACCTGATTGCTTCATATGTGATGGAAGAAAATGGTAACTTAAACATTTTGTGGTAGTGCCTGATACCTTCACATGTGATGGCAGTGCCTGATACCTTCACATGTGATGGCAGTGCCTGATACCTTCACATGTGATGGCAGTGCCTGATACCTTCACATGTGATGGCAGTGCCTGATACCTTCACATGTGATGGCTGTGCCTGATACCTTCACATGTGATGACAGTGTCTGATACCTTCACATGTGATGGCAGTGCCTGATACCTTCACATGTGATGACAGTGTCTGATACCTTCACATGTGATGAAAGAAAATGGTAACTTAAACATTTTGTGGCAGTGCCTGATACCTTCACATGTGATGGCAGTGCCTGATACCTTCACATGTGATGGCAGTGCCTGATACCTTTACATGTGATGGCAGTGCCTGATACCTTCGCATGTGATGACAGTACATGATACCTTCACAATTGTATGTCAGTACATGATACCTTCACAATTTTGTGGCAGTACATGATAACTTTACATGTGATGACAGTACATGATACCTTTACAATTTTGTGGCAGCGACGGATACCTTCACATGTGATTAAAAAAAATTATAACATAAATATTTTGTGACAGTGCCTGATACCTTCACATGGGATGGCAGTACATGATACCTTCAACATTTTTTGCTAATACCTGATACCATGTGATGAAAGAAAATTATAACTTAAACATTTTGTGATAGTGCCTGATACCTTCACAATGTAATAGCTGTACCTGATACCTTCAAAATGTGGTGGCAGTACCTGATACCTTTAGTATGATACTGATACCTAAACATTTTTGTTGCAGTGCCCACTGCCTGATACCTTCAACATATTGTGATTGGAGCTAATACCTGCACGTGGTGACAGTAACCAATACCTTAAACATGTTGTGGCAGTGCCTGATACCTTCATATTGTTGTTGTGGTAGTACCCGACACCTTCAAAGTGCCGTGACAATACCTTTAGCACGCAATGGCAGTACCTGATACCTTAAACATGTCGAAGCCGTGCCTGACATCTTTGTTACAGTGCCTGATATTTTCCATATGTTGTATTAGTGCCCCATACCTTCCTGTGTCAGTGCCCTATACCTACAACATATTGTGTCAGTGCCCCATACCTACAACATATTGTGTCAGTGCCCCATACCTTCCTGTGCCAGTGCCCCATACCTACAACATATTGTGTCAGTGCCCCATACCTACAACATATTGTGTCAGTGCCCCATACCTACAACATATTGTGTCAGTGCCCCATACCTACAACATATTGTGTCAGTGCCCCATACCTACAACCTATTGTGTCAGTGCCCCATACCTTCCTGTGCCCGTGCCCCATACCTACAACCTTATTGTGTCAGTGCCCCATACCTACAACATATTGTGTCAGTGCCCCATACCTACAACATATTGTGTCAGTGCCCCATACCTACAATATATTGTGTCAGTGCCCCATACCTACAACATATTGTGTCAGTGCCCCATACCTACAACATATTGCATCCTTGCCCATTCAGCAGCATCACCCTAGAGAATATCACAACCTGGAGAGAGCAGAGTAGGGGATGTTCCAGTTCCACCATAGGAGCTATTTATTATTATTATTTTATCTTTTTTAGTCCATTTATGAAATATTAAGGAATGTAACATACGGGAGACCAAGCTCAAATGTATCCACCTGCACCTGACAGAGAGCACCAGAAAATAATGTATATTTCAGGGGATATAATGGGGCAGGGGCTGTACAAGAATGTAATAAATAAGGTGAACCTATGTTCACTGTGAACACCAAATCAAAAATAAAAGATCATTTATTTTTACTAGCACATGAGTAGGTATACAAAGTGAACGCAGCTTTACCCCATTCCTTAACATTCCTTTTACTAGGTGAACAGTTTCTACTACTTTAGTAAATGATCCCCTTAGTGCCTATTCTATAAACAGCACTTGCTTGTCCACCTATAGAATTGTCCACACTGAGGAGCAAAGATGTAGATTGCTTTACTAGAGGCTTTGAAGACACCTATAGCTAGTTGTAGTTGCAGTTAATACATCCTGTAATGTTCCTCCCTCATCCAAGATACTGTCTCAAGGTCACCATACAATCTGATCGTACAATCTCCTTTAGATCTACCACCAACTATGCTAGTTCAGGGGCCAGACTCATTTTATACTGATGACATGGATTTTTTAGCTTTGGTAAAACACGAGATTGCACAGTGTGTGGGCAGCTTGTAAAGTATGTTTGTTTTGCAGAAGATTATTCCTAAACAGATCTAATGGAGAAGAGAACATTTCTATTTCCATGTGTTATTTCCAGCAGCTCTTCATGGGAAGATGACCCCACCCCCCCCCCAACTTCAGGGGGGTGATTGTGCCTGATCGAAGCTGGATTGTAGGTCTTTCTCCAGACTGAGACATTTCTCTTGTGCTAATAGTTGCCATTAACAGCCTACACACGTAGAAAAAGGCCGACATCTGCCTGGTAATAGGGAGGCGAGCAGAGGACTGACATGGCAACATTTGGGATCAGGGGATGGACAGCTCACAAAAGGGAATCTTAGAAAGTGGGACTCGCCTTCATTATCCCCCCCTTTTCTTCTCCCAGGCGCTATAAAGTGTGAATAAAGCATTGTATTACCAAATAAAAGGAACTGGGAAAATTCGTGTACAATTGGTGATAGGTATTATTTCTAAAGAGGACGAAAAAAAAAAAAAAAAAGATTAGTAGGACAGCTATTAAAAAAATCCTGTGTGTGTATTTTTTTAAGCCATCATTTTTTTTTTTTTTTTTTTTTAGAAAGGACAAATCTAACAGCTAATTGGCTTACACCATGTGTGTGCACTTGTTGCACCTCTTAGGTACAGAAATTAGGGGAACGATTAATTACTTCTCCTTGTTAATTAGCTGGTGGTGGAAGGGTTAATCTATCGTTTATTTGACCAGGATTGGTTAAATCATAAGATCTGGGCTCTAATGACTTGGACAGGAGAGACATGCGAATTTCCTAATTTTCTAAAAAAAAAATCTCAACGAATATGAATATCGATGCTGGGAATCTCGACGAATATAAATATCGATGCTGGGAATCTCAACGAATATGAATATCGATGCTGGGAATCTCAACGAATATGAATATCGATGCTGGGGATCTCAACGAATATGAATATCGATGCTGGGGATCTCAACGAATATGAATATCGATGCTGGGGATCTCAACGAATATGAATATCGATGCTGGGAATCTCAGAGAGAAAAAGGACAGATTGAAAAGATCGGATTTGGATATTTTTTTTTTTAGTTTATTCTAATAATGTTGTTCAATAAGCAGCGTAATTTTTGGAGAAATTACCAATTTCAGTGAAATATTTCAGAAGTGTAAAATCTCGATTTCGATTATTAGGTTGCTTAGGCAAATTTTGATTGGAAAAAAAAAAAGATCTACGTTTTTTTTATGCAGAGAATACGTATTTGTATGTATTGTTTCATTATTGTGTGTATTTGGAGTAGTTGTGTTTACTGTTGTATATATTTTATATTTATAAAATGATTTGAAATGTGTATTTGATTATTTTTTTTCGTTGCCTTAATTTTCACTTTATTTTTCGTTTTTTTTTTTTTCAACAAAAATACTAAACAATGAGGCCTTTTTGGCACAAAAACAAGTCCAGCTTAATTCAAAGAAGCTTCCCTAAACAATTTTAAAGAGAATTCCAAGCTTAAAAATCATTTTCATTTCTTCTTCTCTATTGATTCCAGAGCTTTTTTTGCCCAAATTTTACAGAAATCTCTTAAATTTCGTTTACATTTCTGGTAAATAAAAACTCTCAATTTGGTTCACCATTTATTTCTTTCTCTGAGAATTGGGTCCTACTATTAGGCAGGCCCTATAATTTTCATTTGTGATAAACAGATCAATGCTAGATGATCAATCACAAGAAAGCGATTCTTTCAATTCATTTAGGCGGAGACATTCAGCGGGTATTAAATTATATCAGCTTATCCTTTGCGTTGGCTGTTTATTTGCATGGAGGCTTAGAGTACAGCATTAAAAAAAAAATGAATCCCCTTTAAGCAAATTATAGGCACTTTCCCCGGCCAGCGTGAGCGGTGGAAATGATTAGCTAGTTGGATCAAATGTAAAAATCAGCCAGAGACAAATCCTTCCAGAGGTAACACAAGGATATAGGAGTAAAATCAATAGAGCTTGGCAGGTTGGAGGAGGCAAATACCATGGAATGAAACCTTTGTCCTGTAGGTGGCGCTATGTTGGCACTGTTGCTTAGCCTTTGTAGGTTATCCATTCTAATAAAGACTTGCTGGATAAAAAATAAAAAATAAAATAATATTTCACTCTATTTAATTCTCTTCATTTACAAGAAACCCCCTCAAATTCATAAACTGAAAAATGTGTTTCATCTCCACATGCCTGTGAATAAAAAAAAACTGTTTGAATAAATAGCTTATTTCTAAACATGTTGTTGTCAGTGTTAAACACCCTATGTCATTTTTATTCAAACACTAACATGATTACACCCAATTATATATTCAGCAGTCTTCCTTATTTTAGAGTAAATTTGCCTGTCTTTAATAAAACCAGACATAATGGATCCCTGTTCCTAGATCCAGCCTCCTTTTCTGTAATTTGATTGAATTACACCTCCAATACGTCTGCATTTTTTTATTTTTTTGCTACATTATATTCAAAGATCCTTTTAGCTTAGAAAATATCTGATTCGTGCATTGGTGCGAACTGGAGAACGAATTTTTTTTATTTATTTTTTGTTTTAGGATTTGCAAAAAAATAAATAAAAAATGCCTTTTATTTCAGAATATTGCTCATGTGTTGATGATTTCCTTGTGGACTGTTTGTTACTAATGTAAAAGAAGCCAGTTATGTATTGTTTGGGATCTTGTTGTTTTTTGTGTTTTGTATATGGTTTGGTTGTGGATACGTTGCAAAACAAAGGAACAAGTACAGGCAGGTTATAATATTTATCAAGGGATGTTGAAATAAAGACACAGTTCAACAGAGAAAAAAAAAAAACTAAAGAAAAAAAAAGCCAATTACATTTATCCTAGCAATTAGTGCAATTATCTATATACTGTTCTTATGTTGTTGTAGCTGAGCTGGTGTAATAAGCTCGCCTCGGGTCTGGCTAGTATTAGATTAGACTGTTACAGGTTGTTTTATGAACATACATGCGGTTTTATAGAGATTACACCTTTACAAATGACATAAGATTATCAACCTTGTGTTGAAGATTCCAACTGCAAGACTTAAAAGAACACAAACAACAACATGATAATCACCTTCGCATAATAAAGAATAGATCCATACCTCTGTGCCATATGGTTACAATGGAAAGGGTTCTCCCTAATAGGAATGTGTCGCTATTGTTGATAAGGAAACAAGGGGTATTAAGTGATTTTTTATATATATATATATATATATATATAAATATTTCATTTTTATATTTACGCTTTTTTATTTTAGGTGTGAAATATACACAATCTCAGTAATGTAAAGAACCGCAGGTTGACTTTGCCAGCCACTGAGCAGATTTTAATGTAACAAGACACTTATTTTATAAGAATTTGTTAACATTCTCCAATAGTGTTTGCTAGTCTGGATGATGCTTGTGTCTAAGCAAAGGCCTGGCCGGCCGGTTAAAGTCGATTATTTTGCACGTCTATCATGGCGTGATCACTCTGTTTTTTATTTCCCGTGAGCTAAAGTTATTTATTTGTTATTTTTTCTGAAGATATGCATTATTGTAATGACTAATGGCTGTTTATGCCCTTGTTAGCTGCATCAAGCACAGCCCTTTGTTTTTAAGGGGGGGGGGGGGAGAAATCATTTAAAATGTATTGTACAAACAGATCCAGGCAGTGAGTAGAGCAGAGTGGGGACAAGGAGTAAGGCTTGTCACCTCTTCATCTAGGTGACATCACAATAGGTAGATACAGCCAATTTACTAAAGGAGTGTGTTAAAAAGTGAATGCCTTCCTTTCTATGATCTAACTAACAAAGGGAAGTTCCCCTAAATCTGATTGGTGAATCGGCCCAATAATGTACATGTTGCACTCAAAGGCAAATTTCCGATATATATATATATAATATATATATATATATATATAATATATATATATATATATATATATATATATATATATATGTGTGTGTGTGTGTGTGATCTAAACTCAGTGTCTTTTAAAAACAAAGGAAATGCCCTTTAAAACCATTCATTCATATATATATATATATATATATATATATATATATATATATATATTATATATATATATATATATATACTTATTTGTATAGATAGATAGATAGATAGATAGATAGATAGATAGATAGATCTAAAACATATCTTTATTATATTACACATATATGTATATCTAACATATATACTATAAATATAATATAATATAGATATGTTTATATTTATATTTATATCTCTATCTATCTAGCTATACACACACATTTCTATATTTCCATTATCCTAATCAACCCCTTAATATGTATATCTATACAGACATACAGGTAGATAGATAGATAGATAGATAGATAGATAGATAGATAGATAGATAGATAGATAGATAGATATAGATAGACAGATAGATAGATAGATATAATTTATATATATATATATATATATAGAGAGAGAGAGAGAGAGAGAGAGAGAGAGAGAGAGAGAGAGAGAGAGGAGAGGAAGAGAGAGAGAATATGTTATATATATATATATATATATATATATATATATATATATAGAGAGAGAGAGAGAGAGAGAGAGAGAGAGATAGATAGAATATATATATAGAGAGAGATAGATAGATAGGGAAAGAGAGATAGATAGATAGATAGATAGATAGATAGATAGAAAGATAGATAGATAGATAGATAGATAGATAGATAGATAGATAGATAGATAGATAGATAGATAGATAGATAGATAGATAGATATTAATGATCTACTAGCAATACAAATCATTAGCTTTTTTACACTTTGTCGTTTGCACATGTGAATATTTGTCTGCTGTTCTTCCTCTCTTAAATGAATTCAGGTTTCTGAACACTGAGCCCAAAAAATCAGATTGGAAGATCAAATGGCAGTAGGGTTCCCATGGCTGGTAATGGTCCACTCCACATGGCCCACCATCACAGCTTAATTCGTGCCTTTCAGTGGGTGGAAGATGGCTCAGCAATTGAGCACAGTGCACTCCCGTGAGCCGTGAAGGGTCTCAGGAAAAATCAAGCTCTATTCTGTCCCCCCACCTCTTCAAAGAACATCCATAATCATGAACTGCTCACCGCTCTCACCTACCCATGCACCACTCTAGAAGAAGTGACATCCAATAGAAGGGAGGGTCACCAGGCACAAGGAAACACTAACAGTTTGCAGTTGCCTATAAAGTTGATTTTGGATAGCATACAGGGTCGCCATCATGAAGTGCCCAAGTGTTGTGAACCAATCTTTCATCCATAGGGCTTAAATTAGCTTCTACTACAAAGACAAGAGAGAGAGTCGGAGCTTGTAGCCCATCTTATAGAGCTCTTCCCAGGAGCTCACCAGCAGATGTCATTTTACATCAAGTTTTTTTTCCCTTCACTTTCTGTAGCAGTCAGAATATTTCTTTCTTCGTTTATCTACATGAGAAAACTACTAATACTAATACAACAGGAGCAGTTGTTCTGGTATTCTGTAATGGGATGGAGGTAAAGGGATTTGGAAAATACACTAGGATAAGTAAATGAGTCTTCAAGTTCTGTTCTGGTAATACCAGATAATCCCCAAAAATTGGTTGATGCCTATATATATATATATATATATATATATATATATAGAGAGAGAGAGAGAGAGAGAGAGAGAGAGAGAGAGAGAGAGAGAGAGAGAGAGAGGTATATATGATATAAAGATATATATATATATATATATATATATATATAATATATATTATATATATATATATAATATATATATATACAGGAATACCCCACTTTTAAGTACACAATGGGGTTTATTTACTAAAGCTGGAAAGTGCAAAATCAGGCTCACTTCTGTATAGAAACCAATGAGCTTTTAACCCCAGCTTGTTAAGCTTTAGTAATAATACCTGGAAGCTTATTGGTTTCTATACAGAAGTGAGCCTTATTTTGCACTTTCCAGCTTTAGTAAATAAACCTCATTGTGTATTTAAAAGTATATATATATATATATATATATATATATATATATATATATATATATATATATATATATATATATATAAAGTGAGGTGAGGGAGAGAGAGAGTGCCACTAATACAAAGCAATCCAAACAAATTGCTTGCTGCCCAGCCTACATACTATATAATATATATATATATATATATATATATATATAATATATATGTATGTGTGTGTGTGTGTGAGAGAGTACTATATATGGGGCTGGGGTTAAAGTAGGGCAGGCAAGCAACCTATGGAAGATTGCATATATAAGTATGTGTGTTTTGCTAAGAAGTTTCCTCTAGTGTAATAAATGTATTATTATTTAATATAATATTATAATAATAAAAGTAATAATCATAATCACTGACATAGAGCTAGCACTGAAAATATTTTTTTATTATAAATCACAATATTATGTTTTATTATCATCTTATTTTATTATTAAATATTTATATATATTTTTTTTATTTCGCACAATTACTATTACAACTACTGCTTGACTATTTCTATGAGCTTCTGATTACTACAACAGTTTTTTTTTCTGCTGATGCTTTTAGCACAAATACCAGCACAGGCACAGCTCCCCAGTATCCGGGCTAGTAGGTATAAATCATTGTAAAATTACACTGCAGCCCATCCAAGGAAATGTAGCTGGAGCTCGGGCAACTTTCCACTTTGCCAATTGCTGGTTGTGCCCCTTCCCAGGACACAGCAGGCAGAGTATACACGAGAATAAGAGCCGCAATTACATATTAATGTTCCACACTGAGACCTCATTCAGGAACTGCTGCTAATCTACATGTTCTTCTCTGAATTGTGGCGACTTATTTTTTTTTTTTTTACCAGAATAAAACAAGTTTAATATAAAAGAAACCATTGATAAATATAAGGGATTCCTTTCTCTTTATTATTATGATATGGGCAAGCTTCCACAAGCGCGTCCTGCCTCTGTGCTCAGGTTTACATTAACTGGTGTAAGTGCAAATTAATCAGCAGGTCCACATAATATACACAGCTCATGCTCGGAGGCAGACACTACTCGATCTGGTTATGAATTTACTAGACAGGTTAACACCCTTTGTTGAAAACACTGGCAGTTCTGTTTTATAGGCCTGGTTTCATGAAATGAACTGGAGGGAGCGACTTTTCTATGCATAATGCTAAAAGTGGGGTTGGGGGTATAATGAAGGCAGGCAAGCAACCTATGGAGGATTTCAGAGGTTCCATTGTCAGTGCTCCAATGCTGAGAGACTGTGTAGGATAGAACTAACGGTTCCCTGCCTGTAGAGGGCTCCAAAAGTTCTGTAGGTAGTTATCCAGGAGTCTGTACAGACATTTGAAGAAAAGAAAGGGTTCTTGCCTATAGAAAGTACCAGAGATTCTATAGTCAATATAGACATTCTATAGGTAGTGTTCCATGGAGCTCTGGAAGCATGTACAGAGAAGTGAAGACACCCTACCCGCAGAGAATCCTACACATTTTATAGGTAGTGTTCCATGGAGCTCTGGAAGCCTGTACAGAGAAGTGAAGACACCCTGCCTAAAGAGAATCCTACACATTTTATAGGTAGTGTTCCATGGAGCTCTGGAAGCCTGTACAGAGAAGTGAAGACACCCTGCCTATAGAGAATCCTACACATAGGTAGTGCTCCATTGAGCTCTAAAGAAGCCTTTACAGAGAAGTGAAGGTAGGTACCCTGCCTATGAAGAATCCTAGACATTCTATAGGTAGTATTCCATGAAGCTCTGGAAGCCTGTACAGAAAAGTGAAGACACCCTGCCTATAGAGAACCCTGGACATTCTATAGGTAATGTTCCATAGAGGTCTGGATGCCTTTAGTGAAAGTACCCTGCCTATGCAGAATCCCAGACATTCTATAGGTAGTGTTATATGGAGCTCTGGAAGCCTGTACAGAAAAGTGAAGACACCCTGCCTATGGAGAATCCTGGACATTCTATAGGTAATATTCCATAAAGCTATGGATGCCTTTAGTGAAAGTACCCTGCCTATGCAGAATCCTGGACATTCTATAGGTAATGTTCCATAGAGCTCTGGATGCCTTTAGTGAAAGTACCCTGCCTATGCAGAATCCTAGACATTCTATAGGTAGTGTTCTATGGAGCTCTGGAAGCCTGTACAGAGAAGTGAAGACACCCTGCCTAGGAAGAATCCTGGACATTCTATAGGTAATGTTCCATAGAGCTCTGGATGCCTTTAATGAAAGTACCCTGCCTATGCAGAATCCTAGACATTCTATAGGTAGTGCAATGGAGCTCTCGAAACCTGTACAGAGAAGTGAAGGCATCCTGTCTATGGAGTATCCTAGGAATTCTATAGGTTGTACTCCATGAAGCTCTGGAAATCTGTTAAAAAAAATATACTCTTGGTTTGGCCTAGTAGGGATGTATTATATTTTCTTATTATCTGACTAGGTGATTATTGCTTTTCCTTCTAAAGCCTCGTACACACGGCCGAGGAACTCGACGTGCCAAACACATCGAGTTCCTCGGCCAGTTCAGCACTGAAGCCGCCGAGGAGCTCGGCGGGACGAGAGCTCCCATAGAACAACGAGGAAATAGAGACATGTTCTCTATTTCCTCGTCGAGCTCCTCGTCGGCTTCCTCAGCCGAAAGTGTACACACGACCAGTTTCCTCGGCAGAATTCAGCCACAAACTCGGTCGGAAGCTGAATTCTGCCGAGGAAACTGGTCGTGTGTACGAGGCCTAAGTCGTCATTATCCAGGATTCTTTGGTAATGAACTCTTAAAACAATACATTGTATTAAATTGTATTGTATACATTTTGAAAATAAAATATTTTGAAAGTAAAAAATAAATGCCAGTTCCATACAGAGCTCATACAGAGCGTTTCGTTTTTTTTCCCTGCCTCTTCTAATGCTGAGCTTAAAATATGCTTCTATGTGTATATACATTAAAACGATCGTGTGTGGGCTCCAGAGCATTTTTCACGACGTAAAAATGGCCATTAAAAATTTAGAACATGCTCTAATTTTTCACATCGTTTTTTAACGTTATCGTTTTTAACGTCGTAAAAATGGTCGTGTGTGGGCTTTAATGATGTGAAAAAAACGTGCATGCTCAGAAGCAAGTTATGAGACGGGAGCGCTCGTTCTGGTAAAACTAGCGTTCGTAATGGAGATAGCACATTCATCACGCTGTAACAGACTGAAAAGCGCGAATCGTCTCTCACCAAAGTTTTACTAACACGAAATCAGCAAAAGCAGCTCCAAGGGTGGCGCCATCCGAATGGTACTTCGCCTTTATAGTACTGTTGTACGTCACTGCGCTGTACGCGGCATTAGAGCTTGGAGGTAGACAATCTAAAACGCTCCTAATTTCCTCTAAACTTTGTACAAAAAAATGCTCTACAAAGTTTCCATGCAGAAAAAATAAAACCCTTCTGGTTTGCTTTCTGATTGGAGCTTTTTGGCAGAAAAAAAAAACAATAAAAACTCTCCTAAACTCATCTAAACTTTGTACAAAAAAAGATCTGGCATTTTTTTAAGCCCAGTGTGCTTATGAACATTGTTTTCTGCCAGGAGAACTGTCCTTTTTTTTTCGGCCAATGTGCATGGAGCTTATAGAGCGTTTTGTGTACACAGGCGAGTTTAGCGTTTATTCTGCCAGAAAGCTCCAGTAAAAACGCATACCAGAAGCTTTTTTTTTCTGCATCTAAACTCTGAGCTTAAAATATGCTTCTAATCGTCCTAATGTGCATGGGCACATAGGATGACATTAAGCTGCTTCTACAGGCAAAACATTGGGAGCCTGTACAGAGAACCGAATACAACTTGCCTCTGAAGACTTCCAGATGGTCTACAGGCAATACTCCATGAAGACCTGGGAACGTGTACATAGAACTGAAGGCAGTCTTGTAGAGAATTTCAGAGGTTATACATGCAGTACCCCATTAAGTATTGAACCCTGCACATAGAACTAAAAGCAGCCTGCCTATAAGAATTCTAGAGGTTCTATAAGTAGTACTCCATGGAGTTCTGGAAGCATAGAACTGAGGGAAGCCTGCCTATGGCGAATTTAAGTTTTTTTAAGCAGCAATCAATGTAGCTCTGGAGACCTGTAGGTATAACTGAAGGCAGTCTACCCATGAAGAATTCCAGAGGTTATATACAGTCAGTACTTAATTGAGTCCAGGGAACGTTTACATAGAATTGAAGGCCTGCCTGTGAAAAATTCCATAGGTGCTACCGGCAATACTCCATTGAGTCCTAGAAGGCTGTACATAGAACTGACTGAAGGCAGCCTACCTATGAAGAAATCCAGAGGTACTATAGACAGTACTCCATTGGGTCCTAGAAGTCTGTACATAGACCTGAATTCAGCCTGCCTATAAATAATTACAGAGGTTCTATAGGTACTCAATTTAGTCATACAAGCCTGCATATAGAAATAAAGGCAGTCTGCCTATGAAGGTTTCCAGAGGTACTATAGGCAGTACTCTATTGAGTCCTACAAGCCTGTATATAGAAATGAATGCATACTGCCTATGAAGATTTCCAGATGTACTATAGAGTCCTAGAATTCTGTACATAGAACTGAATTCAGTCTGCCTATAAATAATTCCAGAGGTTCTGTGGGTACTGCTTTTAGTCTTACAAGCCTGTATATAGAAATGAAGGCAGACTGCCTATGAAGATTTCCAGAGGTACTATAGGGTCCTAGAATACATAGAACTGAATTCAGCCTGCCTATAAATAACTCCAGAGGTTCTATAGGTACTGCTTTTAGTCCTACAAGCCTGTATATAGAAATGAAGGCAGACTGCCTATGAAGATTTCCAGAGGTACTATAGGGTCCTAGAAGTCTGTACATAGAACTAAATTCAGTCTGCCTATAAATAACTCCAGAGGTTCTATAGGTACTCCTTTTAGTCCTACAAGCCTGCATATAGAAATAAAGGCAGTCTGCCTATGAAGGTTTCCAGGGGTACTATAGGCAGTACTCTATTGAGTCCTACAAGCATGTATATAGAAATGAAGGCAGACTGCCTATGAAGATTTCCAGATGTACTATAGGCAGTAATCTATTAAGTCCTACAAGTCTGTACAAAGAACTGAATCCAGCATACCTATAAGAACTCCAGTGGTACTATAGGTATTACTCAGTTGAGCTCTGGTAGTTTGTACAGAGGCATGAAGACAGCTCTGAAGAAGGATTGTTAAATAAGTAGGATTCCTGTGGAGCACTGGCAGGGCAGAAGTGAAGGTAGGCTGCCTGTTGGGGATCCTAGTTACTCCCTGGAGCACATAGGAGTCTCTACAGGGAGTGTGGTGTACCTATGCTAGAGACAGGAGGGTGCTGATCCCATGCTATTCTGCTACTTGTGCTCTTCCCTTTCCTCTCTCCTGGTTTTCAGGCAAATTTGCCTGTGCCACAATGTTATGATGGAAGGCTGCTGAAATGACAGGCCAGGAACAAGCTTGTCTTAATCATCTGCTTCTTAATTTAGTGTGTGTCTCTGTTGTGTGTGTGTGTGTGTGTGTGTGTGTGTGTGCCCTCTCTCTCTCTGTCTCTGAATCTGCTGACAACCTGCAGATTTCTTAATGAGTGATAGGGCTGGGCTGCTCACAACTGCCACAGTTTGTGGTGTGAATGCCCCTCACTGAGAAGTTTGCTTCTCTCCTGTTCCTGCAAACCTAATCGTATAACCTGTAACCAAAACCCACAGAATGAGGACTCAACACACTAAACACAGTAACATCTAATCACTGCAGATCTTAGCACCCATACCAGCTGTTCAGGATTATATAGGCTTTGAATAAGGAGGCATGAGGATAGACAGAAAATCGTGTTAATTATATTTTTATGGCGATAAATTATATAGTCTGCTCCTAATGAATTATCTGAGATGAAGCTTTGGCTTAACGCTAATAAAAGAATTCTCCGACATTATTTGCATGTTGAAGGCGACAAGGAATTTTATTCTCTTCAGGCAAAATCGCAAGCGACTCTCTCCTTTCCTTCAATCCCCCTGAATAGAATTCTATATAATAGGCTGAACGTGATTATCCTACTTATATCTGCATCAGAAAGTGAGGGCTATAAACAGCCAGCATCCTATGATAGTGGAAATGAAGGGGTGCTGTTACTCATAGTCCCCCCCCCCCTTCTTCATCTCATACAGAGGGACAGAAGAGATGAAGCTTGGAACCCTTATTATCCCCTCTTCTCCAGTATTTTATATAGTGAATGGGGACCAGTCTATTATAGACCCCTTCATAGAATACTATTCCTTGCTGTTGGACGTTTTTCTTCCTTTATTTTATTTTTTTATCCACACTTAATAATCCACTGTTCTGTAGGTCTTCAGAAGAACATTGTTATAGGATGGGGTGACTTTGTTAGAAGTTGTCTTATTACAAATATTTTTTATTTTTTAATAATATTTTTTAATTTATTTATTTTTATTTATTCTGTCTTACTATGAAATGAGAGGTCTGGGAAATATTAAGGAAAAGCGTATTTACACACATTTACACATTTGTATTTGTATGTGGGTGAATTATTTATGTTAAAATGTGCGTGAATGTCAAATATTATTCCACATGCTGATAGCAACGTTTTAAGTTCGTATAATAAATATACACAACAGAAACTTCAGTCCTTTATTGGATAACATTTTACAGCCTAACAATTCCCTTGGGTCTTTATATCCCTAGGGAGTAATTATTATATATATATTGTGTGTGTGTGTGTGTGTATGTATATATATATATATATATTATTATTATTATTAATAATAATATTAATAATAATAATTATTATAATAATAATAATAATAATAATAATATTACAATATTATGGATTAAAGTATTATTGTGTGTGTAAGAGATGCATCGATAGATAGATAGATAGATAGATAGATAGATAGATAGATAGATAGATAGATAGATAGATAGATAGATAGATAGATAGATAGAATAAATGTTTTTTAGGGTGAGTGCAAGCATGTTTCTCTATCTACCCATCCACCCATTTATCTATTGCGTATACAGAAAAAAAGTATAATAATAAATAATTATATATATATATATATATATATATATATATATATATATATATATATATATATATATATATATATATATATATATATACACTATCTATCTATCTATCTATCTATCTATCTATCTATCTATCTATCTAGGTACATTTATGTTTATCTATCTATCGATTATTCTATCTATTTATCTATCTATTTCTAAAAAAGTATCTATCCATTGTGCCTACCTAAATATATTGCTAATATACATTATACAATGTTCTTGTTCAACTTTCCTTTAGATTTACCAAAACCATATAATATAAGGTTAAACCCAAACGCTTTCAATGTGTATGAAATCAGGCAGGCCCTTGCACTAGTTGAAGGTAAATCTTAAGGAAATTGAACAAGAAAATGGTATAATGTATGGCCAGCCTAACATAAATATACTTACACACTATCTATCGGTATTGGGTTCTGTATATAGAGGTTTTCTATTAATTTATTCATTTTTTCCTATCGGTTGAAATTGATGGACTTTTTTCAACCTGACACGCCATGTAACTATGTATTTATCTATCTAGTAATCTATCAATAGATACAAATACAGTGAGAAAGTATGAATGAAAGAAAGATTGATAAAATAAATACACTTGCTATCTATCTATCTTTATAGTGTATATCTGTCTATGTATCCATCCATCCATCCACATTACCCACACATTATCGTTCTCCATACATTATCCATCAGCAGTAATAATTCCTAATAGATGGACACTGGATAAAGGTTGCTGGGAGGGAACTTTGACCAACTTTCCCAGGAGTTGTAGGAGTAAGGGGCTGCCAGAGGCTCCTGGTGGAGTGAATTTCATTTTTGTTTGCAAATACTTTAGACCTCAGCTTGCTGTTCCAGGTAACTTCCACCAAACAAAGAGAGCAGCTCATGCATTGCAAGGTAACCCCCAAGCCAGGTCCTAGGGAGTCCACTCAGACGTTACAAGCTCCTGACATGGGAGACCAATGTAACGTCAGCTTGTGTCTATACAACATTGTAGCCTGGGATGTCAAGCCAGCATTGCTGGAGATTCACCCTTTCACTGCCAGAGCACATGAGGCTTCTTTTCCTGCCCCCCCTTTGCCAGAGTAAAAGGGCTGGCTAGTGGTCCTGGGCTAGAGTTGCCCATTGTATGTGCTGGGCTCTTCTAATCCTGGTCACATAGCATTCATGCGGCAGACTGAAGTCCAGGATTACCTAAGACCATCCAGAATCCAAGCCTGGGACTACAAATCTTGCCTCTCACCAGGTAGCTGTGTGTGTGTGTGTGTTTTGTGTGATAGTAGATGTGCTGCTAGTACAGACTAGAGCTCTATAGGCCAGGCATTCGCTGGTTAAGCTGATAAACGGAGCCCAGCAGCTTAAAGTCATATTCCATGCATTGATATATATATAGAAGATTTGTGGCCACACTGTTGACCTGAGATGTTTTTCTCTGACCATTAAAAATTCAGCAGAAGACAATACTAGCGATTAGACTGAAGCAGATCTCTTTGTTCCATGGGGGGATTTGGGAAAACAGTCAATGTTAACAAACAGCAGTCACGGTTGGCATTCTGTATAATGAACTGATGCAGTCAGTGTTATGGAGCACACAAAGCTCATTTTGTGAAAACTTGATTGAGTTAATATCATATCAGCAAATTTCACTGGGAGAAGAATCTCTTCTTTTCTTTGTGTCACAAACCAGCACAGATTACAAATTTTAATGATCTGAAAATGTTTGGTATACAAAATCATGCTTATTTCAGTATTAGCAAAAACACGAGCGATTTTTCAACATAAACACCCAGCTGTGTCTATTTTAAAAGCAGTTCAATGACAGCTTGCTCTTATGAGCATGCAATCAGCTAATTTCGCTTTTTTCCCTTCTGTGTTAATCAACACTTTCCTTCCTGCACAGCAGAGTACAAATAGTGCAGTTACTCCACATCACTAAATGTTTATCTAACCTGCAGCCTTATAGAATCCGGTTACACTCAGAGACAGCCAGCCAGGCAGGAGGAGAGAGAGAGAGAGAGAAAGCCTAGAGGATCCCAACACCTAGACAGGAGGAGAGAGAGAGCCCAGAGGATCCCTACACAGGAGGAGAGAGGCCAGAGGATCCCTACACCTAGACAGGAGGAGAGAGGCCAGAAGATCCCTATACCTAGGCAGGAGGAGAGAGGCCAGAGGATCCCTACACCTAGACAGGAGAAAGAGAGGCCAAGAGGATCCCTACACCTAGGCAGGAGAAGAGAGGCCAGAGAATCCCTTACACTTAGCAGGAGGAGAGAGGCCAGAGGATCCCTATACCTAGACAGAAGGAGAGAGGCCAGAGGATCCCTATACCTAGACAGAAGGAGAGAGGCCAGAGGATCCCTACACCTAGACATGAGGATAGAGCCCAGAGGATCCCTACACAGGAGGAGAGAGGCCAGAGGACTCCTACACCTAGACAGGAGGAGATAGGCCAGAAGATCCCTACACCTATAGGCAGGAGGAAAGAGGCCAGAGGATCTCTACACCTAGACAGGAGGACTGAGGCCAGAGGATCCCTACACCTAGGCAGGAGGTCAGAGACCAGAGGATCCCTACAGCTAGGCAGGAGGAGAGAGTTGAAAGGGCCATAGGATTTCTACAGCTAGGCAGTATGAGAAAGAGAGAAAGAGGGCCCAGATAATCCCTATACCTAGACAGGGGAGAGAGAGAGAGAGAGAGGCCAGAGGATCCCTACACCTAGGCAGGCACTGGGGAGCTGCACTGTCACTGTCTGAGTATGGATGTGGAGGGCAGATAGGTCAGGACAGGACAATCGCTCTATCTACTATATCTACTCCTCCTATGCATGTCTGTATGTAATAATAAATATATGTCTGTATAAATGATTAATAGATAGATTAATAGATAGATAAAATAATCAATAAAATTAGACTATGTCTATCTATCCTATCTAATATGTGTATCTGTTTAAACTATCTATCTATTTACTATTTATCTAGCAGTCTAATAAACCATTTACATATCCAGCTACAATCTAAAGTGTGGTTACGATATATATATATATTATATATATATATATATATATATATATATATATATATAGATATATATATATATATATATATTATATATATATATATATATATATATATATATATATATATATATATATATATATATATATGTTTTCAGATCATTAAAAATATATATGTGTTAATAATATACACAGATATAATATAATGCATACATGTTATACTTCCATCCACATATACTCATTTAGACAGATATGCAATCATACATGCAATACCAGTTATAAACATTTTCAGTAAAATACATTTTTTAGGGTTAATTTATTTATTTAGTTTAGCTTAGAATAAACACAAAAGGCATAAACATATACAATGTTACAAAGCCTATGTAGCTTATATCTATATACATATTAATATCTATCAATCTATCTATCTATCTATCTATCTATCTATCTATCTATCTATCTATCTATCTATCTATCTATCTATCTATTTATCTGTCTATCTATCTATATACATATTAATATATACATCTATCTATCTATCTATCTATCTATCTATCTATCTATCTATCTATCTATCTATCTATCTATTTATCTGTCTATCTATCTATATACATAGAGAGCAATATATATATATTTATATATATATATATATATATATATATATATATTTATATATATATATATATATATGTGTGTGTGTGTGTGTGTGTGTGTGTGTGTGTGTGTGTGTAAATTCGAACACACACATATTTAAAAGCCATTACACGTTACATATAGAACTCTTTTATCCATCATACAGTTACAGTAAAATAGGAAATTGATGATAAAAGTCATATTTGTCAGTTAGCCTATATCCAAGTGATAGGGTCACTCAGGGTTACCCCTAACCCTTAGCCAGCTTAACATGCCAGGCTGGAAGGAAGGGTGGCACACTCTCAAGGAAACATGCTGGTACAGTATAGTCAGTGATGTGTCAGAGGCTGCAGCCAGGCCTGTGCAATCCCTGTGCCTGGCTGTGAACCGATAGTAACCCCCCCTTCACTAATATGGATCGGTTTATTTGTTTTCTCACCGTTGGGGTTAGCAGGATACAAGTACACACACAGTATATCTAAGGCAGTCGCCCACTGTCACGACACTTAGTCATTAATTTCGAATCAAAGTCCTGCTGAAGATGAAGAATTGCTAATGAGAATACAAACAAAGCAATGCATTGCAGTGTGCCTATTGCAACCACAATGGCTCCATGACTGACATATCCCAGACATGATTTTTTCCTATCATCAGGGCCACTAACGTGGATTTTCCATGCATAATATTAATCATCCTATAGACCTGGTGCAATAATCAAGGCGAGGATAGTAATTGTGTCTCATGAATGTGTAATATTAATCACTTGTAGGCTAATCAGGGTAGTAGATCTGTCACAGCTCTTCACAAAGGCACACATTCCACTGCAATGCGGTGCTGAGCCCATAACACACACACACATCTAGGGGGACAAGATCGGCCAGATCTGCTTTCTGCCCACCGATCGATCGATCTGTTGAGGGTTACAGACAGTAAGTGGCCTGATTGCAGCCAGATCCATATAGAGACAGGCAGGAAATCACACCAGCGCCCAAATAACGAGTGTGCAATAAATAAAGAGTGTACAATCATCATCACAACAACAACAACAAATAAACACAACAAATCTGCGACAATCGCTCGGTGCCCAACGTTTTAGTCGGGCGCATGAAACGACTACAACAGAAAATACTCAATCCTCTCTGCATGGTAAAGTAGTCCCTTGATTCTTCCACTTTCTTCCTTCCACGGTTATTTTCTCCCTAAAAGAAAGGTATAAACAAACTTTAATCAATAAGAGAAAATATTGACGTATAAAACTAAGATGGTCCAATACAGTGGGATGAAAGCAATGGCAGATATTTGGTAGGAGAAAAGGGAGGGGGGATCACATTTGGGAAAAAAAAAAGAAGGGGGAAGGGAGGAGAGGTGAAGAGTTTCCCTCCCATATCACTCCGCATAGAGATGGAGGAGGGGGGGAGGGGAGGAGGGGAAGGAGAAGCCATGGGGGTGGGATTGTAGCTAATCTTTTGATCCTGATTGGCCAGGTGGAGAAGAAACGTCCAGGCAGTCAGAGCTCTCCCATTGGTTCCAGCACCCAAAGGTTAAACCAAATTCTTCCTTTTTTTTTTCCTAGCCTGGTGTCTCTGGGTCTGGAATTAATTGTAGCTATAGCTGTCTACTCTAGTTGCTGAGAGGGGAGGTTGTTGTGTTTATTTTGAAGGGACATGAAGTAGTTGATTCATTTTCTCCCCTGGCTTCTTGATTATATTTCTATATGTCTATATTTATAGCCCTATAATTAACAGCAATATTATGTGCGTTTTGTTTTTTGCTACATGACTTGCCAGTGTTTGGAGACATTGGTGCGACAGAGAGAAGTGCTGCTCCTCCTGACTTGTTCCTGACTTCTTCCTGCTACAACTTCACCTGAGTGTCCTGCTCCCATCCTTGTGATATGTTGGACATGGGGGAGAGAAAAGAAGTCAAAATGATGCCCAAGTCATCCTTCAGCATCAACAGCCTGGTGCCTGAAGCGGTCCAAAATGACAACCACCCTCAGCCTCCTCAGCACCACCACCACCATCACCACCACCACCACCACCCGCTTCTCAACCAGCCTCAACCCCACCACCGTGTTGTGCAGGAGGAGGACGACCTGGACAAAAGTCTCCTGGAGGTCAAGACTGAGAGCCTCCCCCCTGGTAAGGTGGACCCTGCTTCTTCTGAGCTGGTTGTTGGGGACCCCGAAAAGGACAAACCTGAAGAGAAGAAAGGAGACGCTGCTGGGGCCAAAGATGGGGAGGCTGGCAAGGAGGGCGATAAAAAGAACGGCAAATATGAGAAGCCCCCCTTCTCTTACAACGCCCTCATCATGATGGCCATCCGCCAGAGTCCGGAGAAGCGCTTGACCCTCAATGGGATCTATGAGTTCATCATGAAGAACTTTCCCTACTACCGGGAGAACAAGCAAGGCTGGCAGAACTCCATCAGGCACAACCTCAGCCTGAACAAGTGCTTTGTCAAGGTACCCCGGCATTACGATGATCCTGGCAAAGGTAACTACTGGATGCTGGACCCCAGCAGCGATGATGTCTTCATTGGTGGCACCACTGGCAAGCTGCGCAGGAGATCTACCACGTCCAGGGCTAAGTTGGCATTCAAGCGAGGGGCCAGGCTCACCTCCACTGGACTGACTTTCATGGATAGAGCCGGCTCCTTGTACTGGCCTATGTCCCCCTTCCTGTCTTTGCATCACCCAAGGGCCAGCAGCGCTTTGAGCTACAATGGAACCACCTCAGCTTACCCCAGCCACCCCATGCCCTACAGTTCTGTATTGACTCAAAACTCTTTGGGGAACAACCACTCCTTTTCTTCGTCCAATGGCTTGAGCGTAGACAGACTTGTCAATGGGGACATCCCCTATGCCACCCACCACCTAACAGCCGCTGCCCTGGCTGCCTCAGTGCCATGCGGGCTACCAGTTCCTTGCTCTGGGACCTACTCCTTAAACCCTTGCTCTGTGAACCTTCTAGCTGGACAAACGGGCTACTTTTTCCCCCACGTCCCCCACCCTTCCTTAACTTCCCAAAGCACGTCCATGACAGCCAGGGCTGCCTCTTCTTCCACCTCTCCCCAGGCTCCTTCCACCCTTGCCTGTGAATCCCTCAGACCTTCTTTGCCAACTTTTACCACGGGACTAACGGGAGGACTGTCTGATTACTTTACACATCAAAATCAGGGTTCATCTACCAACTCTTTGATACATTAACCTCTAGGAGAGCAAGACTGTAAGTGAACATTTTACACACTTTCAATTGTACATGAAAACTGAAAGAAAAAAAAACAAACAAAAAAAAAAGCAAGCGAACAAAAGACAAAAAAACCTTAAAAAAAGACAAGTCCAGGTATTTTTTATGAAGTCCCCCTTATTTTTGTGTACGTCTGTTCAGTCTCTAGGGTTCTTTATTATTAAGATGAGGCGTGGTGTCAAAGTGAAAGCAATGTAGGAGCACACTGACCTCTGGGAATCAAAAAAGATGTTTTTTTTTCTTTTTTTTTTTGATGCTATAGAATGTATAACTGATCTCTACATAGCGACTGCTTTGCATTATTTGTTACTCAGTACCATTACTTGTTATTCAGTACAATTCTATCACTTCTAGTAGCCAGGAATTCATGTCTGCAGTATTACAAGTCATAAAGCTCTTAAAAGTTCAAAACTGCTAAAAAATAATTTACTCAAAACTATAAAAAAAAAATCGTATTTATGTTAATGAAAAGTCCAACTGCATAGTTCTTTTTGCCCACTTATTTTGGATCATTACACCATAACAACAAAAAAAAAATGGGTATTTTATTTTCTTTTGTTTACTTTTAGACCAAAGATTGGGATATAGATGAATGCAGAATGTACTGATCTATGTAACAATGACAATCATATTTCTACAACAATTCACCTTTTAGCCTGCAGCATTGTC